>NC_064624.1:133518463-133826796 GCF_023898315.1 Schistocerca nitens | reverse complement strand
CAAATTATGCATAGGGCAAACAGGTAGAAACTTCAAAAAATGGTTCAAATGGCTCTGAGCACTATGAGACTTAACATCTGTGGTCATCAGTCCCCTAGAACTTAGAACTACTTAAACCTAACTAACCTAAGGACATCACACACATCCATGCCCGAGGCAGGATTCGAACCTGCGACCGTAGCAGTCGCGCGGTTCCGGACTGCGCGCCTAGAACCGCTAGACCACCGCGGCCGGCGGTAGAAACTTCAAAACTAGATGTAAAGAAAAGTGAAAACAACCCATCCACATTTTTTCAGCATTTACAAGCAGAGAAACACTATGTAAAACCCATAAACGAAGCACTATAAATCAACCATATTACGCAAAAGGGAACATTGATGAACATCCTTGAGGAAATAGAGATATATTTACATGCATACAGCAACCCAACAACTTTACTGGTAATTTCCAAGAATGATTGCCTATCGAAGTCGCGGGGTCCAACGATACATATCGAACGTCCGATCGTAAATCGATCATGCGACTCTGGCGGGCGTTATGAGCATGTTTACGTTGGCCACTACAGCAACGACAAAAGAACAACATTACAAAAATACTAGTAATTGCAAAGGAGACGACTTATCTTAGTCGTCGTCGGTGTTGTTGTCATGTGAAAGTCCATTACGGTGGTGTGGATGGATAATTTGAAAGAGACGAACCATGTATTCTTCCTGATACTTGTTCGTTTTTCGCACTGTCCGCAATGAAATTGACCGGTATTTCAGCATCGAAACTGTTCTTACGAAGTTTTAGGGTCAACAGAAGCGTCCGATCTTACCCGTCGGCTTTGACCCGTGACGTAAGCGTGTTGTGGTGTGTGACGTCATTACGGCGCGGAGTTTGATTTGCGATTGTGGCGTGTTTGTAGATGTGTGTGATTGTGGTGGCCAATCTAGTTTGTGGAGCTGGAACTTTTTTGAGGTAAGTTCCGTTTTTTTTTTTTTTTTGGTTATTTATGTATGTTTTGTCTATTGGGTATAGGTTGGAAACATCCGATCTCACGCGTCGGCTTTGACCCCTCACGTAAGGGACCTACACATTGATCTGTAGCGTAGCCCTGAATACGAGGTTAGGTTGGGAGTTTTTTTTTGGAATGCGGCCGCGGCAGCGGCCGCCTACGATTCGAAAATATTGATTTGACACTAATGAACATGTATACGTAATATGAAGCAATTTGATGAACATATTGATCTGTAGCGTAGCCCACTTGAGGTTAGGTTGGGAGTTTTTTTTTTGGAATGCGGCCGCGGCAGCGGCCGCCTATGATTCGAAAATATTGATTTGACACTAATGAACATGTATACGTAATATGAAGCAATTTGATGAACATATTGATCTGTAGCGTAGCCCACTTGAGGTTAGGTTGGGAGTTTTTTTTTGGAATGCGGCCGCGGCAGCGGCCGCCTATGATTCGAAAATATTGATTTGATCAATATGTTCATCAAATTGCTTCATATTACGTATACATGTTCTTTAAACACGTATTGGTATTTGGTCAGTTTTGTGATGTTGATTTACTTCGTTGTTTTGCGTGGTTTTGAATGGCGGTCGGTCGCTACATTTCTGTATATTTAGTTTCTCCGCACCCAAAAACCCCTAATTTCCCACGCTTGTCCCGTTACAGTCATTAGGCTTTTTGTGAAACTTGTGTATTTCAGTGTTTACAATACGTATGCGATGTTTTTATATCCGCCATATTGGAATTGTTTATACTCGTTTCCGCGGTATTTGTGACGTCATGGGTCAAAGCCGACGGGTAAGATCGGACGCTTCTGTATTTCCAAGTTTTACGTATTTCGCACCACCTCAGTCTACACAGTCCATTCTTTCCTCGTCCGGTAGTACTCCATATTTACTACAAAAAGCCGAATAATTTTGTACGTTGCATAAATATGGAATTAGATTCTTCCATGTGAGAGAATCTGCCGAAGAAACGCCAAGAACACCAGACATCCCACTCACTAACGACGTAAATTGTATGGGTTTCCCTAGCAACTCACAAATAATTCGCGGAGGCACGTAATTTAGAGCAAGTAAGGGAACGACGGAAAACAGATAAAAATGACGATCACAACGCCCGCCAACGTGGTAGCATGATCGATTTACGATCGTACGTTCGATATGCATCGTTTGGACCCCGCGACATCGATAGGCAATCATTCTTGAAAATTACCAATTTACTGAACGAACAAACCGACCTAAAGCACAAAAAGTATATTCACATTATAAATCGGGAAAACGGGTAAAACAATAATATCAGTGATTCTAAACAACACATATTTATAGTAACAGCGATAACAACATGACAGAACACCAACATAAATCATAGACAACAACAATTATTACGAAAAAATTAAAAACGTAAAATAAAAAATGTCATATAAAATTAAAACTAACTTTAGGCAGAAACATAATTAGAAACAAACCTATATGAAAAATAATAATAAACAACTGAATTTCACACAACACTTGTTTATAATGGTAACTATGCAAACATGTAACATCGCTGGCCCACTGTCATCCAGGCTGTCAGAAAAGTAGAATACATGGAAACAAGTAACATCCGATACACATCTCCATACTACACCTGGACAAAGTAATAATTCCAAAACACACAGGACATGACAGCAACGACGTTACGTGTAAGGTAAAACATCTAATGATATATTACAAAACCACTGTATTAACCTTCGCTTATCTGTGTATTTACAGAGCACCTGACGATGGCAATTTGTCGAAATGGGCTCATCGTGAATGAGATAAAATATAAACAGCTTACGTTATTATTCATAAATAATTACATCCATTTAAAAACATGATTTTTATATTATTTAAAAGACTTAAATTTTCGTTTAATAAATAAAATATTTACATTAGGTAATTACAAGGGGGCAGGTGCGGATGGGAAAGGCCACCACCCTGGCTTTCAATTTTGAGAGGGCCGTGATTCGGAATAGTCATTTGGTGGGAAATGAATACAACAATAACAACAGCAGTAGTAATAATAATATTAATAATAATTGACAAAGTCTAGAAATTTGTAAATCAGAAATATAAATATTTTATTATAATGTGTGGACACATCCAACATCTCCAGCCGCCCGTCCCCTTGGATGTGCACTTTCCGTCCGGGGCGGCGTTAATGCTACAGTGGGCCCTGAATAGCAGTGAAGTACAATGTCTGACTTGCCTTAAAAGAGTAAAGATTTGTCCGCCACTTCTATGAAATAATAGAAGACGAAGGAAATTATGCTGACAGTAATAAATTAAATGCTCTCTAACGTCGATCAGTTGTAGAATTTTGGAACAGGTATTATGTTCGAGTATAATGACTTTCTGGAGACTAGAAATCTACTCTGTAGGAATCAGCATGGGTTTCGAAAAACACGATCGTGTGGAACCAGCTCGCGCTATTCGTCCACGAGACTCAGAGGGCCATAGACACACACGGGTTCCCAGGTAGATGCCGTGTTTCTTGACTTCCGCAAGGCGTTCGATACAGTTCCCCACAGTCGTTTAATGAACAAAGTAAGAGCATATGGACTATCAGACCAATTGTGTGATTGGATTGAAGACTTCCTAGATAACAGAACGCAACATGTCATTCTCAATGGAGAGACGTCTTCCGAAGTAAGAGTGATTTCAGGATTTCAGGAGTGTCGTAGGACCGTTGCTATTCACAATATACATAAATGACCTTGTGGATGACATCGGAAGTTCACTGAGGCTTTTGCGGATGATGCTGTGGTATATAGAGAGGTTGTGACAATGGAAAATTGTACTGAAACGCAGGAGGATCTGCAGCGAATCGACGCATGGTGCAGGGAATGGCAATTGAATCTCAATGTAGACAAGTGTAATGTGCTGCGAATACATAGAAAGATCTCTTATCATTTAGCTACAATATAGCAGGTCAGCAACTGGAAGCAGTTAATTCCATAAATTATCTGGGAGTACGCTCCAGGAGTGATTTAAAGTGGAATGATCATATAAAGTTGATCGTCAGTAAAGCAGATGCCAGACTGAAATTCACTGGAAGAATCCTAAGGAAATGCAATCCGAAAACAAAGGAAGTAGGTTACAGTACGCTTGTTCGCCACTGCTTGAATACTGCTCAGCAGTGTGGGATCCGTACCAGATAGGGTTGATAGAAGAAGTAGAGAAGATCCAACGGAGATCAGCGCGCTTCGTTACAGGATCATTTAGTAATCGCGAAAGCGTTACGGAGATCACAGATAAGCTCCAGTGGAAGACTCTGCAAGAGAGACGCTCAGTAGCTCGGTACGGGCTTTTGTTGAAGTTTCGAGAACGTACCTTCACCGAGGAGTCAAGCAGTCTATTGCTCCCTCCTACGTATATCTTGCGAAGAGACCATGAGGATAAAATCAGAGAGATTAGAGCCCACACAGAGACATACCGACAATCCTTCTTTCCACGAACAATACGAGACTGGAATAGAAGGGACAATCGATAGAGGTACTCAAGGTACCCTCCGCCACACACCGTCAGGTGGCTTGCGGAGTATGGATGTAGATGTAGATGTAGTTCATTCATAGTGTTCAATAAAAACAAAAAATAGCTGATCTACCACCTGTGTCTACATAATATGCCTTTATCTGCTTGTTCCCCTTGAATCCGGGCAAAATAAAACGAAAAGAGAGTTCTTCAGCCTTGGGTTTCATCCTTTAGTTCTGAGTATTCGTAATGTCCAAATAGTGGTTTGATCTGCAATTACCTTGTGATATCTGAGCAGAATTTCAAAAAATTGGAATCAGTAGGGGAATACCGCCGATTTCTTTGTATTACTGAACTACTCATCACTTTTCGACAAACGCAACGCACGGTGGACGTAATAATTTTTTTTTATTCGCCTGTTTAATGTAATATTTCACTCTATGTATCTTGAAACAGAGAGATAAAATTTTTCAGTCTTTGTTCGATACCTACGTTTGTTACAGGAAGTAAAGAATATAAAACCTAAAATCGGTTATTTCAGAAACCGGTTATTTTGAGCGGTTGTAACAGTCAGGCTAAACTGGAATGGAAGACAACCGCTACAACCGAAAACCGGTTGTATCGGCCATATCGGCTCGGCCATGCCTACGATAAATTGGAGTTCCAGCAATACAGAAAAAAAGATTGAGAGCTGCCAAAATTATTAGAACGAACGACAGTGTGAAATGAATGCAACAATAACAGCATCAATAACAGCATCAATAGTAATGATAATAACCTCTAACGGTTTCCAATATATATTTTTTTTGAAACGAGAGCAATACTTCATTGACACCCTGCGTACATACATAACGGTCTATATGTTTGCAACAGAATCTCGTGCTGCAGCTAGAAGCCCCCGTACTTGTTGCTGTATACATCACAAAGTCCACACGCACAGCACTCGGTTGTTGCACCAAGGTTCCGTAAAACCCGTGTCTCTCGGCAAAGATCGAGCACTCTCTCCCATGTTCGTATGAGCAGTCAGTCGTGTAACATTATATGATTGCCTTATCATTTTAAATCATTCACTAATCGAGCAGTCGCTCGGCAACAGCTACAGTTAGCAAATAATGTTGCGAGAATGTAAAAGGTGAACGACCTGTGACGTAACTTGTTTATTGTCGAAGCGCTGTCAGAGATGCCGTGAGTTATTGACTTTGAAAACCGTGGCGCGAAAAACGGACAGAAGAAGAACACTTTTACACATTCCTTTGATGTACGAGATATTCTCGATGAATAGTTACTCAGTTACTCATTTTTTTCTTCTCTTGTCTCTTGTAACTTGCGCGGACGCGCATGCCTTGCCGCCGTATTATTATTGTTAAAATTAATATTATTTTAGTGTAAAGTAAAAGAGCAATACTGAAAGTGCAATACTGCATAGCAGTAGATTTATTGTGCGACGTGTATGTGAAAACGTCAAACGAATTATTTTCATTACGAGAAGAGAAGTGCCAGTGAAAACGGCATCCATGTCAAATCCTTCATTGCAGTGTAAGTTCATCTATTAATTGCCATAAATTCAGAGTTAAATGGAACTGGTGTATGGACTATTTATTTAGTATAGAATCTATGTCTCACTCCTTCATGAAGTTATTTAATTTTCTTTATGTTTCTGTCAAATAGAGAGTTCAAAGTGATGAAAAATATTATTTAAAGGCAGGAAAACGTTTTATTAACTTTGTAATTACACCCTGGATACGAAAAAACCACATTTACTGAAAGAAAACAAAGAAGTTACATACAAGCCAAGAATAAAGATATTGACAGCAGAGTCATGGAGCAGCACATAAATACAAACGTCAAGGAATTTTTTTCTTTTCTTTTAACACTTCCTCGAAAAGAAAAAACCATGAAATTATTGCTTTGTCTCTTGCATACCAATTTCTGAACATAGAAAATTAAATCGAACTCGTTCAAGGGGTTTCGTCAAAATATCTGCCAACTGGTTGTGTCCATCAAAAAAAGTTCCAAGAAAATCTCACCGTTCAGATATCTTTCATGAACATAGAAATGTCGGACCTCTATATGTTTAGAACGTCGATGATATTCAGGATTTTTTGCCAACTTCAATGCACTAGCATTGTCAATGTAAAGAACTAGAGGCTGCCCCGACATTTCCTCTAATTCTGATAGCAGACTACGTAACCAAACTAACTCTTTCGCCCCTTCACTAGCTGCAATTATTTCCGCCTCGGTTGTGGATGTGGCCACTACTTTCTGCAACTGACTTGTCCATGACACTGCACCACCTGAGTACTTTGCAAGAATTCCAGTTGTTGAGCGCCTTGTCCGGTTATCACCTGCGAAATCTGCATCAGCGTAAATCTTTATCTCTTCTTTTTTATTATATACAATTCCAAAATTTAAGGTCCCTTTCAAATACCGGAAAATGCGCTTTACTCTATTCCAGTCTTCAGTTGTTGGTTTCTCCATAGCTCGAGCAGCTTTATTGACTGCAAAAGTGATGTCTGGACGAGTTACTGTTGAAAGGTATATGAGACAACCAATTGCTTCACGGTAGGGTACAGATGACGAAACTTCTTCGTTTTGATTATTGTCCTCACGTCCAATAGGAGTTGAGATTGTATTGCATTGTGTCATTCGAAATCTTTGCAGAATTTCTTCTGTGTATTTCTCTTGACTTATCATTATTGCTCCATCTTCATATTGCTTTATTTTTATGCCAGGAAAATTGTCAAGACTGCCAGTTGTTATTTCGAATTCATGTTGTAAAACATCCATGAAAACAGCAATTTCTTTCTTGTTACTGCCGACGATCAGGCCATCATCAACGTAGATTGCCACATAAAGGCTATTTCCATTTTGTCTACGTTAAAATAGGCATGGGTCTGCATCACTGTTTGAAAAACCAGCTTTCTTCATGAACTCAACAAAACGTTTGTTCCAGCAACGTGGAGCTTGCTTCAACCCATAAAGACTTTTTTTTAAGTAACATACTCGGCCTGTACCATCTTCGAAACCTTCTGGTTGTTCCATATATACTTCATCTTCAAGTATTCCATTCAAAAAAGCGGTCTTTACATCGAATTGTTCTAGCAGCATTTTCTTTGAAGCAGCTACAGCCAACAGTTCGTATGGTGTCATAACGTGCCACAGGGCTAAAGGCGTCGTCATAATCAATTCCTGCTTTCTGAATACAGCCTTTTGCAACCAATCTGGCTTTAAAGCGAGTACCTCCATTGACTGCGACCTTTCGCCGTAGAACCCAGCAGTTTTGCAATACTTTGGCATTCTTCGGACGGTCAACCAGCACCCAGGTATTGTTTTTCTTTAGTGATTGAAGTTCTTCACTAATAGCTTGCATCCATTCTTCCTTCTCGTTTGACTGCAATATTTCTGAAAAACAGTTTGGATCTTTGTATTCATGTGCATCAACTTTTGTTGCCATACAAAATTCACCACTTTCCATCCAGGTTGGTTTTCTTCGTTGTCTTTTATTCTTCCGTTTCTCTTCATTAGAAGATTCAGCAGCTTCTACTTTTAGAAATTCTGTTCATTCTTTATTTTCATCAGATTCACTCGACTCTTGACTTTCTCTAGAATCGAGAGTGCCAATTTTTTCTTGAGTTTGGCTTCCTCCAGAAGTGTACAGCCTAGGAGATTTACATTGCTTATCTTTAGATGAATTCGGATCATTAAATTCTTCCTGAGGGACTTCAAATTCAACATGATCACTATATTCAACATGAGCGCTATGTAAATCACAAACAATTTCTGGCTTAAATTTCACATCGTGACTTAACACCACTTTTCTTTTAGATGGAATCCAAACTCTAAACCCATCTTTGTCATTAACATATCCAACAAGTCGTCCAAAAACTGTCTTATCATCAAACTTGGAACGGAATTGTTTGTTAATGTGAACATAGCAGCCTGTGGCAAAATTTCTGAGATGATCAAGTCGTCCTACTGGTCGATTAAACCGTAGTCCATAAGGGGTTTTATTTTCAACTGAAGATTTTCCAGTACGATTTATTAGGTAGACTGCTGTGTTACATGCCTCTGCCCACAACCCTTTAGGTAATTTACTCGGATTTAGCATTGACCGGGCAGCTTCAACAATGGTCCTATTTTCCCGTTCAGCCACACCATTTTGTTCAGGAGTGTAAGGAGGAGGAATCAGAAGCTCTATTCCCCTGTCTGCAAGCAGCTCACTGACATTCTCATTGTTAAATTCTTTGCCAACATCACATCTAAATTGTTTGACAACATGTCCATTAGTTTGTGCTTCATTTAAAAACTGCTTAAGCACAGTACACACTTCACTTTTGTGTCTTAAAAAGAAAATTCGACGAAATTTACTAAAATCGTCTTTGAAACATACATAATAATGCTTGCCTCCAAAAGTTTTCGTGCTCATTGTTCCATTGACATCCGCGTGGATTAATTCCCCAGTACTGGTAGCGTGTATTGTTCGTGTTTTGAATGGCAGCCTATGCATCTTTCCAACCGCACAGCCGTCACAAAATTCACTCTTGGCAGCTTCCACATTAACGTTCATTCCTTTTAAAATATTATTCACATGTTGTTTATTTAGATGACCAAACCTTTCATGGTACACTTGCAATGCTTCGGATGAAGTCATCAAGTTCACACGATTCATTTTTGCATTTCTAACAACACGCATGTTCAACACATAAAGTCCATTTTTCACATAACCTGTCATAACAATATTGCCACTGACTTGTTTTCGAACACAGACATTGTTGTTGTTGTTGTTGTTGTTGTTGTCGTGGTCTTCAGTCCTGAGACTGGTTTGATGCAGCTCTCCATGCAGTAAAGCTGCATGTCCTCGGGAAAAATTACGGCTGTAGTTTCCCCTTGCTTTCAGCCGTTCGCAGTACCAGCACAGCAAGGCCGTTTTGGTTAATGTTACAAGGCCAGATCAGTCAATCATCCAGACTGTTGCCCCTGCAACTACTGAAAAGGCTGCTGCCCCTCATCAGGAACCACATGTTTGTCTGGCCTCTCAACAGAAACCCGTCCGTTGTGGTTGCACCTACGGTACGGCTATCTGTATCGCTGAGGCACGCAAGCCTCCCCACCAACGGCAAGGTCCATGGTTCATGGGGGAAGACACAGATATTATTATAACTAAAATTAGTACTGTAGCCTCTGCAGGCAATGGCT
Organism: Schistocerca nitens; assembly: GCF_023898315.1. Classification (NCBI taxonomy): domain Eukaryota; kingdom Metazoa; phylum Arthropoda; class Insecta; order Orthoptera; family Acrididae; genus Schistocerca; species Schistocerca nitens. The sequence goes on along the minus strand of NC_064624.1, from coordinate 133,817,106 downwards.
CTCACAGAGAACAGATTAGCACTTGCATCAGGGACGTACAAAACATTGTCCATTCTAGCATTGTACCATTTATTGTTTCGTCGAATTTGGATGTAAACTGTTCCTTGACCGCACGCACACATTTTGACATTTTGTTTTCCCAATGAAATTACTTGAGGAACATCAAATTCACAATACGAAACAAAATACTGTTTGTTGGGAGTGATGTGATTTGTAACGCCACTGTCGCAATACCATTTATTTGGGTCGCTGTGATTACTGGTAAACACACCCATAGCGTATAAAGTAAATGCAGCGTGTTCACTTCCTCGCTTCTTCTCTTTTCTTTTATTGCTGTCACGAATGTTCTGTGGACACTCTGCTGCCCAGTGACCAAATTGTTTGCATCTATTACACGGAAACTTCTGTTTTGGTTGTGACTTCGTCATCTTTACTTGCTGATTACTTGTTTGCCGTTTTCTTGTTTTAGAAACGACAAAAGCTGCACTTCCATTTATGTCTTGTTCACGCAGTTCAGTAGTACAGAGCTTTTCAATCAATAAATTCAAGCTTTGCTTTTCTGTCGGTATCGTATCCCAGAGATCCTTAAAATTGTCGTAGTCTTTTCCCAGTGTAGACAAAATTCGACTATTTAGGATTCTTTCAGATAGCGTATTTTCTTCATGTTTTGTTAATTCATCGTTCAGGTCCAGAAATAACTTTTGCAATTTGGCCACATGTGCACTAATATCTTCCGTTTCATCACGTTTAACACGGAAAAATGTTTCAATCAACATATTCAAACGCTGAGTACTGCTACGTTCAAATCGGGCGCGTAATTTGTCCCAGATTTCTTTAGAATTCTTGCACGTTAAGACGAGTTCTGCAACAGGTTTACTTAGTGCACTTGCTATAAGACTTGCTGCCTTTGCGTCGTCCTTGTGCCATTCCACATACGCTTCTTTTTGTGAACTTGTCGCATCTTGCGGCAACTCTACACGTTCACGCGTACCGTTAATAATATCTTCTAGTCCATATGAACGCAGCACCATAGAAATATGCCATTTCCATTTGGCCCAGTCGTCAGGTCCTTCAACCTTATCAATGCTGACCTTATAATCGCCGCTAGCAGTCGTGTTTCTTTAAAGACATAGGCTCATTTCAAATACTGTTTTAATTAAACTATGTTGTTTGCCGTTACACGTGTACTGGGCCCATAACCTGATGAAAAATATTATTTTAAAGGCAAGAAAACATTTTATTAGCTTCGTAATTACACCCTGGATACGAAAAAAACCACATTTACTGAAAAGAAAACACAGAAATTACACACAAGCCAAGAATAAAGATATTGACAGCAGAGTCATGGAGCAGCACATAAATATAGACGTCAACGAATTCTTTTCTTTTCTTTCAACAAGCTACACTATGTGATCAAAAGTATCTGGACACCTGGCTGAAAATGACTTACAAGTTCTTGGCGCCCTCCATCTGTAATTCTGGAATCCAATATGGTGTTGGCCCACCCTTAATCTTGATGACAGCTTCCACTCTCGCAGGCGTTTGTTCAATCATGTTCTGGAAGGTTTCGTGGGGAATGGCAGCCCATTCTTCACGGAGTGCTGCACTGAGGAGAGGTATCGCTGTTGGTCGGTGAGGCCTGGCATGAAGTCGGCGTTCCAAAACACCCCAAACGAGTTCTATGGGATTCAGCTAAGGCCTTTGTGCAGGCCAGTCCATAACAGGAATGTTACTGTCGTGTAACCACTCCGCCACACGTCGTGCATTATGAACAAGTGCTTGATAGTGTTGAAAGATGCGTGTTGAAAGATGCGATTGCCATCCCCGAATTGTGCTTCAGCAGTGGGAAGCCAGAAGGTACTTACAACATCAGTGTAGACCTGTACTGTGATTGTGACACGCAAAACAACAAGGGGTGCAAGCCCCTCCATGAAAAACACGACCAAACCGTAACACCACTGCCTCCAAATTTTACTGTTGGCATATAAGAATATACAGCCTACAGTTGCAGGTTAACTTTATCTTTTACCTAGGTTTCAGCGTTAGTAATAACATCTTCTTCAGAACGTATAATATTATTTAAATGTTTGCCTAAAACAAGCTATGTCCTAAGTCAACTTTATAAAACTTGATGCATTCACTTCTATTACACAAGCTGTAGCAAATTCACTTTAAGCCCACTCTATGGGCCTCGTCGTGTGACTCGAGCAGCTCATTGCTTGTTGAAATGGGTGGAGTTGTTTATGTATCTTGAAATTGGTGGTGGTGAAAGTTTTGATGAATTTTCTGGATTTCCTTGTTATTCTTCAGTAATTGTTGGAGTATTATTGGTAGATATCATGTACCGTCGTTGTTAAGGATACATTTCTGATATTAGTCATGTGAACATGGTTTGGTTTGTTGTACTGAGAACTTCGGTTTAGATAGAGTAAGTGAAAGTGTTGCATCTAGGGCTTTGCTTGAGCTTTGTGGCTGAAGTGAATTTTGCAACACCATGTTTTAGAGTGATTGGTTCCTGGTATTGAGGGCTTTGTTGGAGCTGTGTAGCTCCAGTGAAAATTGTGTTGAGTTTTTGAGTTCTGTATGGGTTACTGGTATTGAGGTCTTCATTTGAGATATATAGGTCATGTGAAATTTACGACACCAATAGTTTTAATTTTTGTAATTTTTTTGTTAAGTTTTGAGGATTTCATGTGCTTGATTTTTGGGTGAATATTTGTTTTCCAGTGATGTAATTATAGCCAGTGAGTGGAAGAAATCACAATTGTTTTGAAATTGTGAGTGTTTATTTATGTCATGCCACATTAGTAAATGTATTTATTGTGAAGGTGCTGTGAGAATGCTTAATGCCTTGAAGATGCACCCACAAAATGACAGTTGTTAAACACTAGTGTCTATCTCCAGCTTCTTACTTACAACTTGATGCAATATGTGATCAGATTAACTGGATATGTGCTTCAGCATTTGACAACTTAATATTTGTTCAGATGTAGACTATTTTATTCATGGGTACTTCATTGGATGTTGATTTGTACCTCATTGGTGACAGAGTGGTTCACTCTACGTACAAAATTCATGTTACTAATCAGTGCGTTCTTAATACTTTTCTAATTTGACATGTAGTGATGATATTTTATTTATGTTTGATCTTTTCTATACTGCCACATTCTATCAAAAAGTATTTGATAATTCATTCAGTATACCTTTGATTCATTTTCAGAAACACATCACAAATCCAGTACCACACCTGAGCTACAGGATTGTACAACCAAATGTTCTCTGCCACCATGCTGTATTTTTTGGGATGGTTACTAAGGTAAGGATAGGCCATGGCATGTACCAGAGATCATCATTTTATATTTTACCATCTGTGCCAAGTTAATGTTTCTATTAATATATTAATGTTATGGCACTGTCAATAGTAGTATCACAGATACACATTAATAAAATGAAACAGTTTACATTCCACTGTGAAAACCCACTGTCATATGATGTTTATAGAAGTGGATGACACTTGTATCTCTTGTGTTGCAGTTACTGTTGCAGTTACTGTTGCAATGAATGTGATTTTTTTACTATGACATGTTAAAACCAATTGCAGTAAAATAAATTTGTGTATTACAAAAGGAGTTATGTCTTTTACATATGTTGTGTTGTCCCATTTTATTTGTGTGTTGTTCACAATCCCTGCTCCCATCCCCACCCAGAGAAAGTAATTACAGAATCATTGCATAATGTTACATCATGTGTGTGTATGTCTTTGAAGGGGGGGGGGGGGAGTGCACACACTTTTGAGAAGAGTTTATTGGTCCATCCAGTAATGATTATAGGTCCAAGGATAATATTTTTTGAATGAGTTGCTTAAATTTCTTCAGAAGCAAAGCTGTGAAAAATATGAAATTAAAATATTTTGTGATTGGCTCTGCATGGAATGTTGAATGTTTTGTGATAATATATTCAATTACTCAACATTTATTCACTTACTGTGAACTGTTAGACATCAGCAGTATTAGGTACAAATGTAATACCTATTAGAGACATGAAAATTTCTGCCTGACTGCGACTTGAACCTACATTTCTCTCTTGTAAGGAAATATTCCATGAAGTTCTGCATTTGCAGTCAGATGTTACTGAAGCAGCCTTTTGACTGCATAACTTCCAGCAGTGTGAATGGGATGAAGAAATACTGAATATTCATCTGTCCTAGAAACCTCAGCAAAGATTCACTGTGTGTATGTTTAGGATAAGGTATAATGAGCCAATTGTAACACACTCATCCAGTGATACACAGCTTCTTATTTGTCATGTGTTCTGTTCTTTTCCTTTGATTCTTTCCACACGTCGCCTCTCCTCTGCTTGTAACTTCAGGTTGATCAGTTTGTGAGACTACATAATGGGCTCTGAAAATGAACACTAAGTTCTTCTGGATATGTTGTTTGGTTTGTCATTTTGGATGTGACATGATCTTGAAGAAATAGAATAAGCAGAAGTAGCAACCGTTATGACCAGTGCTTGATTCGTAAAGTAGTAGTAGTAGTAGTAGTACCAGTACTGTGACCTACATGGACTGTTTTTTTTTATTCATGTCTTAAAACATTATTTTAACGGTTTTGTATCAGAGGTATCAGTATGGTATACCATCCCAAATCAAGCACTGGTTATAACAACAAAAGCAATTGTCTGGTATAAAATAGTCACACTGACTGTATCTGGATTGTTTTGTCATCTCACAGCAATAAAAAAGGGAGATTGTTTGACAATATTATAAAAAGGATAGGTGCTACTCGTTATATAGTGGAGATGCTGATTCACAGTTAGGCACAACAAAAAGATTGTCAAACAAAGCTTTCAGCCAAACAGGCATTCATTGCAATTAGACAACATATATTCATTATCTCTGCTATGTGGTGAATAGCAACTACCCTTTTCATAACATTGTCATTATTACATAATGGATATTCCATTGTGTGAAGATTAGTGTTTAATGTACCATTGACCACAGTAGTAAGGACAGACTATTAGGTTTCTTACAACAGACAGAGCTTATCTCTTACCATGTGGTCTCCATCAAGGTGGACACAATCTTCCTCAAAGGTGTTTGCATCAGATCTGTGGCTGAGTAGCTGCAAACTGAATGTTGCCTCAAACTAAATTAGTGATAAGTAAAGAAAATAAACATAGAGGAAATTTGTTCAGTGCATAAACTTGAAACATATTAAATTGACAGATTCTTTGACCAAAAGTTGGCTTACACTACACACAGTGTTTTCACAGTGGACGTTTATGGAATTCATGACAGTTTCTGTTCATCAGAATGTTTGAGAATTATTCTCAATGTATATATAAAAAAGATTTTAGTGGCAGCTGAAGTATAGTAAGTTTGATTTCTTGGCTACTATTCATTTCCATTTATCTGCTTTCCTTTCCTGATTTTCTTCAGCATCCATACATGGCACAGCTGTTTCTGCCAGAACGGTGGATTTTCATTTCCTTACAACGCAAATTAGGGTGGAAAATATACTGCTTAAGTCAAACAAGGTAAAAAACTATGGAAATTCCATATAACTGCAAAAGAATGAAATAATGCATAACTGGAGCTTCAGTAGCTATGCAAGGCTATTTGTTTGTATGGATGCTGAGAAGCTGGAAGACTGCGGCGAAGGGAAGGAAGGCTTGCAGAGAATCAACTATTGGTGGAGTGTCTTGCACTGTGAATAACTGTCAAGACAGATCTCCATGTTGATGCACCACTTTCTAGTGAGCAACAGTTTGTCATTGAAGAGATCATTCCAATTTTTTATCAGCTGAAGCCTTGGCACAAGAACTGCTTTCCATACAACAATGACTGGTGCTTGTGCACATTTTTGTGTTTGTGCAAAAGTAAAGTCAGTTATGTTGTATTTGTTTCTTCAGTGACAGTACATCTATAGGTAATACGTTTCCAGTAACATTACAGTGAGAGTGTTACAGAAGATGAAATGGGTTGTTGCTAAGACTGTGAATTTGTTTGTTTATCAGGTGCATAGTACAATGATGTAAATTCTTTATCAGAGGCCATCAACTGATTTGGACATAAACCTACAAGAATGAAGTCACTTCTTTTGTCTTGGATGAATACAGTTTCAAATAATGTAACATATCATACAGCTATGTTACTTACCTGGTTTATGCTTCAGGAGCAAAGGTTGTGAGAATTTCAGGTCTTCTGATGCAATAAATCCATCATTTTAGGATGATCTGGGAAATAATTTACTTACTTCTGCAAACATGCTTGGGAAAAATAACTTCTTAATAGAGACTCTGCTTCTGTGTATTTAGCAAGATAATATTAATGACAAAATTTCTGTGATTGAAATGGAAATGTGTAGTTGGGGGCACTGACTTGATTGTGTAACTTAAGCCATAGCTATTGTAAAAGTAAATGACGTAGTTGAGAGATGGTTATGACAGTTCACTTCATGGTGTGAGGCTGGTGAGTGCCATGTCTAGACTTTTGCGAGGGGTTTTTTTTTTTTTTTTTTTTTTTTTTTTTTTTTTTTTTTTTTTTTTTTTTTTTTTGCGAGGTTGGGGGGGGGGGTGTCTAGTGTGAAATTTTACACTGTCACCTCATATTTGTAACTGATTAGGCTGATGACCAAACAAAAAGATAGCGCCACTGTAGTTTATTTGTTGCAGTAAACATGATGCAGCCACAGGGTTTCAATGTCTGCCGGATAGCTCTCTTGGTATGCAGTGTTGTGCTGGGAGACCTCAGCAACATCTTTCGATACGCATCTGGCTGCTGGTGTTAGGCACTTTTCCGGATCACTGAACCCCATTCACAAGAGTTGCAATAAGATATTGACGGCAATGATACAATTAACGTTGAAATGCACACTGCCCGAGAAAGCAGAAAAGTTGCTGAACATATCAATAATGTTTTGTGTTCAGTAGCTGCAGAAGACTGTTATCATCAAGAATGCTATGCTAAATTGGTGTCAAATCCCTCCTCTGTTTGAAATGGGTGCCACACTCTTGGTACCAAGTTTGATGCCACTTTGCAGGAAGTATGCGATTTTCTAGATTCTTCAGGGAGATCCCAATTTTAACTTTAGGATTCATTGCAGAAAGTCAATGAATGACTACCAGACTGAGATACAATTACTATAAAAATGCTTACAATACAAACTGACTGAACATTACAGTTATGGAGTCATTCCACAAATATTCAATGATCCATCTCCAAACCCCCAGTCTGGTTAAGGTTCATTGATGATATATCTTCGCGATTTGAACTCAGGGCCAAGGCAAGCTATCCACATTCCTTCAGAACCTCAACACCGTTTCTCCTATCTGCTTCACCTGGTGCTCCTCTACACAATGTGCCACCTTCCGGGAAGTTGACCTCCACCTCTCTGATGGCTCCATCCACACCTCAGTCAACATCAAACTCACTAGCCACCAACAGTAACTGCATTTTGACAGCTGCCATCCCTTCCACACAAAAAAATACCCCACATACAGCTTAGCTACCTGTGGACGACATATCTGCTCTGAGGAGAACTCTCTTGCTCTGTATGCTGAAGGGCTCACAAAGGCCTTCTTAGACAGCAACATTCCCCCAGTCTAGTCCACAAAAAATTTCCAATGTCATATCCTCACACACCCGCAATCATCCCACCATCCCCAAGAATCAGCTAAAAGGAGGGCCCCCTCATCATCCAATATCACTCTGGATTGGAACAAGTGAACCATATTGTCACCAGGGCTTTATCTCTCTTCCTGCCCTGAAAGAGGGACATCCTACCCAAGATCCTTTTCACCCCTCCTAAACTGGTGTTTCAATGCCCACCCAACCTACACAACAGCCTGGTGTATCTCTATGCCACTCCAACTCTCATCTGCTTATTACCAAGATCATATACATGTGGCAGACCAAAGTACAAGATCTGCCTAATCCACAAACCAAACACCTATTCTAGTCATGTCACTGGCTTATCCTACCCCATCAGAGGCTGGGCCATCTGTGAAAGCAGCCATCATATACCAGCTCTGATGCAATCACTGCACAGCTTTCTATATTGTATGACTATCAACCAGCTGTCTACCAGGATGAATGGCCACCCCCAGACTATGGCCAAAAGGAAAGTAGACCGTACTTGTGGCACAAGGTGCAGCTGAACATAAAATGATTGATTTTAATGGCTGGTTCACAACCCAGATTATATAGATCCTCCCCTCCACCACTGGCTCTTCTGAACCACACAGACCAGAGTTATCCTTACAACACATTCTCTGTTTCTGAAATTATCCTGGACTCAACCTACAGTAACCTGCTGTCCTCACATCCTCAACCCAATCATTTCTGTCCCCTCCATCCTGTCACCCCTCCCAAGTTAAATTGCTTTCAGCATGTGACCCTTCCCACTGGCCACTACAATTGTGCCAGCTCATATACCTGCCACCCCTCCCTCCCTCATTCCTAGCTGGCAAACTGGCCATCTCCGTCCAAGCTACTAGCTACCCATTACCAGCTCATCTGCCTGCCCACCCACCTCCTTTCTCTCTACCCACCCTGCTTGACACTACCGCACCACAATCAGCCCACCTGGCACAATGGAGAGAGAGAGTGAGTTTGTTTTTGTAAGTTTAGCTTGTCAAAGGATAAATCTTAAAGCTAGCAAGTTTTCTTTCTTTTGTTTGTGCCTATCAACAACTCAACACTTCTGTTTTTCAGTGAGTGGTCTCCTGTAATCCTAACGTGTTTATCTGGGTTGAAACATGCATATGAACTTCTTTGAGCAGAATTTCACTAGAAATATTTTTTGTCATAATAGATGTCTTTGAAAGATGAACTGTTTTTCATAAAAACAGAAAAATAAAGATAAAAACATTGAATTGAGGGGTGGTGGAGGTAGACTCTCACCCACTAGGGGAGGGAACTTTTCTATTTCTCACTACTACATCCAGTATGACTATTTTCCTAAAGTTTCAAAAGCTTATAAATTATTTCCCCTATTTTTCTTAATTTGCCTGGGGTATAAGAAAGGCGGCAAGCTACAGGTTGTCCATTGATTATTCTTAACTGTTAAAAAAAATAATGTTATTTCAAAGATATAACACAGATAAATAACTATCAACTATATTCCCTGAGTAACACAAATTTAGAACCATTGGTATGGCATGTCATTAACAACATGGCTTAACACTGTGTCTTACTTTTATTGATATTAGCAAACACAAATCGCTCCATTGCTATCCAGGGCCCCCCCGCACCCCTCCCTCCCCCCCCCCCCAAAATTCAATGTAAGGACGTTATCATCCTTACCCCCACCCCCACCCTAAGTCTCCTCCATCAGTGGGAGAAGCAAGCTTTTTGAGAGCATGCTAATTACCCTTTCCAGCCACAGGTTTTAACAACTTTTATTTTTATTACATTGATATCTCTTTTCTTGCAAAAAGTGGGTAATTTCTCTTGTTAAATCTTACCATTTTAAGTTATATCTTTAGATTGCTGTTACAAATTTTACACCCAAATAATACATATAGCTAAAGAAAAGACAACAATGAATTTATATGTGGTACATGAATAGCTAAAGGAAATATTATAAGAAAATGGCAAATAAATAATGTTACACCTTGGGATTTTTTCCTCGGGTTTCAGCCTTAGCTGGGACTAATCTTTTCATTTCCAGTATTGTGGCCAAAATGGTCTGCCATGGTGTCTGACAGATGATTCAGTCTTCAGTGTCTTTTATCTTCTTCGAAGTTGCTAATATTATGATCCAGTTCTTCCTGCTGTGCCAGCTACCCATTTTAGAGCATTACTTCATCAGTTATCACTGTTTCGTCAGTCTTCGCTGTTCAAGTTGATCTGACTCTATCCTCTCAGGTGGCCCCTGTCATTCATGTTGTGCAGTTGGCCAACATCACCTTTTTGTCTTTCATATCAGAGTGATCATTGTGGATGTCCCCTGGAGTGTCAGTGGCCTGCGTGTTGTTGAGAGGGATCTTTAATTTGGGAGGCTGTTGTCACACCCATTTGCGCGCTGACCTGCATCAGTCACGATTCTGCTTGTGCTCGCCAGTGGTGGGCTGATCAGTAGGTGGCAAGCCTCCTTCGGTAGGGGTGAGGCAGCTTCCAACTCAGCAGATCATATGCTCCTCATAATGAAGTTGTATAGGATTTCCAATGAAGTACATCAACGAATGTGATGATTCTCATTCTAAATATGTCGAATACATGTTTACCTATAGTAACATCATTAATGAACTGTAAATATGTAATTTAAAAGAGGTGTCTTATTTTATCTATAATTTGACAAAGCTTTATAAAATCAACAAAATTCTGTTCCCACACCAAACTTGGGAAGTAACATCGTTCACAGAAGTTACCCCATCCACTTCAACTACTGAGTATTGTCTCAACGCTGTCAGACTATGCCCATCAAACTCACTAGCTACCAACAGTAACTGCATTTCGACAGCTGCCATCCCTTCCACACAAAAAAAATACCCCACATACAGCTTAGCTACCTGTGGACGACATATCTGCTCTGAGGAGAACTCTCTTGCTCTGTATGCTGAAGGGCTCACAAAGGCCTTCTTAGACAGCAACATTCCCCCAGTCTAGTCCACAAAAAATTTCCAATGCCATATCCTCACACACCCGCAATCATCCCACCATCCTCAAGAATCAGCTAAAAGGAGGGCCCCCTCATCACCCAATATCACTCTGGATTGGAACAAGTGAACCATATTGTCACCAGGGCTTTATCTCTCTTCCTGCCCTGAAAGAGGGACATCCTACCCAAGATCCTTTTCACCCCTCCTAAACTGGTGTTTCAATGCCCACCCAACCTACACAACATCCTGGTGTATCTCTATGCCACTCCAACTCTCATCTGCTTATTACCAAGATCATATACATGTGGCAGACCAAAGTACAAGATCTGCCTAATCCACAAACCAAACACCTATTCTAGTCATGTCACTGGCTTATCCTACCCCATCAGAGGCTGGGCCATCTGTGAAAGCAGCCATCATATACCAGCTCTGATGCAATCACTGCACAGCTTTCTATATTGTATGACTATCAACCAGCTGTCTACCAGGATGAATGGCCACCCCCAGACTATGGCCAAAAGGAAAGTAGACCGTACTTGTGGCACAAGGTGCAGCTGAACATAAAATGATTGATTTTAATGGCTGGTTCACAACCCAGATTATATAGATCCTCCCCTCCACCACTGGCTCTTCTGAACCACACAGACCAGAGTTATCCTTGCAACACATTCTCTGTTTCTGAAATTACCCTGGACTCAACCTACAGTAACCTGCTGTCCTCACATCCTCAACCCAACAATTTCTGTCCCCTCCATCCTGTCGCCCCTCCCAAGTTAAATTGCTTTCAGCATGTGACCCTTCCCACTGGCCACTACAATTGTGCCAGCTCATATACCTGCCACCCCTCCCTCCCTCATTCCTAGCTGGCAAACTGGCCATCTCCGTCCAAGCTACTAGCTACCCATTACCAGCTCATCTCCCTGCCCTCCCACCTCCTTTCCCTCTACCCACCCTGCTTGACACTACCGCACCACAATCAGCCCACCTGGCACAATGGAGAGAGAGAGTGAGTTTGTTTTTGTTAGTTTAGTTTGTCAAAGGATAAATCTTAAAGCTAGCAAGTTTTCTTTCTTTTGTTTGTGCCTATCAACAACTCAACACTTCTGTTTTTCAGTGAGTGGTCTCCTGTAATCCTAACGTGTTTATCTGGGTTAAAACATACATATGAACTTCTTTGAGCAGAATTTCACTAGAAATATTTTTTGTCATAATAGATGTCTTTGAAAGATGAACTGTTTTTCATAAAAACAGAAAAATAAAGATAAAAACATTGAATTGAGGGGTGGTGGAGGTAGACTCTCACCCACTAGGGGAGGGAACTTTTCTATTTCTCACTACTACATCCAGTATGACTATTTTCCTAAAGTTTCAAAAGCTTATAAATTATTTCCCCTATTTTTCTTAATTTGCCTGGGGTATAAGAAAGGCGGCAAGCTACAGGTTGTCCATTGATTATTCTTAACTGTTAAAAAAAAATAATGTTATTTCAAAGATATAACACAGATAAATAACTATCAACTATATTCCCTGAGTAACACAAATTTAGAACCATTGGTATGGCATGTCATTAACAACATGGCTTAACACTGTGTCTTACTTTTATTGATATTAGCAAACACAAATCGCTCCATTGCTATCCAGGGCCCCCCCACACCCCTCCCTCCCCCCCCCCCCCAAAATTCAATGTAAGGACGTTATCATCCTTACCCCCACCCCCACCCTAAGTCTCCTCCATCAGGGGGAGAAGCAAGCTTTTTGAGAGCATGCTAATTACCCTTTCCAGCCACAGGTTTTAACAACTTTTATTTTTATTTCATTGATATCTCTTTTCTTGCAAAAAGTGGGTAATTTCTCTTGTTAAATCTAACCATTTTAAGTTATATCTTTAGATTTCTGTTACAAATTTTACACCCAAATAATACATATAGCTAAAGAAAAGACAACAATGAATTTATATGTGATACATGAATAGCTAAAGAAAATATTATAAGAAAATGGCAAGTAAATAATGTTACACCTTGGGATTTTTTCCTCGGGTTTCAGCCTTAGCTGGGACTAATCTTTTCATTTCCAGTATTGTGGCCAAAATGGTCTGCCATGGTGTCTGACAGATGATTCAGTCTTCAGTGTCTTTTATCTTCTTCGAAGTTGCTAATATTATGATCCAGTTCTTCCTGCTGTGCCAGCTACCCATTTTAGAGCATTACTTCATCAGTTATCACTGTTTCGTCAGTCTTCGCTGTTCAAGTTGATCTGACTCTATCCTCTCAGGTGGCCCCTGTCATTCATGTTGTGCAGTTGGCCAACATCACCTTTTTGCCTTTCATATCAGAGTGATCATTGTGGATGTCCCCTGGAGTGTCGGTGGCCTGCGTGTTGTTGAGAGGGATCTTTAATTTGGGAGGCTGTTGTCACACCCATTTGCGCGCTGACCTGCATCAGTCACGATTCTGCTTGTGCTCGCCAGTGGTGGGCTGATCAGTAGGTGGCAAGCCTCCTTCGGTAGGGGTGAGGCAGCTTCCAACTCAGCAGATTGTATGCTCCTCATAATGAAATTGTATAGGATTTCCAATGAAGTACATCAACGAATGTGATGATTCTCATTCTAAATATGTCGAATACATGTTTACCTATAGTAACGTCATTAATGAACTGTAAATATGTAATTTAAAAGAGGTGTCTTATTTTATCTATAATTTGACAAAGCTTTATAAAATCAACAAAAGACTGTTCCCACACCAAACTTGGGAAGTAACATCGTTCACAGAAGTTACCCCATCCACTTCAACTACTGAGTATTGTCTCAACGCTGTCAGACTATGCCCAAATACTGATGCTGCATGCTTCAGGAATGCGCATAAAATACAGCAGAAGACATTGTTAAGTGCTTTATGGATGGCTACAGATTATTGGCTTATTTAAGATACATGGGATGGAAGAGTATGTTAAGGCAGTGCTCAGAAAATTACTGTATTCAACCATGGGATGGTAAGTAAAATATATAAGATTTGTAAAATGAATAGCTTACGATGTGCGCATTTAAGGTAGTTTTATTTTTCCTATCAGCAAGTGAAGAACAGCTCTCAGTACATTTATTGAGTTTCACCCTTTGTGGCCATTATTCTGATGCAGCTTTAAAGTCTTATTTTGGTATGTGTATAAAGATTTTTCTTTGTATATTAACACCTCATTTTCTGAAGAATTTGCTTCTATTCTACATTAAAGTCATAAACATGCTAATCAATGATGGTTAATGTAGTGTCTATTTTTATTAGCTAATAACAGTACTCGCTGTAATTTGTACAGTATTGATAGCATATCTACACACTGTAATGTGATCGTTACAATTGCATTTTTACAGATTTATTATTCAGTTGTGGCATAGGAAATGCACCGAGATTAAAGAGGAGCAAAATGTGGCATTATAATTGTATTAAACATTACAGTATTGATTGAGATTTTACTACACTGGCATTCATTGTCTAATATTCCAGGTTCAACTTGGTTTGCAGGGACCACGGGCATAAGGTATATTGCTTTAGTAACACCACTGACAAAGTACTGCCAAAGAATGTGAATTTTGCCTTGAGGGAGTATTCTGTACAGCTTACTTCCTGTGTTGAAATACATATCAAATACTCTTTATTTGTGGGAAAGCAATTTCTAAATAGTCAGTTTTTTAATCAGTGAGTTTGTAACACTTAAATAAAAAATCTCACAAACATACAAGTCTGCTAGGAGTGATAATACTACATAGAAAACATAAATATTTGCAGCCCATAATGATTAAAAATGATTTTGTATGTAATGTTTTCTGTGTGAACACACTGAAGTCTGTGAGTTATGTAATACACCAAGGAACGTGTGGAAGACAGTTGCACCCTAGTTTCCTTTGGTCAGAACACAATAAAAAATGAAACCAATATTTTTCTCGGCCAGTGACCTTGCTGCAGTGGTAACACCAGTTCCCATCAGATCACCAGTGTTAAGAGCTGTTGGGCTCAGCTAGCACTTGGATGGGTCACAATCCAGGTCTGCTGAATGCTTTTGGCAAATGAGGTGCACTCAGCCCTTGTGAGGCCTATTGAGAAGCTGCTTGACTGTGATGTAGTGACACTAGTCACAAAAGCCGACAACGGCTGGGAGAGTTGTGTGCTGACCACATGCCCCTCTATATACACACCCAGTGATGATGCCTAAGGGCTGAGGATGACACAGCAGCCAGTCAGTACTGTTGGGCCTTCAAGGGCTGTTTGGATGGTCTTTTTTTTTTAACCTGCTGGAACCATGTTATAGATGGGTCTACATCCACTGACTATTATATCAAATGTCTGTTGATAGTAAATATTGGAACTGAGAATAGTTAATTGAAAATAATGATATAAATGTATATTTGATACCCTTTAGAAGCAATCCTGACAATTTGTACTGATGCAAAAATCCGTGAGTATATCACACTTAAAAGCATTGGCTGTAACTGTAATTAACTTATTCAGGACACTTGGATACATTTTTTTATAAGGTACAGCTTCCATTACATTATGTTATAAGGCACAACTTCCATCCATTTGAACCTGTTTCCAGTAGTCAACCCTAGGTCCACCTTTGTAATTTTTATCTCACCCACTTCCCTTCAGCACCAAATTGACTTGATGATACCTTGATACCTCAGGATGTGTCCTAACAGTCAGTCCCATTTTTTAGTTGTGCCATTAATTTCTCTTCTTACCAAATTTATTCAGTACCACCTATTTAGTTATCCAGTATACCCATATAATCTTTACCATCCTTCTGTAACATTACATTTCAGATGCTTTATTCTTATGCAAATTAATTTTCAGGTTGTGTAAACACCTACTTTATCACCCTAAATGAACACTGACATAACAAGATTGAATAGGCATTTTGTTGTGATGACTGATCTGTAGTGTAACCAGAGGATTAGGTTAGGGTGACTAGGTGACAGTTCGGTTACTTTTGGCCAAGCTGAATATGAAAGCAGAGTGTTAAGAGTAAAGTATTGTCCTATACCTGTATGGGTGGGTACAGTGGAAGTGGTGGGGGTTTCGTTGTGTGTGAGCACTATCTGGTAGGGGGGATTCAGTTCAATGAATGAGGCCTACTCAAAAACAGGACTCCTAAGCTACAGTTAGCGAGTCTGCAAAAGATCATACCGACAGCTCATCCCAGTATGACTAATAATATTACTGACTGAAGTGGATAATAAGAAAATCACCCCATTAACAATTAATGCAACTGCTGATAGTGTACTAAGCACACTGCTCAGAGATTACTGCATACTAAGATGGTCACTCCTTCGTAACAAAAAGGTAGACACACCTGGTGCTGTGTGGCTGCCAAGCTATTTGGAGCTCGATGTAACATATTGATCTGTAGAGCAGCATGATGTCTATGTTCATGCTATATTTAGTACACTTTTTGTTATAAAAATGAACTGGAAGGTAAATTCAGAAAGCACATACAGGATAACAAACAAGTATCTCGTGAGTGCACGACATGCATTGCATGTAATCTACAAAAAATGCAGTGGGGGAATGTCATACTATCTTTTAACCACATTGAATAAATAGTTCTAGTTTATTTCATGATAAATAGTTGATAAGATGTAACTGGTATCATGACATGATTTCAATATGTCACGGTTTGTTTATATTCCATGCAATGACTAAAAATTTAAATATTACATTATTTGGTCATGTTTTCATATTTACTATAACTGCTACAAATGCATAGACAAATCGATGAAAAAGGAAACAATTACATTTCTTTCATGGGACAGTATTACAAATGTTCAATTATATTAGTAGGACATTGCAGAAAACAAATACACAGAATTTGGATGAAAACAAAGAAGTCATTGCATGAGAGTCTGCCAGAACAAGAAAGGAACAGTGTTTTTTTTAATGGGTGGTTCTGAGCAAATTACTTTGCTGGGAGCATCTGAATTCAATGCAATCATGGAGCTAGTATGGCTATACATGCAACATTAATACATCAAGTGTTAGACATTAAAATCTTATAACAATCATAAATATAATTTATGTTTATATTGGTCAGTTAAAAGGTTATATCGAGGTTTGAGATCCATTCTAGCGCCGATGGGGATGCCTCCAGGAAGTCGGACCAGTTCCCTGCATATGCTCGCAAGGAGCATTCACCATGGATGTGTTGGATCGTCTGTCTAGGGGCACCGCAGTCGCATTCTGGTGACATCGCTCTTCCCCATTTGTGTAGTGAATCTGCACACCTGCCATGTCCAGTACGTATTCGATTTAATGCGGACCATGTTTTCCGTGTTAGTTCCATTCCAGAGATGTTGCAGTTATAGCTCTCAAACCAGGTCTGTAGTTGGTCATTTGTCTTTTGTTCCAATCTAGTCTCCATTGTTTCATGTGGTCATAGTTATTATTTTGAAGCTGCTCAGCTGTGCGTATGGGTGGCTTTCTTGATTTCAATCGAGTGTGTCGCAGTTGTGAGAATTCTTCTTTAATTGGTAGTTTTGGTTTTGTCTCAATCTTTCTGAATTCGTGCAGTGGGGCCGCTTTTCTACGCAGGTCCGGGGGCAGGATATTACATAGCACCGGTAACCAGTTCGTGGGCGTTGATTTAACAGTTCCATAAATCAACCTCATTGTGTTATTTAATTGCCTGTCAATAAGTTTGGTGTGACAGCTATTAATTCAGACTGGAGCGCAGTACTTAGCCACAGAGAACACTAAGGCGATAGATGAGGTGTGTAATGTTTTTGCGTTAGCTCCCCAAGTAGTACCGCTAAGTTTTTGGATGATGTTATTCCGTGTTCCAATTTTTGCAGTGGTGTTCTCCAGATGTTTTTGGTAAGAAAGAGTGCGATCCAATGTTATACCTAAGTACTTTGGAAACTTATTATGTTTGAGGTTGGTGTTTCCGAGGTTTATGTTAATAATTTCATTTGCCATTTTGTTATTAAGATGGAATGTAGATACTTCAGTTTTGTTAGGGTTTGGCTTGAGCCTCCATTTCTTGAAATAATTGTATAGTATTTCAACGTCATTATTAAGGACTTCCTCTGTATTGAAGAGATACTTGTCTCTGGTAGCCAGTGCTATGTCATCCGCATAGCAAAATTTTCTTGACTTTGTGTTTGGGAGATCTGCTATATAGAGGTTAAACAGAAGAGGGGCAAATACAGAGCCTTGCGGAAGCCCATTGTTAATAAGTTTTGTTTTGCTTGTCTTTCTGTTTAGGGTGACCTGGAAGGTTCTGTTACTCAGCATATTATGTATTAAGGATGTTACAATCTGGCAAGGAATCACTCTCAAGAGTTTGTAAATTATTCCATCTCTCCAAACAGTATCATATGCAGATGTTAAGTCTAGAAATACAGCACTTGTTTTCAATTTCTGTTGAAATCCAGCCTCTATGTAGGATGTTAATGCCAGAACTTGGTCACAGCAACTACGGCCAGGTCTGAAGCCTGCCTGTTCTATAGGTAAGTTCTCCATAATAATGCCGCTAATTCGATTATGGACAAGTCATTCGAGAAGTTTGTATGTACAGCTAAGAAGTGCTATTGTTCTGTAGCTTAGCGGTTGGTCTGCTGGTTTCCCTGGTTTCAGCAAAGCTATTATTCTTGCCTTTTTGAATTCTCTAGGGAGATGGTTTGTAGTCAAAATGTTCGAAAAGAAATTTACCAGCCATTTGACTACATTCTTTCCAGCGTAGATTAGAAATTCTGGATGTGTGTTGTCAAAATCTGGGGCTTTGCCCGGTTTCATATCCTTGAGGGCAGTAATGACATCATCCTCAGTGAATGGTCTGGAAAGCTCTGATATATTTAGAGTATTCTTTTTTAGTGTTCTGAGTTCGCGCTTAATCATCCTGGTATGTGGTTTGTCTCTCGGAGCTCTTGACATTTCGACAATGTTATTTGAATTTTCTCTGGTGTTATGGTTGGATTTTTCTGGGCTGGTCTCGTTGTACCTCTGAGTTTACATAACAAACTCCATGCCTTCCTACTTGGTTGAGTGAAATTCATTCTTTCAGTTCCTTCAGTCCATCGTTGTCTCCTTGCGGAATCTAGATTGTGGAGGAGGTCATCAGCTATTTCTTGGTCACCACTACTAGTAAAATACTCATATAGCTCATGGCATTTTGCATCCCATCCTGGGATGTATTCTTTTCGAAACCCCCTAGGGATGTGTTTTTTAGCTGTGGTAATTATAGCTTTCTTGAAACGATTGTAGCATTTAGGTAGTGACGGTATAAACCGGATGCATTTATCAAGGTCCGCTGAATACTTCTCCCAGTCAGCTTTTTGGAAATTCCATCTAGGTCGAGGGAAGGACCGTATCAGGGGTATAGTGACACCGATGTCTAAAATAACAGGCCTATGCTGGCTGTGTGGGAAATCTGTGGCAACCCTTCTATGTATAGGCACTGGTTTTCCCTCATTATCGGTAGTTACAAAGCAGAAGTCCGGATTGTAGTCCCTGCGCCAGGTGGCCGAGTGGAATGTGCCCCTCTCCTTGGCATCGAATATAAGATGTAGATTGTTCTCGTCGGCCCATTCCACCAGCACTTCTCCATGTTCATTATTTTGGGTGTATCGCCACATTTCATGGTGGCTATTAAAATCACTGGCATATATCGTTGGGTGTTCATGTGCGGGTAGTACAATACTTGGCCAGATTTGGTTTGGTGGTTTGTAGACAAATAAGTCTTATGTTGTCTACTTTTATATCAACAACATGGGTGTTGTTTTCTGTGCTTGTGGACAGCAGGTGTGCATGTTCAATATCGGATCGGGCATATGTGGCGGTGCCATAGGCGTGATGATATGTTGCGCCTATTTGTTGGAAGCCTTGAATATGTTCTCTTCTTTGTAAGTCTTCCTGCGAGTCGGTATGTGTTTCCTGAAGGAGTACCACATCGATGCTATTGTCCAATAGAAACTTTGAAAGATATTCAGATTTGGATCGACTAATTCCCTCAATATTTAGCTGGCAGATCCGGACTGATGGGCCCAATCTTCTAGTCGGATGGTTCCCAAAGGAATCGTTCGTTTGGTCACTTCGTTGCATGTTTGAATTACCAGGAGATCCCAAAGGATAGTCTGGTAGCCAAGTTTGTAGACTATTTAGCCGCGATATAATCACGTTGCCCGGGGTGCACCACGTGGAGGCTAGTCTACTACTTTAACCAATGAGTGGGAAGCATAAAATTGTCTTTGTTTCTTGTGTTATATGAGTGACTGAAACAGTTTTTCTCGAATAACTCTAAATTGCTATGCAGAAAGATGATAATATCAAAGATGTATAAGGAGGGAACTGTTAATAACTGTTGTATTTCAAATAGTGGGCGACATGATGTCCTTGGATGGACGGTACACATGTTCCTTATTCTTTTCTGTAGCTTTAGTATGCGCAATATATTGCTTGAATTTCCCCAAAAAATAATACCATACCTTACAACTGATTGAAAGTAGCCGTGGTATGCAATTTTCCTTGTATTCATGTCTGTTGCACCAGCTAATATTTGCATAGCAAATGCAAAGCTACATAATTTGTTTAACAGGTAGTCAAAATGTTTATTCCAATTTAAATATTTATCTTTGAAATACCTAAAAATACCTAAAAAGTTCCGCTCCAAATCTGGTGAAACAGTGTACAAAGTACCGTTGCAGAATCGTTTTGATGCCTTGTATCCAGGCACAAACACGATAGGCCGCGAAACGTGTGAACTAAACATTCACAAGAAAAGTGCATAAACACAATTTCTGAGTGCAATGAAACACAAGACTGTTACACAACTGTACAGACTGATGTAAACACAGTAGGCCTAGCGGAAGAAACGTGTGAAGTGAACAAATTCAAAATTGATAAATGCATTATCGGAAGAACGAAAACGAAAAAGTGTTATAAACGTACAAAAGTAACAGTTTACTCTGATAACCATGGACGAAATCTTGCAGAAATATTGCGTGCTGAACACAATGTGATAGCGTGTGGATATGTTAAACCAGGGGCTCATATACAGGAAGTAGCTAAAAACATTGAGAAAGACAGATTACAAAACAAAAATCGGCGCATTGTACTGATTGCGGGCGCAAACGATGTGTATAGGAATGAACTGGCAACTGCAGTCCGCAACCTAAAGAAAACTCTTCATGCTACCGAAAAGGACACAGTGATAGTAACAGGAATACCTCATAGGCATGATCTCATACCTAATTCTTGCGTAAATTTAGAAATTAAAAAAGCAAACAGGCAATTCCAGAAAATCTGTAAAGCCTACTCAAATGCCTATTTTCTCAGTGTGAATTTTCTTCAGAGATGCAGCTACACAAATCATGGAATGCACCTAAACAGAAGAGGCAAAAGACTGCTCAGTGAAAAAATCAGTGAAACTTTAGACAAACTCAACATGCAAGACGACTTTTTAACTGAAACTGTTATGCCACTGGACTTTCATGCAGAAAGCAATGGTGACCAAAACACACATTCAAAGGAGGTTACAGCAGAATTAGCCGCCATCCCAGACTATCCCAATACCAAAAACGATGAAAACTCAACACTAGTAGAAGAAAGAGTAACATCAACAAAAATAGAGGCAGAAACACCAGCACAACTGCCACCAGTGTCACTAAAAGCAGCAGTACCAGAAACAGCAGACACAGCACCGTCAGCAGCAGCACAATCAACAGAAGCAGTACAGTCAACAGGAGCAGCAGCAGTTCCAACATCAGCAGTGGCAGAAAAGTACACAACCTCACATGGAGCAACAAGCAGACGGAAGAGAGTGCCTCCCTCCCATCTGCAAGATTTTTTAGTCACAAGCATGATGAAAAAGAAACCTCCAAGATAAGTAACATTAAATCTCTAACAGTGCTTCACCAAAACATTCAGAGTATAAAAAGCAAAGTGCAACAGCTAGAAGTTGAGTTACAATCCTTAGACAGTCCAGTTATCTGCATCACAGAGCACTGGTGCAAAGTCAATGAAATTCAATACATAAATTTGCCCTCATATGTACTAGCTTGTTCTTATTGCAGAAACTCAATGAAAGGTGGAGGATCATGTATTTTTGTTAAGAGTGATATTTCATTTAAAGTCAGGAATGATATTATCCTACTAAGTGTAGACAAGCATTTTGAAGTGTCAGCAGTAGAGATACCAGCTGTAGATATGCCCAAAAAACTAATTGTACTATGTGTATACCGTTCTCCCAGTGGTGATTTAGAAACATTCTTTTCAAAACTTACGCAAAGCCTAGAACAAGTGTCATCCCTGAAAAGTAATATACTCTTGTGTGGTGACTTAAACATTAACACAGCTAAGGCAGATGAAACCAGTAACACTTTTCTGAATATTCTGAATAGTTTTGGCATGTCCTCTTTAGTTAATTGTGCAACAAGAATAACCAAACACTCAACATCTACCATTGACCATGTAGCTACAAATATAGGTGGGGAAAACTGTGTCATAACTGTCAAAAATCTTGGACTATCAGATCATTTATGCCAAATCATAAAAGTAAAAGCTTCTGTAGAAAAACCAGTAAACCTCCACATGTTTAAAAGAGTCTACTCAGACGCAGCAATACAAAAATTTTGCTTACAATTAAGACATGAAAGATGGGAAGAAGTATATTCAGAAAATAATGTGAATCAGAAATTCTCCAAATTCATGTCGGAGTTTAAGATAATATTCGAAGAAGCCTTCCCCAAAGCACTAAGTTCTACTGGAACATCCACCAAAAATAAGTGGATTACCACAGGAATTAGAAAATCTGCCCAAACTTTTAAATACCTAAACGCTATAAAAAACAACAACAGTGATCCAGATTTTCTTCATTACTACAGAAACTACAAAAAAAATCTATAGGAAGGTGCTCAATGTTGCAAAAAAAAAGGCCAATGATAGACTAATAAATCTAGCTAAAAATAAAAGTAAAGCTACATGGACTATAGTGAAACAAGAGACAGGAACAGCAACACATAGGCAAATAAACACCAAAATCAGGAACAAAGAAAACCTAACAAGTACCCCAAAAGAACTAGTAAACTTTGTTAATTCTTACTTTAGTAGTATAGCTACAAAGTTACAGGAAAATTTTTCAAAATCTCATAATCCACGAACACGGGAATATACATCAAATTCAATGGTATTGCTACCCACTACTGAGGAAGAAGTATGTAATGTGGTAAGGAAATTAAAGAGCAAAAATTCAGCAGGTTTAGATGAAATTCCAATGTCTGTGCTGAAAAAATGCATAAATAGTATCAAAGCCCCCCTAACCAATATCATAAATGAATCTTTCAAAGCCGGTTGTTTCCCTGATTATCTGAAACATGCAAAAATTTTACCTTTACACAAAAAAGATGATGTAGAAAACATTGAGAACTACAGGCCAATTGCCCTACTGTCATCATTTTCCAAAATAATAGAGTCCATAATGAAGAACAGACTTATGAGCTATCTAAACAAATACAACCTTCTTTCAAATGACCAATTTGGTTTCAGACCAGGCAGAGATACAGAAATGGCAATAGCACATTTCACTAAAGTGGTTCTAGAAGCACTGGATGAAGGCAACTATGTATCTGGCATATTCCTTGACCTGTCAAAGGCCTTTGATACAGTTGACCACCAGAATCTATTACTTAAGTTAGAAGCACTAGGAGTAAGAGGGGTAATCAACAAATGGTTCCATTCATACCTAAAAAATAGAGTACAGTGGGTAGAGATCTCGCATGTCTCCAGTAGATCAAAGTTCATAGAAAAACACCTGTCAGATCCACAACATATTAATATTGGGGTCCCTCAGGGAAGTGTGCTGGGTCCGGTGTTGTTCTTGATTTATATAAATGACTTTCCACAATATATCCGACATGGAGAGAAGATATTGTTTGCCGATGACAGCAATATTATAATCACCAGTGAGACATCAGCACAAATGTTGGAAAATTGTAATGAATCACTGAAAGATGTCTACAAATGGTCTACAGAGAATAAAGTGACCTTAAATATTAAGAAAACAAATAGCATACGCTTTAGAATAAACAGAAAAAACAGTCCCCTAAAGTTAAAGCTACATAACACCTCTGTAGACGAAGTGCCCACCACAAAATTCCTAGGGTTGCATATTGACAGCCAGCTTAGGTGGAGTGAACATGTCAAAAAACTCACAAAAAAGATATCTACAACGTGTTACGCACTTAGAGTTCTCTCCTCAGTATGCAGCGATGAATGTCTAAGAACTGTATATTTTAGCTATGTACATTCAGTCATAAGCTATGGGATAATTTTCTGGGGAAATAATGTACTCAACTTACAAACAGTTTTTAAAGTGCAGAAGAGAGCAGTGAGAATTATAACTAAAAGCAGTAAGTGGGCTCACTGCAGAGAACTATTCAAAATACTTGGTATTCTAACTGTTCCCTGTTTATTTATGTTCCACACTATAGTATATATAAAGAAAAATATAGTGAATTATAGTACAAACAGCATTTTACACAGCTATAGCACAAGAACAAGCCACTGCCTTCATCTAGATAGGAGAAACAAGCATAAGACCCAAAAAAGTTTCTTGTATCAGGGTGTAAAATTGTATAACAAGCTGCCACAGGAAATCAAAGAAATTAACAGCATGTACTGTTTCAGAAAAACTCTTAGACTGTATTTTCAGGAACACTGTTTTTACACAGTAAGTGAATATCTAAATGTTTGAATGTAATTTAAGTGACATAATGACATTGTATTGTATATTCTGTAAATGTATAACAAGCTGCACAGGACATCAAAGAAATTAACAACATGTACTGTTACAGAAAACCCTTAAACTATACTTTCAGGAACACTGTTTCTAAACAATAAGTGAATATTTAGTTGTTTGAATGTAATTTAAGTGATAAATATCATTGTATTCGTATACTCTGTAAATGCATATAAAAGTGTCAATGTGTCTGCAAAAATCACTGTATCCAAACTGACAACATCCATACATTGCAAAATGTCTACGGATGGCTAATCAAATAAATAAATAAATAAATAAATAAATAAATAAATAAATAAATCTAGGTTTAACCCTAAAAACTTTACAGAATCTACTTCTTCTATATCCTGATTTTTATGAGTTATTTTAATTTCTTGGGGCTTTGACTGTTTTGTTCTGAACTGGACCATGTGGGTTTTGGGGATGTTCAATCTTAATCCATTCAGTTGGAACCATGTTTCTACTTTGTTCATTGTGTTTATTATGTAGAGAGGGATGTTTTCTGGCTCCTGGTTTTCAATTAATACAGATGTTTCATCTGCAAATAAAATCGATGGAGCATTTATATTGTTCGGTAAATCATTAACATAGAACAAGAACAAAATAGGTCCTAGAATCGAGCCTTGAGGGACACCTTGGGCTACTGTTTTCCATTTTGAATAGTAATTTGCTGCATTTGATGAGACAATCACTCTTTGTTTCCTATTTGATATGTATGAAGTAAGCCAATTTAGAACATTACCTTTGATCCCATACTTGTCAAGCTTATAGATAAGCAGTGCATGATTTACAGAGTCAAAGGCTTTTGTGAGATCATAAAAGATTCCTGCAACTTTATTATGGTTGTCTAATGATGTGCTGATCTTGTCAATAAACTTGTTAATTGAATCAGTAGTACTTTTGCCACGCTGGAAACCAAATTGGTTTTCTGTAATAATATCATATTTCTCGATAAAATTTCGAATCTGCATAGCAGCAGCACTTTCAAAGATTTTTGAAAGGGCTGGAAGGAGGGAGATGTGACAATAATTCCCCATATCCTCTCTTGACCCTTTTTTGAGCAACAGTTTTACTTCTGCATACTTCAGCACCTCTGGGAAGCTTCCTTGTTCAAAGGATTGGTTTATTATTTTAGATAGTGGGTATCCTATTATTTTACACACAAATTTAAGGACTTTTGCTGGTATTCTATCCCAACCTGCAGAATTTTTGTTTTTTAGTTTTAATATAATTTTTTTCTACACCTATTGTTGAAACTGTTTTGAATTTTGTGAGGCATTCAGAATTATGATTTAGTCCAAAGGGACATACATTGTTCCCATAATGTGCAACATTAACCTCTGGTTTCACTACATTAATGAAGAACTCATTGAAGCATTCTGAAATTTGAGCCGGATTTACAACGATCTCATCTTCAAGCTTAATTTTACTAATTCCATGTCTAGAGGCTTTAATACCTAATTCGTGCTTTACAACTGACCACACTGCCTTTGATTTACTCTCATGTTTTAAGATTAATTTATTATTTGTCATTTTCTTTGCTGCTTTGACAACTTTCTTAAATGTACTTTTGTATCGTTTAACATATTCAATAAATTCAATTTTTTTATTATGTCTTAGTTCCTTATGTAGCTGCCTTTTCTTAGCACTGGAGATTTTTATACCTTTAGTGATCCATTTTAATTTTGTCATTTTATTAAAATAAGTTTTTTGTGGAAACATTTCATTGAAAACACTTAGAAAATACCTTAGAAATGCTTCAAAATTTGCCATGCATGAAATATTTTTATCAAAGTGCCATTCTGTCTCCTTGAGCTTATCATGGAATAGAGTCAAAGTTTCTTGGTTGAAGATCCTTTTTACATAAGCTTTTTTAGATGAGACTTCTCTACCTGCTCTCGGTAGCTCAATGAATAATGCTGAAAGATCAGAAATTCCTAGATCTAGACAAAATTTATATCCATCTTCAAATACGTAATTCGTTAAAATATTGTCAATGCATGTGGCTGACTGAGCATTTTCTCTTGTAGATTCAGAAAAATTTAATTTGAAGCCATATTTTTTTTATTAAGTCTGTAAATTTTGATACCTCACATGTTTCATTCAACACATTGATATTGAAATCAGCAGCAACCACAATTTTTTTCCTTTTTTCTTTACTGAGATATTCTAACAAACTCTGAAATTTACGTAGGAAATGCTCAGTTGTCACCTTCCCTGGGATTCTATAAATTGATATTATAACAACATTTAAGTCCTTAACTCAACACAGAAACTTTAAAAATACACTCTTCATTAAAACAATTGAAGTCACATCTTACATGGTAATCTAAATCAGAATGAATGAGTATGCATGAACCTCCTCATGACTTATTTATCCTACAAAAGCTGGTAGCTACCTTGAAGTTTTCAATTTTATTTAAGATTTTTATGATAACACTACTAAGCCAGTGTTCATTTAAACAAATTACTTTAACACTTAGAAATTCAGATAAAAATCTTGTAGCTCATCTAACTTAGAGCTTCTGTCACATGAGTATTCCGCACTTAAACCATTTATATTACAATGCATTATATAGTTATTACTAAGATCATCAATTTTATTTTTTAAAGACCTAATATTTAATAATGAGCCATCCTCACAAAAGGGTAGGTCTGGATTCTTCTGTAGCAGCCCATCACTTTGATCACTTGGCTTGTATATTTCTTTGTCACTTAGATGTTGTGTACTTACATCTATAATTAGATTCTTGATGGCACTGGATCTGGATGGTGCTGAAGTGATTTCCCTGGTGCCAGCCATAAAAAATCACTGTTCCTCTCTGGAGCTTTCCTTGTTCTGGAAGACACACGTACAGCAGCTTGTTTGTCTTCCAGTATTTTTGGAGCTTGCAAAATTTGTGCTTCATTTCTTTTTGGCTTGAACCATTTCGTAATTTGAGTTTGTTTCCCAGCTTGAATGTTAATTTCTGGCCTATTGGTTTTAAACCATTTCGTGATTTGACACTGTTTGATGGCTATATTGTTCGCTGCATGAAAAGAACGCTTTGTTACTTGCGATCGATTTCCACTTGTCCTGGGTACTTCATTGCACCGCGAAATACGAGTAAAAATTTTTTCTGTAAGTACCTCCTTTCCTAATGCATTCAAATGAAGACCGTGAACTGTATGGAGCCTTCTCTCCAAACTGTTTATGTCAATAACGTCTGTATTTACAAAGTGAGAACATATTTCTCTGAAACTCTTGTTTGCGGCATGAATTTCACTGTTTACACACGACCACCTCGGTAAATTGTGACGATGCGGGATATTTAGAATGAGTACATTCGTGTGAGATAAAGTATTAAGACATTTTCTCAATTCTGTTCTAGCCTTGAATGACTCATTTCTATATACATCATTTGATCCTCCCAGCAATACAACAAAGTCATCCTTACACAAACTACTTACTTCACGTAATTTTGTAAGGTTTTTCAGCTCACTTAATGGAGCCCCAGGCTTCACGAAACCGTTTGCCCTGTAATTGTATTTTTCCGTTAGCACTGCGGCAATTCCACGGCCGTGGCTATCGCCTAACACGCATATTTTTCCGTATTTTACAATGTTAGCAGTCGGAAATTCACCGTGTAATGGTTTGTTCACTTTTTGTGGTTCATTTCGTAACTTTTCGACTTCGGCTGGCGTGTTCATTGAATCTTCAGTAGTGAGTGCTCCCACAAGGTCGTTATACATTCTAGTTTGACAGTTTTTATGCATTAAAGTTTCACTGTTTATACACATTGAAGTTTCACTGCTGCTGGGCTACTGTATAAAGAAAGTTACAGATTTCTCTTAAAAGAACATGTACAATGAAAAATTAACTATATCAATGGCATTAGCAGAACTCAGTTAAAGTGATAGATAATGAATTTTACTGAAACATCACCTAAATAGGAATTTTGGTGCTTTATGTAAATGTGGTACATCTACTACCAGCAAAATATAAAAATGAAGTAAGAAAGTAGTCTAATGAGTAGACTTAAGGCAAATGGAGTTACTCCAACTTGCTTAGTTTCAAGTTCCTCATCTGTACAATAGAAGTATGTATTCTGCTGTTCCCACCTTAAAAAAAAGGAGTGTACAGTTCTCAAATCCAAATAGGTGCATGTCAATCAGAGTTTATGAAGCTACTGTTGATTGCTTTAGCACTGCAGATAATCTAACTGGATTACGAAAACCTACCAAATTTGGGATATCTTTAACCCAGCACACAGCTGTAAGTTTCTGAGGGGAACACGGTGTTAAAAAAAAAAAAAATACTGTAAAATAATAAGAGAGCACTTGTGTACATAGTACACAGATCTACAAAAGCAAACTTAAGAGAGTGGCATACAAGGGCAGTCAAATTAATATGAAGAAGGTGGAAAAAAGTAAGTAAACTATACATTAATACTGAGGCACTTGCCACAGTTAACACATTTATTCCACTGTAATTGCCTTACAATGGTCAAAGCCTTTGCGGAAAAATGTTGCCAGGCATGCACCTCTTTATCTGAAGCAAACGGACAGCCATGAATCTCATTCTTCAGCACTTTAAAAATATGGAAATCACATGGGGAGAGATGGGGACTTTATGGAGAATATGTGTTTCACAGTGAAACCTCTACAACATACTCTACACAGCCTTGGCAGGCATTTTATTGGCATGTTGCTTAAACTATGCTGCAGAGTTTTGTCTGGGAAGCCTTCACACAACCTCCATAGTGTCCCAATCTCTCCTCATGTGATTTCCATATTTTTGGAGCCCTATAGAAACATTCTTCATTTGGTTCACACCAAGAGGTGCACACATGAGTACAATAATGGTTTCGTAGAACACTGCAAACATTTTTCCATGAAGTGATTGACCATCTTGTCTCACAGGGGCATAAATGTATTCACAGCTATGGTGATTACTTTTGAAATACTAAACAGTTATCAGTGTAGCAAAATATATTACAACAAAAAAGACAAATGTGACAGGGTTCAGATCCTATGCAGAGCCAATCACAGAATGTTTTGATTTCGTTCATCACTTACAAATTATTTTTTTAATTTTGCTATGTTGACTCAATGATAAATCTATAATGGCAGATCCATGATTAAGTTGGGATTTCTTAATTAACACATACTAAGATAGATTTTCCCATGTGAGCAGTGCAAACCTTCCCTGCCCCCCCCCCCCCCTTCCCACCACCACACAAAATTCATAAGACCAGTTTTGTTTATCTGTTTCTTTGGGTGGCAGTGGCAGTGTGTGTAAACACAACTCAAACACACATACCTGACCACAGAGTTTGGCTGCCAAGGCCAGAATGTTAGCAGCAGTGCAAGATGCTCAGTCTTGCCTTGGCAGCCAGAGACTGTGGCCACGTCTGTGCATGTTGCGTATGTGTGTTGTGTTGTGTTGTGTGCTATCTAAATCTAGTGAAGACCTGTTTAGCCAAAAGCTGTGTTTGACAGTCTTTTTGTTGTGCCTATCTGCGAATCAGTGACTCCACTATATGGTGGGTAGCAACTATCCTTTTCATAATACTGTCAAACATAAATCTTCCTATTCATTGCTGTGAGAAGACAAAGAAATCCAGGTACAGTTACTAGCATCACTATTTTAAACCAAACAACTGCTTTTATTGTTATAACCAGGGCTCGATTTGTGATGGTATGCCATACCGATACCTCTGGTAAGTCACAGTACTGGTACCTCTTCTTTTTTTATAAATCAAGCACTGGTCATAACTGTTACTACTTCTACTTGTTTTATTTCTTCCAGATCATGTCACATCCAAAAGGTCAAACCAAACTGAACATACCTAGAAGAAACTGTTGTAATTAAGTGTTCATTTTCATAGTCCATTATGTACTCTCACAGACTGATCAGTCTGAAGTTACAAGCAGAGGAGAGGTGACGCGTGGAAAGAATCAAGGAAAAAGAACTGAACACATGCCAAATAAGAAGCTGTGTATCACTGGCCGAATGTGTTACAATTGGCTCATTATACCTTATTCTAAACATATACACAGTGAATCTTTGATGAGGCAAAAATGTTCACATGTCACTAATATACCTAAAACAGCTGATGTCTAACAGTTCACAGTAAGCGAATAAATTCTGAATAATTGAATAAATTATAACAAAAAATTCCACATTCCATGCAGAACCAGTCACAAAATATTTTGATTTCATACTTTTCACAGTTTTACTTTTGAAGAAATGTAAGCAACTAAGCCACAAAATATTATTCATTGACCTATAATCATTACCGGATGGACCATTGAACTCTTCTCAAAAGTGTGTGCTCCCCCCCCCCCCTTTCCAAAAACACACACACACACACACAAAAGAAAAAATGGGGCAATACAATATATGTAAAAGACATAACTCCTTTTGCAATAAACAGATTTATTTTACTGCAGTTGTTTCTAACATTTCATACTAAAACACACAAGAGATACAAGTGTCATCCACACCAATAAACATTTTATGACAGTGGGTTTTCACAATCTATCATACTACTACAGACAGTGACATAACATTAATATAATTTTGGCGCAGATGGTAAAACAAAAATAATGATCTTGGGTACTGGCTGTTGCCTATCCCTAGTAGTCACTCTGTTGTGGTACTGGATTTGCGATGTGCTTCTGAAAATAAATCAAAGATATATTGAAAGAATTATTGAATATTTTTTGATAGAACCTGGCAGTAATGGAAAAAAAACAAACAGAAGTAGAATAACATCACTAGATGTCAAATTAGAATAGCATCACTACATGCCAAATTAGAAAAGAATTAAGTATGTACTGATCAGTAACATGAATTTTGTGTGTAGAATACACCACTCTGTCGCCAATGAGGTGCAAATCAATCTCAAATGAAGTACCTAAGAGTAAAAACTCCTACATTTGAGCACATATTATGTTGTTAAATTGTGGAACATATAATCACCTAATCTGATCATGTATTGCATTCAGCAGCATAAGCCAGTTTCTGAACAGGCTTGAAAGTATCATGTACTATTACAAATCCAAAGGTAAGGAAATTATATTGTGTGGTGATTTTAACATAAATTTCGCTAACATTTTGTGTACAGTGAGTGATGTCATAAACCTCTTAGCAACTTTCAATGTCCAAAACATTGTAAATGATCCAACCAGAATAATACATAATTCAAGCAGCTGTATAGATGCAATATTCCTGGACTGTGAATCTCTTCCATTTACTAATGTCCTTAATTGGGCCAATGGACTCTCTGACCATCAGGGTATATTGTTATTGCTTAATTTAGGGCAAACTAAAAGACAAGTCGTCATCTACCTTCATCTTAAGAAGCTACATCAAAGACCCTAGCAATATTAGAACGTTTAAAAATCTACTTCAGTCTCAATCATGGGACATCGTTTACAAGCAAGATAATGTAGATAAGAAAACTTCAGTATTTCTTGACATACTGGGTCATCATTTCAATATGCCCTTTCCATTAAAACAAATCAAAGTACAACATTCAGCCAGAAAAACTGATAACAGGTGGATCACAAAGGGTATAAAAATATCATGTAAGACTAAGAGATCACTCTATGAGAAGAGCATTAAAACAGATGATACAAATTTCCACAGTTATTTCAAATATTACAAGAAGATACTTCATAAAGTAATATCTGAAGCAAAACGACTAGCAAATAAAGCATACATAAATGAGTCTAATAACAAATGTAAAGCAATGTCGGATGTTGTCAGAAAAACTTTACGAACTGACATCAAACAAAAAACACCGGAATATCTTCAGCACAATGCCCAAAAAATAATGGACATCAAACATATCCGTGATACATTTAATAAACACTTTTCAGGAATAGCTAACAGCCTATCATTTGGTCACTCTTCACCAACAAATTCCTATCCTCCAAAATGTATAAGATCTGACAAATCAATTTTTCTAATACCTGCAACGTTGAAAGAGGTTCTGCTAACTATTAGGAATATGAAAAGTTCCCTCTCATCTGGCCTTGATGGTCTAACTGCCTATGTAATAAAACAAGTTGCCAATGAAATAATACAACCACTCTACAACATAATCAACTGCTCAATGAATACTGGCATTTTCCCTCAAACTCTCAAAACCTCCAAGATAGTTCTGTTACACAAGAAAGGGGACAAACATGAAGTCAACAACTACTGACCCATATCCTTTCTCCCAACTGTGTCCAAAATAATTGAAAAAATTGTATATACCTGTATAATGTCCTTTCTTGTAAACAACTCCCTACTAACAGTACAGCAGTTTGGCATTCATAAAAATAAATCAATCAATGAGGCTCTCTTTTCATTTACTGATGAGATAATAGAAGCATCTAATGAAAAACATTATGCTTCTGGACTTTTTATTGATCTGACAAAAGCATTTGATCCATTCAACCACACACTAGTACTCCGCAAACGGGATGCATATGGTATAAGAGGAGTCTGTAATGGCTGGTTCCAGTCATATCTATCAAACAGAGGGCAGCTGGTAGCAATAGCAACAAATGACAGAAGAACAGCCCATTCAGATATAATACCAGTCACATCAGGAGTCCCACAGGGTTCTACATCTATGTCTACATCTACATACATACTCTGCAATCCACCATACGGTGTGTGGCTGAGGGTACCTTGTACCACAACTAGCATCTTCTCTCCCTGTTCCACTCCTAAACAGAACGAGGGAAAAATGACTGCCTATATGCCTCTGTATGAGCCCTAATCTCTTGTGGTCTTTCCGCGAAGTGTAAGTTGGCGGCAGTAAAATTGTACTGCAGTCAGTCTCAAATGCTGGTTCTCTAAATTTCCTCAGTAGCGATTCACGAAAAGAACGCCTCCTTTCCTGTAGAGATTCCCACCCGAGTTCCTGAAACATTTCCGTAACACTCGCGTGATGATCAAACCTACCAGTAACAAATCCAGCAGCCCGCCTCTGAATTGCTTCTATGTCCTCCCTCAAATCGACCTGATAGAGATCCCAAACACTCGAGCAGTACTCAAGAATAGGTCGTATTAGTGTTTTATAAGTGGTTTACTTTACAGATGAACCACATCTTCTCAAAATTCTACGAATGAACCGAAGACGACTATCCGCCTTACCCACAACTGCCATTACATGCTTGTCCCACTTCATATTGCTCTGAAGTGTTACACCCAAATATTTAATCGATGTGACTGTGTCAAGCACTACACTACTAATGGAGTATTCAAACATTACAGGATTCTGTTTCCTACTCATCTGCATTAATTTACATTTATCTATATTTAGAGTTAGTTGCCATTCTTTACACCAATCACAAATCCTTTCCAAGTCATCTTGTATCCTCCTACAGTCACTCAACAACGCCACCTTCCCATTCAACCTTAGGTCCCCTCCTCTTCCTTATCTTCATTAATGACCTCCCAGAACACCTACCCTAAACAGTACCTGCATTTTTCGCCAATGATACAAACCTCCTCTCTTGCAACATTTCTCCACACCAGGTGAGAGCTGACCTAGTTGACGGCAGTGAAAGGCTTCTATACTGGCTCTATGGGAACAAACTCCTACCTAATATGAAAAAAAAAAGACTCATATGGTCTTCTGCCCATCAAACAACCATACAACACATATGGAACCACTAATTATGGACAAGAAAGGTATTGAACAAGTGAGTGAGACTAAATTCTTATGTCTCTGGATAGATAACACACTGCAGTGGAATATCCACAGAGAGAAACTACTGTGTAAATTGAGTAGCCTCTGCTATGCCTTCAGAATTCTTAGACAAAGCTGTGATGTAACCACCATTAAAACTGTATACTTTGCACTAGTGAACTCAGTCCTCTCATATGGCATGTCATTCTGGGGGGCAATAAATAGGAAAATATTTGTTATGCAAAAGAGAATTGTCAAGGTCATATTAAGATTGCCACTGCACACACCTACCAAACCAATCTTTAAAGAACTCGGAATATTACCTGTACCATGTATATACATCCTAGAGACTGTTTCATTTGTCAGTAAGAATCTTCATCTCTTCAAAACAAATAATGACATTCATGATCATGACACCTGTGGCATAAGCATCATTCATCTAGATAATCAGAGACTCGGTGAATGCCATGATGGTGTGAGACACATAGGCAGCATACTTTATAATAAATTACCTTGCTCAGTCAAGAATAATAAAAACTCTTTCAGGAAGAAAGTTAACAGTATATTGCTTCAGGATTGTTTTTATTCTGTTGCTGAATTTATGGAGACCAATTTATGTCACGTGTTGCTTTAATTTAGTCTAATATCTCAATCTTGAATGACTGTAATGTAGATATGTATTTTATGTATTCTGTCATATAGTCAATGTAAGAAAAAGTATTATGCTTCAACAAGTCATTGCTGTATCTTGTATCTCATGTCATGGACATGATTTCGTGGATAAATAAAAATGACAAAAAAATGACATTGCAGCTGGGCAGGGGTAGATAGTGATGCTACGGATTTACTGACAATTATTATGTAGGTGTGTGTTCAAGCCATTAAGCATTCTAATAGCACCTTCACATTATATACATTTACTAATGTATTTTGACATAGATAAACCATCATAGTTCCAAATGAATAGAAATTTCTTCTACTCATTCATCATATTCTATACATCCCACCAAGAAGGTGAACAAGAATAGAAATTTCTTCTACTCTGCCACCAAGAAGATGAACCTACAGGGAGCAAGTGAAGGTAAAGATTAACAAAAGACAACCAAACACTGCTTAAGCTGTGCACTATATTAACAAGAAACTATTACAATACTGAAACTTCCTGGCAGATTAAAACTGTGTGCCCGACCGAGACTCGAACTCGGGACCTTTGCCTTTCACGGGCAAGTGCTCTACCAACTGAGCTACCGAAGCACGACTCACGCCCTGTACTCACAGCTTTACTTCCGCCAGTACCTTGTCTCCTACCTTCCAAACTTTACAGAAGCTCTCCTGCGAACCTTGCAGAACTAGCACTCCTGGAAGAAAGGATATTGCGGAGACATGGCTTAGCCACAGCCTGGGAGTTCTTTCTAGAATGAAATTTTCACTCTACAGCGGAGTGTGAGCTTCTGTAAAGTTTGGAAGGTAGGAGACGAGGTACTGGCGGAAGTAAAGCTGTGAGTACCGGGCGTGAGTCGTGCTTCGGTAGCTCAGTTGGTAGAGCACTTGCCCGCGAAAGGCAAAGGTCCTGAGTTCGAGTCTCAGTCGGGCACACAGTTTTAATCTGCCAGGAAGTGTCATATCAGCGCTCACTCTGCTGCAGAGTGAAAATCTCATTCTGGAAACATCCCCCAGGCTGTGGCTAAGCCATGTCTCCGCAATATCCTTTCTTTCAGGAGTGCTAGTTCTGCAGGTTCGCAGGAGAGCTTCTGTAAAGTTTGGAAGGTAGGAGACGAGGTACTGGCGGAAGTAAAGCTGTGAGTACAGGGCGTGAGTCACGCTTCGGTAGCTCAGTTGGTAGAGCACTTGCCCGCGAAAGGCAAAGGTCCGGAGTTCGAGTCTCGGTCAGGCACACAGTTTTAATCTACCAGGAAGTTTCATATCAGCGCACACTCCGCTGCAGAGTGAAAATCTCATTCTATTGCAATACTGCTTAATGCTAGTTCTGTTTATGCCAGTTAAATGTGTTCTAGTGAATTAGAAATAAAGCTGCTGCTACTTCAGTTATATCAGGTAGCTGCAGGATGTCTTACAAGAAATTTAATATTTACTTCATTAATCAAGTCTTTTTCCAAAGAAAACAGTAACCTAGATATGTAATTACATAGGACAAATCCTTGCACTAAGATAATCAGTAGGAGTCACTAATGAGATATGTTTTAAATTTTCATTTGAATTTGCTGAGATAACTAATTACTTGTTGTATGTTAGATGGGAGCTTCTCAAATATCTTCATACCATAGTACACAACTTTGTTAAATCCTAGTTAAGGATGCAAAGTTTACACAAAAGTTATATTTCTGTCTTGTATTGATAGTGCAGATCAAATTTCAGCTTGAACTGATTTTTTCACAACCACACTATACCTTGTTTAAAATAATTCTGTGATCGTGGCAAAAAAAAGTTTTTATTGCTCAGAAGAGAGCTTTACGTATCATGAGTGGTGTGCAACCAAAGCACTCATGCAGGAATCTGTTAGGAAACTACAGCTATTTACAATGATATCTCAGTACATATACTCCCTTGTATGTTTCATTAATAAAAACCTCTCCCTCTTCAAAACCAATAGTGAATATCATGGTCACAACACAAGGTCAAAAGAGGACCTTCATGGTAACCAGTCTAACAGAATAGAGTAAATTATACAGGCATCAAAATTTACAATGCTCTACCCAGTGTCATCAAAAGTCTTGCTCCTGAAACACCAAAGTTCAAGAGCAAACTGAAGGAATACCTAATACAAAACTCATTATATTCATTTAGTGAATCTTTTAGTGCATAGTAGCAAGTTATTATCATACAAGTTAGCTAGCCATGCAATGTAAGGATAAATGTAAACTATTTGTTGCTGAAATGTAACATTGTTGCTCAAATACTTTGATATTGTTTATCTGAATGTGTACACATAAGTGTTAATTCTGATGTATGTAATATGTTTTTATTTCTTCTAGTGTCCCATGTTGTTATGAAGAGTCGTGTCATGAATGAACCATATTCTGTGCTGCTGTATTGTTAATATTGTAAAAACACTGACCCGTTTCATATCCTTGCAACTCCATTGCTATCAGGATGAACAGAACTCGCAATAAAATAAAATGAAATAGACTTGGGTGTGGAGTGAAGGGGCAGGCCAATGTGGAGAGAAACAATTTGCTGAAAAGAAAATTTACACGGTGGAAATATTATGGGAACAGGAACAGGAAATTTTTTTTGTTAGTGAGTGATGGATGGGTGGGGAGGCAGTGGCGACCATTGTGTTAGAGCACAAGTCTATGTGAGCACATTAACTTTTAATATCTTGGTAATTATTTTTAGTGTTGTTGTACAAAATGAAGATGTGGTAATCTGAAATGCACAGTGCTAAATCTACTGTGCTCTGCTTGACTGCTACTCAAAAAAAAAAAAAATAAATGGTTCATATGGCTCTCAGCACTATGGGACTTAACATCTGAGGTCTTCAGTCCCCTAGACTTATAACTACTAAAACCTAACTAACCTAAGGACATCAATTACATCAATGCCTGAGGCAGGATTGCTGTTCTGGACTGAATCGTCTAGATCCGCTCGTCCACAGCGGCCGGCATACTGCTACTCCTCTATAACAATCTGTCGCAAGTACACCTTCAGTTGTGCACGTTTTAAGAAGCTTTTGTGCATGCCAAACTGCTGGCATGACGTAATTGCCTTAAATATATACCTATTTGGTATACAATGTGCAGATTTCATGGCTTGCACAGCTTGCAGTTACCACTCCACTACAAGTTTATGTCAATGTCACACTGCATACTGCAGCAGAGCTTTGCCCCTTTTGCTTGGCTCAGATCCCTTGAGGCAGTAGAACACTCCTCACATATGCCAATTCACTCACTATATAGTAAAATTAGATTGGACATTAGTATATGTTTTCATGACAGAGAAGCATATTTTGTGGGATTCTGAATGAGATGCAAAACATTAAGGTTTGGATTTTATCATTCAGTAATACATTTGAGGTGCTGAGAACCACAAAGCACACCATTGTAGATTGTGAACCTGAAGCATTTATTCATGCTTCTGCCATTTGTTGGTCTTAATGTGGGGTCAGGTTTATCTACGAGGTAGTTCCAAATTTTATACATGAACATTTACGAAAAGCTGTCTTACTGATTGTTCTGATATTCACTAAAATTTGGCTTAGAAGACTGTGTGCTTTTGGCCCTTATGGTTCTCAGTGCTCACTTGTATTCTAGTCAGGTGACCATGATGGTAGACAGTACTACTTGACTTTAATCATTTAAACAACTGGCTGTTTGTATTTGGAGTTGGTTGCAGAAATCGGCTTTTGTGTGCAGTGTCAACATGAGTTCTGTTGATTCTGTTTTAGGTGTTAACAGAGAAGAAAATTACCAGGAGAAGTTAAGCACAAGGAAACTATGGCCTTCCAGACCAGATCTGTTGACTGAGAAAGTGATGAAATCAAATAAGCGTGGCTACAAGCAAACATTTAGCGAAAAATTGTATAATAAACGTAAGTTATAGTGTGCCAGCAATGTAAGAATGTTTGATTTTCGGCCCAGAAATTAATTCTTAAACTAAGACATGTGTTAGGGATCCTGTACATTAGTACAAAAAAATTAAAAAGCATGAAAACTCCCATTAATACAAAAATGCGAAACGGATTGTATCAAAATGTAAACGTTTTTTCATTCTTGTCCTATCCGTACTCAGTTACGTGTAAAACAACAAAATTCCATGAAGCAAATCTTTCATTTTTCAGACAAGCTATGTGTTATTATTATTACTGTTATAATTATCATTATTGGCAGTGGCTCTAGTTTTATAAAAAAATGTTGATTAGCTATTATACTGTGATGATATTGATTTTTCAATTTCATATTCATCTGAATCTAAAAATTTGTGAACACCCAGAATGTATACTCATGAGCCACCACTGGTGGGTAGGCCAAAAGTGACAGTTATTTAGCTCACTTGGAGATCAACTGGCAGCTGCATAGGCCAGAGAAATGGGTGGTAGGTGGATGAATCACAGGTTGAGAATGATGTT
Source organism: Schistocerca nitens (assembly GCF_023898315.1). Lineage (NCBI taxonomy): Eukaryota > Metazoa > Arthropoda > Insecta > Orthoptera > Acrididae > Schistocerca > Schistocerca nitens. The sequence continues at coordinate 133,777,962 of NC_064624.1, read as the reverse complement.
CACCCAAGTGTGTAATATCATATTAAAATAAATAGAAATACATGCTAGTGCATGCTAAACTGATTTATATGCCTAAACTATATTGATACTCATTTTGAGTCCCTGCTGTCCATCACATGCATACAAGGCTTATTAGTTTGAGCATCATTGAGTGCAAAGAAAGAGTTTTGTTTCAACGATGCTGTATACTTAAAGCACATCAATTTAATGAGATGTATTCACAGTGCAGTTCATTTGTACTTACATATTCTTTGTGCTACATGTGCTTAGCACAGATGTAGGGTACTGCAGATGCCATCTATACAAGCAAAGCACGCTTCATCTCATATTCCTTCCCTCTGCCCATTTTCTTGTGGTGGCTCGGATGCTTAAACTGATGTGTCCTTTTTAAAGAGCACATTGTTTGAGAATGAAAAGTGCAATGTTTTGTGAAGATTAAGAGATAAAAGAAATGTGTATCTCCAGAAAAGGTGAAAATGTGCTTTACCAGCAACATTATTTACTGCAAAAGCGGTAACTATTTATTTACATCAATTTTTAACATAGCGAAAGAAGATAAGTGGACTACAACTACTGGTATGTAATTATGTAATATTAAATCTCTAGCAGAAAAAAATTAGGTGCCAATTCACTTATGTTTCGTAACACCTTTAGGTGACTGGAAGCATAGCAGTGGACTCTTACAGCTTGCTTATAAGTTTCACAATCCCTTTCACCTTGCATAAGCTGTGGATCCCTGCATTGCTACCAAAATCTATATCTTTCAGAGTTATGAACTTCTCAAACATCTATTCTTCTCAGTCTAGAACGCAGCCAGCAGACATGTTTACATAATTGTGCATAATTAAAAATGAGTCTCATGACCATCACTGAGTGAGTCAAGTGTAGGACCATTTCCTAAGGCTCGAATTTTGACATCAATCAGTGTGTATAACTATATTTAACATTTCAATATACAAGAGGATAATGACATCCTCCATCAAAAAATTTTTGAGTAAGTAAGAGATTCGCCCTAACAATACGTTTGGTTATACCACACAACCATCCTGATGCTGAACAGCTTTGTTTTTTTTATTTTTTCTTTATTGCAATTTCATTCCCCTGCCCCTCATGGGTAGGGGAGGGCTGGCAGCGGCACAATCTGCAGCTCTTCAACCGAGTGGCATACAAATAATGAAAGAGCAAAATGATACATAAAAAAATGAAGGAAAAAGGGGGATATAAAAACACAGTAAATGGAAACAATGGAGGTTAAAATATACACTAACACAGTGGCGTTCATTGGGGGGTAGTTAAAAAGTGACAAACAGTTAAAATAACACAGTCAGCAATTTGTGAGGCACTTAAAATACAGTGAAATCACACACACACACAAGTTAAATGTCGGCCACAGTATAAAAACACACAGAGCGAGAGACACTTAAAATAGCACTGCAAACAACAGAGCACACATGAAGAATAAAAACCGTTGGTAGGGACTTGCCAAGGAATGGTAGGCCTGAGAGGAGGGAAAAAAAAGGGAAGAGGAAGATCAGTGGGCCGGGGGGCCGGAGGGAGTGCGAGAAAAGGAAAGAAAAGGTGTGGTGGGGGGCGCACCAAGAGGCAGGAGACGTGCGGGGTGGCACATGAAAAAGGCAGGCAGGGCAGGAAAGAGCACAGAGACACAGAAGGGGTGCATGGGACAGGGGGGGCATAGGAGGGAGGAAAACCACTCAGGGAAAGGGAAGAGGAGGGCAGAGGGAGCCCTGAGGAGGAGGAGGAGGGGGAAGATGGGGCTACTGTTGGTAGGAGGAATAGATGCCAGGGCGAAGCCCATCATTTTGGAGGGGTAGGCGCTGGATGTTGCGTTGGTAAAGGAGGTGGAGTGTGTGGAGATGGAGAGAGGGCAGGACACTACGGTAAAGGCGTGGCAACAGGATGGGGGTGGAAAGGAAGAGGGACACCAGGGTGTGGTGGGGGACTGACAATGTACAGGGTGTGGACGTGTTCAAGGAAAAGAAGAGGGTGGAGGAAGGGGATGAAATCATAGAGGAAGTGTGTGGGTGATGGAAGGCGAATATGGAAGGTGGGAGGGGGGGAGTGCGTGGTGTTCTAGGATTTGGAGGGCTTTATATAATCTGGGAAGGGTGGAAATCCAAGTGATGGTGGCATAAAAAAGGATGAGGCATATCAAGGATTTGTAGGTGTGAAGGATGATGGAAGAATTCAGTCCTCATGTTCGGCAAGACAGGAGTTTCAGGAGGCGGAGTCTATTGTGGGCTTTGTGTTGGCTTGTAAAGAGATAAGGAGACCAGGGGAGTTGATGGTCAAGGGTGAGGTTAAGTTATTTCAGAGTAGGAGTGAGATAGATAGGATGACCATAAATGGTGAGGTAAAAATCGTGGAGCTGGAAAGAGCTGGTCGTATGACATATGACAATTGCCTGGGTCTTGGAAGTGAAGCGAAGGAGCCACTGGTTGCACCAGGCGGTGAAATGTTAGAGGTGGGTTTGGAGGGTACATTGGGACCATATAAGAGTAGGATAAAGGGCTAAGAAGGAGGTGTCATCAGTAAATTGGAGGAGATGAACAGGCGGTAGAAGTTTTGGCATACAAGCAGTACACAGGAGAGGGGAGAGGATGGAGCCATGGAGCACACTGGCAGTGGGATAGAAACTACAGAAGTTGGAATATTGGATAGGGAATTAGGAGGGAAGACGGGAGGGGAAGGAAGTAACAAGATGGACAAAACTGATGGGGAGAGCATAGGTCTGGAGTTTAAAGAGAAGCCTGGAATGCCAGACAGGGAAATAAAGATAGCAGAGCAACGGGAGATAAGTTGGAGGGACAGGAGATTGGTAAGGTTAAGGAGCGGTCTTTGATTGACAGGGAGGGATGGAAGCCACACTGGTTAAGGGAAAGAACATGGTGCTGGTTATGGTGGTGATGGACTCATAGACCTTATTGAACAAGGAGGTGAAGCAGGTGGGACGATAGTAAGAGCTGTCAGAGGGGGGGTCTGTTGGGTTTAGGGAACAGCAGGACATGGGAAATCTTCCACAGTTTAGGATAAAAACTGGTGGAGAGAAGGACATTGAACCGGGTAGCAAGGGCAGCCTGGAGGAGGCAGTAGGTGACACTGTCATGACCAGGAGTGGTGGTATGTTTGGAATGCAGGACGAGTTTTTTATGGTGTGTGATAATGGAAGTGTTTATGTTGGAAGGGGGTAACTGATCCAAGTACTAGAAACGGGGGTGAGTGGTGGGACAGTTGCATCAGTGTGTTCATGGATGGTGGAGAAGGGGCAGTAATCAAAATGGGGATCATCAGGAATGGATTAGACTTCAGAGAGGTGGGAAGCAAAGTTGTTAGCCTTACTGAGGTTGTCAGGGAAGGGATGGTTACCATAAAGGAGGGGGTAATGCTTGGCACGAGTGTTACCAGTAAGGTGGTGGAAAGCAGACCAGTACTTGAAGAAGTTGACAGGGAGGGTGGACTTGAGGTGTGTATATATGTGGTACCAATCCTGCATTTTTTTGCTATGTGTAGGTTGCGGATGTGTTGTAATTTCAGGTTATGGAGGAGTGTATCCCAGTCACGGGAGGAGAGGAATGAGCAGTAGAGCCTGTAGGACTCGCGGAGAAGGTTGGCCTGTGGAGGAAGCATAGGCAGGGGATGAGTTTGGTAGGAAAGTGAGCTTTCACAGTGTCAGTGATGGTCTTCTGGAGGAAGGAAGAAGCATGGGTGATGTCAGCAGGATGGTGAAAGGTAAGGGGATGCCTTTCGACCTGTGAAGCAATGGATTCCTGATAGTCATCCTAGTCAGCATGGCAGTAATCATGGACTGACTTCTGAGGGGCAGCAGGGTAGGGGGAGGGGGCAGAAGGGGGCGAAGGGCAGAGGAGATGGTGAGAAGGATGGAGAGGTGGTCACCACCAATGGGATCGAGAGTGCCTGCAATGATGCGACCAAGTAGGTTGGGGGTAGTTAGGATGACATCCATGGTGGAGATACTTTCAGGATGGGTGTGCTGTATGAGAGGAACAAGGTCACCATAGAGGGTGCAAAGGTACGAATACTGCTGTCAGAGGGTGGCAGGGTCACAGCTGTGGACGTAGAGGTTGGCAGCAATCACATAAATGGAGAAGGTATGGTCAACAAGGGAAATGAAGTCATAGGGGGAGAGGTACTGTGGGCTGGATATGTATAGTGGCAGAGGTGATGGAGGCAAAAAAAAAAAATGCTGAAGAGAAGATGTTTGGTTGGGTCATTGAGTAGGAGTTGTGGCCAGACAGGGAGATGCTTGAGGTGGTCAATAGCAACCCTGCCTCATGTAAAGGGAAGGGAGTTGTTGGTGCGGTGAAGGAGATAGGTGCAGGTACGGACAATGTAGTGAGGTTGGAGGAAGGATTCATTAAGGATGCAGGAGTTGACCTGGTTCTGGGACAGGGTATGCATGAAGAGGTATTTGTTGGCAGGGAGGGAGCGAATGTTTAGGTAGAGGAGACGATTTTATTGATGCACCAGAAGCTGGGATGGGGAAAGGAAGTGGCAGGGGAGGAGAGAGGGGCTTAAACGATGGTGTCTTGGTGGGTGAAGGTAAAGTGGGCCTGGTTGTGGGAGTAGGTGGCATAAGCATTCAAATGGAAGACAGAGCAGGCGGCAAGGGAGATCTTATGGATGGTTTAGGGACTTCTGAAGGGGTGGATGTTCTGCAGGATGATGATCAGGAACTGGTTGATGTCTTCAGGCTTAGGGGGATGTCAGAGGGAATTGTTGGGGTGGATTGTATGCGTTTCATCAGCATTATGTATGTACAGAACTGTGTAAATAGTTTTTATCATTTATTTATTTAGATCCCATAAATCCAATACAGTGAGATATTCGCATGGATGTAGGACGAGTCAGATTCTTACAAATTATACAAAAGGAACACACAAAAAAAATTCCTCTTGCAAGAGGAGACATAGGAGTAAGAGAAAATACCAATTAAGATGTATAGACTAAATTACATTTAAAAAAGTAAAAATGAAGGTAGACATTAAGAGCTGCTTAAAAGACATAGAAATGTTAACAATGATTCTCAATATTGTAATGCATAAGAGTACATCAGATTTAGTTAAAAGAAAAAATCAATTAGTGTTGACACAATTGAAATATTGTTCAACCAAATAAAAGGAATTATCTGTTAGATAGAGTTTGACTTGTTGTTTAAAATTGTGAAGCTCATGCACATGTGATTTCATTGATGGTGGGAGAGGATTGAGCACCTTGCAACCCCTGGAATGGACCTCTTTTGGTACAATACTAGGGTTTTTTAATTCATAATGGAGGTCCATCTTCCTCCTGGTATTGTGAGTATGGTATAAATCATTGGTTTTGTGTAGTTGCTCATTTTTTCCAATTAAACATAATAGGGAGTAGACATATTGACATGCAGTTGTCAGTATCCCAAATTTTCTGGAAAGGTTTCTACAAGAATATCTAGGCTAGACTCTGGTTATTATCCTAATAACTGTCTTTCGGGCAGTGAATTTGTGTTTGGATAGTGGCTGATTACCCCAGTTGCAATAATGTGAATAGCAAATGTTGCTGAGCTGAGTTTTTTGAGAAGTTGTAAAGTCTGTTCAGACCATTTTAGATGGCTGTCAATGTGAACACTGAGGAAGTTGGAAGACTCAACTTGTAGTAAGTCACTACCATTACATTTAATACTTAATTGATCCTCCACTGTTTTACTTACTTGGAAATGAACAGACTGGGTCTTGTGAACATTTAGTAATAACCCATTACTTTTAAACCAAGTAAGTACCTCATTAAATACAATGTAGGCAAATTCCTCAAGATTGTGGTTGGGAGTATTGTTGATGAGGATGGAGGTGTCATCAGTGAAAATAGTAAAATTAGTTTTAGACGCACTACACTATTCTATTCTATTCTAAAATATTCTATTCTATTCTATTCTAAAATATTCTATTCTATTCTATTCCAATCTGAAGGTCATTGATAAAGATGAGGAAGAGAAGAAGGCCTACTACTGATTTATTTTTATTTATTTATTTTCGTGTTCCATAGATCCTTGATGCAGTGGTTTGCTAGGATGCAGAATGTGTCAGATTATTACAGTAATGACTAAATCTAAATGGTCATGAGGCTTACAAACTAAATCATATATAAACTGATACATGAGGTTCAAGTGTTTAAACAACAACACAAATTATAGTAGTAATAATGAGTACACAAACTAACTATGAGTCTTACATTCTAATACATTTAAAAAGTGTTCTGTCATCAATTGATATGCCAGTGCTATATAATCAGTTCCTGACTTCAGCATATCCATTTATGATTCACCCTTGGAACAAGTGGACCATTTCTGTACTTGGGAAGCATACTGTCATCTAACTGCTCATCTGGAAAAGATGTGGAGAATAGATTATGTGCTGCCCATGTAGCATTTGGACGTCTTACAAAGTGTGTCTTCCTGAATAAAGACCTAACACTGTACACCAAACTGATGGTGTACAAAGCTGTAGTCATTTCCACCCTGCTATATGGTTGCAAAACCTGGACGTTATATTGCTGTGATCTGAAGAAACTAGAACGCTTCAACCAACAGAAGCTAAGATATATCATGAACCTGAAATGGGATGACTTGATATCCAACACAGCTGTTATTTAGAAAGCAAAAATGTATAGCATGGAAGCTCTTATCATTAGGCATCAACTCAGATGGGTCGGACATGTCCAGCGGATGAAAAATGACAGACTTCCACGCCAGATGCTGTACAGCAAAGTGAGCACAGGTAAAAGGCCACGAGGTGCCCCTCTCAAACGTTATAAGGATCAGTACAAGAAAAATCTGAAAAACTTTAACATCGATCCGAGTAACTGGTCCACAATAGTAGAAGACCGAAGTTGCTGGTGCTCAGTTACCTCAAATGCTCTTCAAAACTTTGAGCTGGAACTTCGAAGAATGGAGGATGACAAACGCCGGAGACATAAACTCCTCCAGGCTCAGCCACGTCCTCCAACTTCCATCAGCTGTAATGTCTGTGGCCGCCTGTTCCACGCTGGGATTGGATTGCTAAGCCATCAACGACACTTCCACGCCTGAACCGTGACAAAGGAAATCTCAGGAGAGAAATGAAAACTCGGATACGAGTATCAGCCAACGATGATAATCAGTTCTAATAGTAATGCTTAAATTAATTTTATTCCAACAATTTGTCACACAGGTTTTCTGGTCCTTTGTTCTCTATTTAATGCCAAGTGCATAAAGGCTAACTTTGTAGCTCACAGACAACCATGAAACTCGGTTTGAGGATACCAATCATTAGCTTGGAAAAAGCAAATGGTGTAAGAATAATGTCATTCCCTCCACACTCCAGCTGCAAAGTGCAGCCTTGTAACAGAAGTGTACCATACCCTGGAGACCACATTCTGTGGAAAATGAGTACTGTAATGTTGTGTGTTATTTTGCCATTTAAAACTTTTGACGTTTGGTTGCAAATAACTTCATGTTAACTGCAGTTAATGCTGAAGAGCCCACAAAGAGTGGATTAATTACAGCCAGTACAGATGTATTTAAAAAAATCAGTTTTCCCACTCTCCATACATGAATGTAGTAGAAAAAACCCCTAATAAGTAGCACAATGGGATGTACCCTCTGCCATGCACTTCACAATGTTTTGCAGAGTATAGATGTAGATGTGGCACTGTTTACTAATGATTCCTATACTAGAACCGTGACGTAATCAAAAACCAAATTTAAGGATTTCACGCTGCAGGTTTTATCCCACCAGGTGGGAATATCAAACAATGGAAACTCCAGGTAGGGATGTCAACAACATAGGAAAAGGTAGATTGTTATTTACTGTAAGGATAACACACTAAGTTGCAGACAGGCACTGTTAAATGGCACTTACACAGCCTCACATACACACGACTGCCGACTCCGGCAGCTCAAGCCAGAATTTCTTTCATTATCTGCTATCAAAGGATCTATGATGGAGGGATTGGAGAAAGCAAACGAGTCTTTCCTCTCACAATCCCACCATATGTACTGACAGATCAACTGATGTAATTACATATAAATCTGGCAAGTTGGCTGGGTATGGCACAACAGAATACGTCTGGTGGTGTCAGGTCACATGGAAAGACACATGTGTCAGATTTAAGGGCTTCTGTGGAGTTCCACGTTCTAACTTGTCACAACCTGCTGATGTTTACTGCAGGCTCTTTGGTGTGCCTATTGACAATGCCTCTGTGGTATGAAATTTTCTCACGGACTGTCATTTCGACCCTGTTGAAGCATACCATTGATTTTGTCTAGAGCATGAGATTATGCATCTACTCAGTCTGGGACTGCCTTTGCTCACAATTTGGCAGACAGTTGTGATTTTAGTGGACAAAGTGTTGACAAATGAGTGCACTGAGTGTGTGCTTCTTTCTGAGTGCTTTCCAGTCCAACCTACAAACACTGTTATTCAGCACCAATGTGTCAGTTATGTGACCAACTTTCACTGAACTGTATAGACCCCAAGTTACTCACCTCCACAAGTATTTGTTTTGTGTATTTATAGAAGAGTCAGAACTGTTACTTTCTGTGTTTTAATCTTAAATATGTTACCCTTAATAAGCCTGTGTTGTTGGAGAAGCTGATTTTACACCATTACACCACCTTCTGCTACCAAAAAAAAAAAAAAAAAAAAAAAAAAAAAAAAAAAAAAAAAAAAAAAAAAAGTTTCTCTAGTTAGTCATACTGAAATTAGTTTTATCAATCCGTTGACTACATTCTTGATAGTATAAGATGATGTACAACTTTTCCCAAAAGCACAGGTGTGAAAGGAAACACGAAAATGTAGGCTCAGAGGGAAGTGGACAATGCTAGCAGAAACACTTGGGAAAGCAACATTAAAAGCTGGAGAAGTGAAAATCACAAAGTTGTTTTTATATGATGTCGATAGTCTCAGATGGAAACTGAGGTTTTATTTGATAAAATGGCTAAAGTGTTACTTGCCTAATGCGAAATACGATGCCAGTTCAGTTCAGGTTAGTTTTTCTGCATGCTTCATGATTAATAATTGGGACAATTTAACCTCCTGTTAAATGTGTCAATAGTTTACAAATAAGACAGCCATTCTCTGTGAAAAAGTGGCTACTTGCTGGCCATTTACATAACTGGATATTTTATTTTACTCTTAAATTACAATGCAAGTTTATAAATGCCACCTAAGCAGGTAAGCACTACAAACAAGGGACGATCAATGAGTTCCCATTCGAGGGCATTGCTGCAGTGTATAAGCAACATAGTGCAACTCCAATGCGTCAATATAAGCCCCAACATATGGGTAAGGGACTAGTGTGACATTTGTGTCTTTTCAACATATATACAGTAAATGTGGAAACGTGAAGTATGGTGATGTTGTTACCACATGTGCCCAAACAGAACCAATGTGCTGATATTCTTTGCTTAACTGTTGAAGGACAAACACAAGTAGACATCCATCAGAGAATTACGAATGTATATGGGGCAGCTGTAGAATGGTATGCATAGTTCTGTGACGGTCACAATTTGACACGAGACTACAGTTGATGTGCAAAGTTATGCCAACACGTGTGGGAGACACTCGAGCATCCACCATTCCATCCTGATCCCTCCCCATGTGATTATCGTGCCTTTGGTCCTTAAAGAAGGCCTCAAAGGCTTGACAATTCCTGTCATATGAGGACATGAGCAGGCCATTACAGGCTACTTCACGCAGCACAACACAGTGTTTTATCAAATGGGTATCTTCAACCTAGTGTTTTAGTGGGTTGATTACCTCAATTCTCATAGTGGTTTTTCCTGAGTGGCAAACCAATTTTGGATGGTACAGCCTTTGAAAAGAAACTTTTTGACTGCTCCTGATATTATACACTCAGAAACTCATCTATGGACTAAAAGGATTGGTGAGGAGATGTAACTGGAGTTTGTTTTTCAAACTTTCGATATCTGCCAGAAGCTTTAATATAGAATGGAGATGGTTGAATATGCTTATGGCTGCATACTTTGTTCCTTTCTGTGCAAGAGAAAGATCCAGAGTAAGAAAAGCAGTGTGAAGTTTTAGTCTTTCATTTCAGTGCAGATCCTTTTGATCAAGGGGATTATATTCTCATAAATTTATCACAAAAGAAAACATTTAAGTAGAATCAACCACACAGACGATGAAATTTGGTCAGGTGTTGCTTTATTCCACATATTTCATTCTCTGTTATGTAACAGTGTAGCTTTCTGGGGCAGTCAAAGGCCCCCTTCTTTTCCTCATCTTTATCAATGACCATCCCTTGCATACCAGCTTTAGAACCCACTTTACTCTTTTTTCTGATGACGCCTCTATCCTCATCAACAAAACTCCCAATCTCAATCTTGATGAATCGGCCAACATTGTCTTTAGTGAAGTATGTAATTGGTTTGTAAATAATGGGTTATCGCTAAATATTAATAACATTCAGTTTGTGCATTTCCAAGTAAGGAAAAATTTGAGGATCAATTAAGTATTACATTGAATGGTAGTGAGTTACTGCAAGTTGAGTCAACCAGGTTTCTGGGTGTAAACATTGACAACAGTCTACAATGATCTGAACGTATTTTGCACCTCCACAAAAAACTCAGCTCAGCAACATTCGCTGTTCGTATTGTTTCCACTGTATGTGACTGAGACACCTCAAAAACTGCTTACTTTAGTTATTTCCATGCATTATTGCTGTATGGTATGGTTTTCTGGGGTAATCAGCCACTATCCAAAAAATATTAATTGCCCAAAAGAGAGTTATTAGGATAATGAGCGGAGTCCAGCCTAGACATAGGAATGTTTTCAGAAAACTACGGATACTGACAATCACATGCCAATATATTTACACCCTGTTATGTTTCATTGGTAAAAATGGACAATCGTACAAAACCAATGATTCATACCATACACACAATACCAGGAGGAAGATGGACTTCCATTATTAATCAAAAACCTTACTATTGTACACAAAGGAGTCCATTACATGAGCTGCAAGGTGTTCAATGCTCTCCCACCATCACTGAAATTACTTATCGATGAGCTTCCAAATTTAAACAACATCTCAAACAGTATTTATTAGGTAATTCCTTCTATTCGGTAGAATAGAGTTAAATGTAATTGACTTTTTCATTTACTAATTTGATATGCTATTGTGCATTATGATACTCACAATCACTGTTAACATTACTGTGTCTTTCCTTTAGCTATTAAGATCTACCATATTTTTAATGTAATTTTTCTATACCTATTAATGTGTATTTTGTGTTATACCAGATATCCTCTTGCAGTATTATTTGTAATAATTCTGACATGTCCTACATCCATGCGAATGCCTCGCAATAATGGATTTATGGGATATAAATAAATAAATAATATGAATATAATAGAGGGAAACATTCCACGTGGAAAAGTATATCTAAAAACAAAGATGATGTAACTTACCAAATGAAAGCATTGGCATGTTGATAGACACACAAACAAATACAAACACACACACAAAATTCAAGCTTTCACAACCAACGGTTGCTTCATCAGGAAAGAGGGAAAGGGAGGGAAAGACGAAAGGATGTGGGTTTTAAGGGAGAGGGTAAGGAGTCATTCCAATCCTGGGAGCGGAAATACTTACCTTAGGGGGAAAAAAGGACAGGTATACACTCGCACACACCCACCCACCTACCCACCCACACACACACACACACACACACACACACACACACACACACACATGTCCGCATTGTTTAACGTTGTTACTAAAAATGTTGAGAAGTTCTGACCAAGGTACTTCAAATTTTTACATGATACTCTAACAAATATGTGTGTGTGTGTGTAAGTGTATACCTGTCCTTTTTTCGCCCTAAAGTAAGTCTTTCTGCTAACGGGATTGGAATGACTCCTTACCCTCTCCCTTAAAACTGACATCTTTTTGTCTTTCCCTCTCCTTCCCTCTTTCCTGATGAAGCAACCGTTGGTTGTGAAAGCTTGAATTTTGTGTGTGTGTGTTTGTTTGTGTGTCTATCAACATGCCAATGCTTTCGTTTGGTAAGTTACATCATCTTTATTTTTAGATATAAATAAATAAATATATAAATAAACATATCCCATTAGCCACCCTTCCTACAAATTATGTGAATATCCATGTTCAGGGTTGTAGTATCTGGTCCAGTCATCTAATATAGGGTGCTGAGGAAGTTGTTTTCTCAGATCACTAGAAACCAATTTGAGCAAATCATATTAATGGAGTTTACTACAGTAAATTAAATGACAATACTTAACTTTGCATATTGACAAAGGTGTGTTGCAAGCAAATGGCGACATCCAAAGAATCAGTGCCCCAACAAATATCCCTGCTGTGTTTCATATAATGTAACAGGAACCTACAATTCTGGCAACGAATTTCATCTCAGTATTCACTGGGGTCTCATACACGAGATATCCCCAAAGGAAATAAACGAGGGGATTCAGGGCAGGTGACCTTGCAGTCCATGGAATAAGACGTCCCCTTCCTCTCTAGTGACCAAGCTGTACCGCACTGAGATGGTTGCAGACATCCACACTGAAGGGAGACAGTGCTCAGACATGGCATATCCACATCGTCTCACAAACAGCCGAGGGTACATTCTCCAACAACTCAGGTAGGACTCTTTGCACAAACCTCAAGTACAAGTGGCCATTCAGATGGTCACATAGAAGATATGGCCCCATGAGATTTTTGCCTACAATGCCGGCCCAAGCATTCACAGCAAAACATATTTGATGGTGTGACCCTACTACAGCATGAGAGTTGTCCTCATCCCACACAGTGCTATTCCTGCTGTTTGAAGTACCATCACAATCAAATGAAGCCTAATCAGTAAACAGCACAGTTTGGAGGAAATCTGGTCAATCAATCCACCACCCCCGGTAGCTGAGTGGTCAGCGCAACAGACTGTCAATCCTAAGGGCCCGGGTTCGATTCCCGGCTGGGTCGGAGATTTTCTCTGCTCACGGACTGGGTGTTGTGCTGTCCTAATCATCATCATTTCATCCCCATTGACACACAAGTCACCGAAGTGGTGTCAAATCGAAAGACTTGCACCAGGCGAGTGGTCTACCCGATGGGAGGCCCTCGTCACATGACATTATTATTAATCCACTGTTGGACAAACCACTGACACAATGCAATCCTTAGTGCAAAGTCAGTCACAAGCAGTGCATGGACTCACTGCAGTTGATATGGGTGTAATTGTTGTTCATGGAGTACTCATCACACACTAATGTGTCCTGTGTCTGTTTCACATGTAATACAATGACTACTTGTAGTGGGGTCTGCTGCAACATGTTCCAGCACCTCTTCTTCAAAATCCAACATGCTAGGGGTCATGACGTTGCCATGTCCCTCATTTCTTCTGTCCAATGAACCAGAATACCACATTTGTCAATCTACAGAAATAACCACTCATCATGATGGAGGATGCCTGTTAGGAAATTGTACCCTGTACAGCCTTTCAACAGCAAGACCATTGCAATTTACTTTCCCATACACAAGGTGCATGTCAGTGAGTTCTGTGAAACTGTACCTGTACTGCTCCATCATATTGTACTACACGTCTCTGAACAGCACTGAAAAATGAATGGCTCTATCACTGATCCATAGCATGTTCTGTCATGGCACAATGCAAATATGGTACAGCAAGGCCACCTTCCAGACAGATAAAGTAAACAAAACCTGCATCATGACTTCCTGGTAATCAGGCTGGTCCTCCTTGTTTTCTTGCAGGAAATAAGGAAAGTAAATGTAAGTAAACAGTACAGGACGTGTAAACTTGTATGAACATTAGTTGTAAATAAGCTGGAAAATAGGAACGCTAGACAATGTGGTATACAAGTGTACCTCTGTATCTCCTTAAGCTGGTTTCTCCAACCCCAGGTTCCCAAGCTAAAATTGTTTAGTGGAGCATTCTCTATGTCCTGTTACATTTATGCACACTCTTACAGATACACCTTGCACATATGATCAGAGCACAATTACATCACGTATTGTCTAAGAAAAGTACTGGCAACAACTGTCTTTAAGCAGTGATAGTGCTCACTGTGGGTGTCATCACGATGACTATCTACATGGTGTCAAAGATGTAAGAATATTTACCTTTAATAATGCCATTGCAATCAAGTACACATTATGCACCTGGCAGCAGATAAACAGCAGCTATACAGTAAAGCTACAGAGACACCAGCTCTTGCCAAAGTAGTAGCTTTCTTACTAATATATTCAATTACCTTTTGATGATATATGTATTAATAGCATTAAGCAATGTACTGGTGGTTTATTGTTAGTACAGTATGGGGTGGGTGGAAAGTAATTCCTTGTTTTTAATATTTTTCCCTCCTAATATACTGTATACATAAATTCAATTTTTTGCACTCATATAGTTATTGTACACCATTAATTTTTAATTCAGTGTGCACTCCAGTATTTTCTAGGCAGTTTCTGAAATCAACAGGAAAATTAGCTCTGATCATCCTCAATAATTTGGTGGGAAAACCATTTATGACCTCACCGATCTTATTTTCAAGCTTGCCAAGAGTTTGCTGATTACTACAATACACTTCTTCCTTAGCCTACTTCCATAAAAAGAAGCCACATGGGGTGAGGTCTGGACTTCTTGCTGCACATTCTGTGGGATCTTGGCGACCTATTCAGCATCTTGTGAAGTGTTTGTAGAGCCATTGTAGGTGTAACGAGGAGGAGCTCCATCTTGGGTAAACAGCAGTTCATGTGACTTGTTGCACTCAGAAATGGTAGGCTGTAGAAAATGTTCTAACATTTGCAGGTATCTGTCAGTGTCTCAATTGACAGGATCCAATGACACTGGAAGAAGTTAATCCACACCATACTGTCACTTTTTGCTTTCCCTGCTTTTTTCAGTAGTGCCTTTGGGATCACCTTTTGACCAGTAATCGCTATAATGAAGATAAACAACCCCTCTCCCTTGCATGAATCATGGCTTCATCACTCCACAGGTGTTGATGATGTTCATGCGATGCCAGTTGCTGTCAGAACATCTAGAAAGAACAAATCACCTTCATCATTGCCAGTTTTTTGCATAACATTGTTGAAAACTGTTGTCAGTTGTGTATTTATTGTGGAACATTTACACAAGTTTGCTGTTGCAATGAACAGCATCATAACTCATTTCTCATAGTAAATCACTGCTAATCCCTTTGGTTTGAATTGGTCTACTCAATACAGAGTATGATGAATCTTTGCCAGGTATCATTATTATGTGGTCTTCCACCTTCATGAGAGCTTCATTGTAGTTTAAATCAATCTATGTAGTAGTAAGGTATTTAAATGTGTGCATTATATCCTCTCCCATGTCAGTTTTGTAGTTTTCGCACACCTGTTGTGGATCTGAAAGCCCAGAGGTTGCCATTAATATTTCAAAAAGCTGCCTCACTTTTGTCACTGATCTGTGCTGTACGGCCTCCTCCAGTGTTGGAGCAAAATGGTTATCTCTTCCTACCAACTCTTAGCCCTCACCTGTCTAAATATCAATAATTCCTGACCCTTGCATTTTTTAAGATCTTTGAAACAGATTGGGCCTCACACATGGTGCAGCATCATTTTCAAGCAAAAGCATTCCATGTTGCTGACATGCACCGTATAGACTCAGCCTAAAACACAGCCAGATTTAACACCAGGTCAATTGTGAACATGGATTCCTTGAATGTGACATTTACATTCTGTCCTTGATACAATCCAGGTATTATATCTAGTCACCTCAACATATAAAAGGGTTTTTGTGAAATCGTTGCTTGGACAATGATCAAAAAATGCAATCAGTGGTGCTTTTTGCGGGCTTAATATTATCTAACAAAAATTATGTATTAAAATACACTCTTTCACCATTCTCTAAACGAACATTGATGTGTGCTATGGTGGGATGTCTCCGAATTGCAGAAAACCTAAAAGACGCCACACAGCTTCGTTGCTACTGAAATAACAGCTGGACTGATACCTGTACACTTGATTTACCAGATTTGTGAGATCTTTGTTTCTGAAGTTGAAAATAGCTTATTTACTGCATCTTTTAATGTATTTCAAAATACATTTTATGGTATGCAGTGAACTGCAAGCCTCCAAATTGGTACGCACTTTAAACATTATTGACAAAATTGGGTAATAGAGGACAACCCACCTATTATCGACATTAACATAACCGCCTTTTCAAAGCTTTACCACTGCTGTCTGACTGTCGTGTTCTGGTGCTCTACATCAGTACAGAGGATATCTGTTTGCATTGTGTATGGTCTGCTTGTGAGGCCTACATGGGAACTTTTTTGTGCAATATACATGTTTGATGCAAGGAGATTGAGAATTGTTAAATACATGTAAGCCGTGGATCACACTTTTACAATAATATTGTGCAGTGTCTTGTCAGTACTTGAATTGGGTATTTTTGCACTTTGACAAGGTCTCAACCTATATTTTAACCAAAGTAAAATATGTACATGCTGTAAGCTCACTTTTGTCACCCAGCAGTATACATAAAACATAGCATTTTTCCATATATTTTTCCCTTAGTTATAACTGACATTAGCTTCTTTATTTTTAGTAAAAATTCTTGCTACTATATCATGTCTATGAACAGCTACATGTCCTGGTAATAAATCAACTACTTCCTTCCATGCTGGGTTACATGTTGTCTTGAGTATACTCATGCAGGTATTGTGGACTATTAACAGATGAATAGGATAGGGTTACCATCTTGCCCATATTATTAGGATTTATATTTGTATCGTTCGCAACACTGTCTTTCAGATGAATTATAATTCCCTTCTCTCAATTAAGCTTTATTAAATGATATGTATCACAGCCATTCACTTTCCACCTTAACATACATTTATAAGCAATATTGATTGGTGAGTTGCTTGCATTGTGATATCATATTAAAATCATTTTGTTGTATAATCATATGATGTGCGTAACAGTCAATACATGGCACTTTTTTCAATACATGGCACTTTTTTTGTTTTGGAAGGATAAGCATGTTGTAGGCTCAAATTGTGGATACTGGAATGCATCATAATATATTTTTGCATGAGACACCTTGGTTAGTCTGCCATCATGAACATACAAAATGATTCTGTGACTTTAAAACTGTTCAACTATACCCAAGGCTGCTACTTCATTTATTAATGCTGCAATATATCACCCACATATTCCCTACTTGGATATTACTAAACCTATAGTCTGTTTCATTGGTTTCATCACCGCTGAAATAAATCTGTAGGAACTTGCTGTGATGATAGTCTGGTGAAAGCAAAGAGACAATTCTATGGTAAATTTGACCTTGAATCATAAAAGTTGGTGAAAAACCTGGCATTTGATTTCTGCGTCCCCGCCAAATGAAGTTATCTGAAAGCACGCATTATATTTTCTTATCATAAAAAAAGAAAACAATATAATAATAATAATAAATAAAAAAAAATAAAATAAAAAAGAACCTTGATTCATTGGATTTCCACAGAAGTAGAGTTTTTAGGGATTCTTTTGGCTCACCTAGCTATGGAAGAGAGATTTTGCCACCAGAGCAACACAAACCAAGTCTTTCTTCCATTTAAATGGGTTATAATGGCATTCTCCCTAGGATTACAGTCAATTAATGGATCATAATTAAATGTAGCCTCACTGATTTCTTTCCATGTTCTAAATATAAAGGCATAACTTCTGTGTCTGTCCCACAGCCTTTAAATGATGCTGCCATTGTGAACATTCAGGGGTCTCAAAAGCTAGAAGAGATGCATGATGCTCAGCATCAAAACAGCAATTGGCTTCTGTCTATTCCACCATCTGTAGGTCTAAAGACAGCATTATGTTCTGCCTACAAGGTCGGGCAGATCTGAGATTGCTCCAAGGTTTGTTGCATTCTAGTGGCTACAGTAACTTGACCTCTTTTTGATCGATTTGCTAAATCAGACTTACATTTTCAAGGCATATCATAATAATTTTAAATATAGTTCTCAAGTTTGCCATCAGGTTTTACTGTCGTGTCTCCACAAAAAATCTCCAGCTATGCAAAGTGGTGCAGCAACTCAATACCATAAGTCATGCACTCAGTAGCACTGGATTCGTACTGTCATGCAATAACGTATAAATAGGAAAGCCCGTATTACACAAAGACTTATACCTGCACCACAGCACACCAAACACATGTGTTTGGAAGTGCATACCAGTTTACGTTGTCCAATTACATGACACGTGTGGGATAGAACGACGCGAATCCAAACTTGTGCATTAGACGTCAATAACACGAAAAACTCAAAAGTGCACTTTCCAATTTCTTGTAAAACCTTTCCTTCAAATTAAAAATTTCTAAGGGCTCAAGATTCTTTTTCATTAGGTATTTGCGTTTATTTTTGTTATTATTGGCTATTAAGTAACTCTTCTTCCCTTATATAATGTAAAATGGAGTGAATAGAAACAATGGGGGTGAATACAGACCAAACTCCATATACATAATTACTCTGAAAACTGTAAGTTTGTATTTGACATTATTTTTAATTACTATTGGTTTTGGGTCAGCAACACTTTAAACTAACAAGGAAATTATGTTTTATTTTTTGGCAGCACTGTACATTGACATTTATCCTAGTGTCTTTCTCGAAAGTTTTCAAGATGTTTTCCTACCTACTTTGAACTTCTCTGGAGAGTAAATATGAATTATATGTGTGCTAGTTAATGGCATTGTAAATACTACTTCTAATATCTGTATAAAACAGTAAAGGTTGGGTTCTGTTTTACATTAAACGAATCAGCTCTTGAGAATTATCATATTTTTTACATTTGGTTTTTAAAGTTTGTGCAGTGAATAGAAACATAACAATTTCGGTGTTTCTATTCACCTGATTATAGCAAGATTAAAAAGAAATCTAGTATGCCATGCTAATGCTGTATAAAAAGCTATTATCCATTCTCTACTTATGTTATATGAATAACTAACATATTCTTCTTGTTTCAGAGCTGCTGTTCAAGTATGTCATGGAAATACAAACACAATGTTGGAGGCGATTACAAGAAATACTGTCCTGATCATATAAAAAATGCCCTCTCTAACATCGAATTTGGTGTTAGGCTGCAGAAAGTAGCTGAAAAATGTGGGATTCATTATAGTGAATTGCACAGACATCTAAAAGGTAGCCTCAATTTTCAACTTCAGGCTGGGAAAACTGTTCCGTCTTTCGAAGAATTGAAGCTGTCTGTAGATAGATTGAAAATATGCAGCGAATGGGGCTATCCTAACGACTCTGCAGTTTTACAACTTCTACTAGAGGACTTTCTGGACAAAAAGGGGTACAGGTGGAAAGGTTTAAGCGTAATCTCCCAGTCATGATTTTGTGGAATCATTTATGAGACAATACAAAGATCAACTGACAGAGCAAATGTGCCAAAACATAAAACACTCCAGAGCCAGTGTCCATCTACATCTACATGGGTACTCTGCTAGTAACACTTAGGTGCCTGACAAGAGTGACACCAGAAACTGCCAACAGTTACTTTGATGAACTGTCAAACAAAATAGAGAATTTGCCGCTGTCCAATATAATGAATTATGATGAGATGGACCTTACAGGCAGTTGAGGAAAATGAAATGTAATCGCATGTAGGGGAACTAAATATCCTAAAAGGGTCATGGACTCCAGGACGGTATTGACCCCCATGATGTTACCAGTTGCTGCAGACTGCACAATACCATCCCCTTATGTTGTGTATAATGCTTTGCATTTATATCAAGGCCGGATTAAAGGTAGGCCAAAAGATGCAAGATACAATCAGATGAAGTCTGGCTGGTTAACTGTGTTCTGCTTCACAGATTAGGTCCTTACAGTTGCTGTCCCATGTCTGATAAAGCTGGAAGTGAAGAAAGTTCTCACTGGGGACAATTTATTGTTGCGCCTGTCTAAGAATCAGTTGAGATGTGTCAAGATGACAACGTAAGATTTATATTTCTGCCAGCAAATTCAGCACACCTGACACAGCTACTTGGTATGGCATTGTTTCAGACTCTTAAAATTACTTGACCCAAAATATTAGAGGCATGATGAGATAAGGCAACAGTTCCTAATGATGAATTTCCTCTGCTTTTGACTGCATACTTCTCGATACCTGCATAACATATGAAATACAAACAGATTTTGATTGTTTACATGAGGAGTGCTCCTTTGAAAGTAGTTGTGTTGAACTAGACGACATGAACAAAATAGTCACTTCAATTTACAGAATTCTGGGAAGTACAGTAACTAAAACTTTCTTGTCCGAACTCCAGTGTCTTCTTGATAATCTTAAGAAAGTAAGGAGGAAAAATATCATAATAGCAGCTGATTGTAATAAGTCAAGGCAGTGGCTCAAAACAGTTTGTTGACATAATTCAGAACTCTGGTTTTAAACTAATTTTTTTGAATTCACTAGAGAAATGCCAATTCTGCTACTTATATAGACAACATCTTAACAAATTATGTGTTCGACAGTGAAATCAAGTCCTGTTTGTATTTAAGAATTTCTGATCATTCTGCATTGTTCATTCCACAGCCAGGAAAATAATAAACCAGATCTCATGAAAAGAGTTTAGTCAAAATAACTTGAACCTATTCCATGACAAGATAGATGCAGTTAAAATGGCCCATAAATAATAGTGTGTCAAGTATTGAGACCTTTGATAATTTTCTAAGAAGTTGTCTAGAAGTATTTAATGAATCATTCCCACCTAGGATCTGGCACCAAAAAGTTAAAAGTAAACTAAAAAGAATTACTGCAGACTCAAAGGCTCAAAAATGAGAACTACAGAAAGAAATGAAACACAATAAAAACCCTGAATTTGTTAAGGGAGCTACACCAGCAGCAGCAGCAAGCAACTTACCATATCCCAGTGAACGACCTACAAGGCGCAGAAAACCTGCCCTTCTGGAGGATTTTTGGTACCTCGCCAGGGCAAGGAATGGAGTATGACACCACAAAATACCTTATTTAAGTCAGTAAAGCAGAGAAATCTACAACAAGGTATTTACAACTTTAAAATAATCCACCAGAATGTACAGGGCTTGAGCAAGAAATATGAACAATTAGACGTGTTTGTAAATGAAACTATGCCTGATGTGCTTGGTATTAGTGAACACTGGCTATCTGATGCCAAATTAGAACTTTTTAAACCTCTAAACATGGTACTAGTTAATAAGTTTTGCAGATCTACTATCAGAGGTGGGGGTGTATCAATGTATGTTAAGAGCACATTTGATTTTAATTCTGTAAATGTAAGTAAATATTCATTAGAAGGGACAATTGAATTATGTGCAGCATGTATAAAGATACCAAATGACAAAATTTATGTTATATGTTTATATAGACCACCAGGTTAAAACTCGAAGTTTTCTTAACAATGTTTTGTGACATGATAGAGAATGTTTTTATATCACACCTGAACAAGTTAGTAATTATAGGAGATTTCAACATAAATGTATTAGCAGATAAGTTACACACTACACTATTCAAGAATACTCTGCTTGAATATAATGTAAGATACCTGATAAACACTGCAACCAGGGAGACTGAGACATGCCAGTCTGCAATAGATAACATAATTACTGGTATTCATCTTTACGATCTTACATCTTCTGTTATTATAAGTGCTTTGTCAGACCACCATGCAGTAGAACTCAGTGTGCACATAAAAAAGGTTCCTACACACAGTTGCTATAGATATATTAGGGTGAATTCAGACCAAAATATAACTCAGCTGAATAATATGCTAAGGAATGTGGATTGGAACAGTGTTCTAACGACACTTCATAGTTATGGCAAATTCTCAAGTGAACTATTCTACATTCTTAACCAAGCGTGCCCATTAATAAAAAAGAGAATTCAGTCACATGCTGTAACCCGAAACTGGATATCAAGTTCAGTCACTGAGGCTAGAGAAAAACTAAGATGGTATGAGTATGCTATGTTAAATGACTTGAGCAATAAAAAATTAAAAGAAGAATTCAAAAAGTATCAGAAATACTATGTAGACCTCCTAATTTCAGAAAAACAGAAACATTTTGAAAGTGTCATTCAGAACTCAAATAATATCTCCAAAACATCATGGTCATTAGTAAATAGAGAAATAGGTAAATCTGGGAACCATACAACTGAAAATCACTTGCTGATAAACGGCACAATAGAAACTAATCAGAATAAGATAGCAGATCAATTTAACAATTACTTTGCTTCTGTTGGCTCCAGCATAAACAATCAGCTTAAAAATCATAAATACAAATTCAGAGGAACACCAGTGTCAGGATGTATATTTTTGATGCCAACAAGTAAAGAAGAAATAATTAAAATAGTGAGTAGCTTAAAGAATTCCCATGCAGCAGGGTATGATGGTCTTAGTCTGGACACTCTTAAGAAATGTATACATAAAATTGCATCACCTTTATCAACAGTTATCAATTCTCATATGGAAGATGGTCTATTTCCAGATGAGTTGAAAATTGCCCGAGTTGTGCCTATTTTCAAAAAAGGAAACAGGAATTTAGTAGAAAACTTTCGACCCATTTCTGTTCTTCCAATAATATCCAAAATCTTTGAGAAAGTAATATACATAAGGATCTGGAACTTCCTGGTATGCAAAAAAGTGATTTCTAAGGGGCAGTATGGGTTTGTCAAGGGGTCATCCACCATTACAGCAGCATCAAACTTAATCGAAGGTGTCACTCAAGCAATAGATAATAAAGAACATGTGTGTGGCATCTTTCTAGACTTACAAAAAGCATTTGACTGTGTTGATACGACCATATTGCTGGACAAACTGTGGAACTATGGCATTCGAGGCACAGCCCATAATCTGATGAGGTCCTACTTGACAAATAGGAAGCAGTTTGTGTCTATTAGCACTACAGAGGGAACATACAAATCAAACACCACTGACATAAATTTTGGTATCCCACAGGGGTCAATATTAGGACCACTTCTTTTTATTATCTATGTAAATGATATTCAGTCCATAACAAACCATGCAACAGCTATCTTATATGCAGATGATACCACATTAATATGCAGCAATCCAAGCTATTCACAGCTCGAAGTGGAATCCAATACTGCAGCAGGCTTAATTCTGCAGTATTTTAATGAAAACAAACTAAAATTAAACACAAATAAATCTGTCTATATTGAATTTGATCTTGGGAGGCAAAAAACTCATGAAAACCAAATCTTAATGGGTGACGAATACATTAAAAAACAATACTCGACCAAATTTCTTGGCCTGACACTAGATGCAGAGTTAAACTGGTCTGATCATGTGAATGATATTTGTAAAAAGCTATGTACTATCATATATGTCCTAAGAAAACTGACACCTTTTTGCAACATCACCACTCTGAGGCAAATATATTTTGCACTATTTGAATCCCATCTAAGTTATGGGATAGAGGTATGGGGATCCAGCAGTAAAGGTAATATGAAAAGTGTACTTACCTTACAAAAGAAGGCACTTAGAATTATGGGAAAGAAATGTGCCAGGGAGTCCTGCAGAAATTTGTTTAAAGAATTTAAAATATTAACTGTTCATAACCTGTATGTGCTGAAGATAATCATTATGGCAGTAAACAGTAACAAAACACTTAATAAAGAAATACACGATCACAACACTAGAGGTAGAGAGAAACCCCACATCATCTCTCATAGAACAACACTTTATGAGAAAAGCCCTCACTATGCAGGCATAAAACTACTGAATTGCTTCCATCCTAATATCTCCAAATTGCCCATTACAAAACTAAAAATGAAATTAAAATTATGGCTCCTAAACAATCCTGTATATTCAATAGATGAGTTCCTAGATTTAGTACACTCGTATGATGGAAGACCATCTATCTAAAAATATATGTAATCTCAGGTCTTAGACTGTGTCACAAACTGTAAATATTTGAATGTCAGATATGAATACTGTTACAAACTGTAGACTCCTTAATCTAAGTATGGCAATAACAACTTTTTTTTCTGTATAGTCCATATATGTAACTCTGTTCTCTCAACTAAATTTAGCAAAAGTTGTGTAGATAAAAGTGCCAGCCAATAATATGTAACCCTAGTAAGTAAGGCTCTGACTTATCCAGAAGACTGGAACAAAAAAAAAAAAAAACTTTTTTTGTAATCAGTTGATGTTGGACCAAAATAAAAAAAAAATAAAAAAAAAATTATAAAGCTGCCAAAATAATGTCAAATAATAAGTTGAGTTTAGAAAATATGAATATGACTAAAGGAGTATGGTCTGTTATTAAATCATAATTAGGTAAAACAGTTAACCACCAGGAAATTTAAAAATTGAACGAATCAATGATATTATTACAAACCCCGCTCAGATATCTCAGTCTTTTAATAAGTTTCTCATAAATGTAACAAAACCTGATGTAAATGTGACTACTTATCAAAACGATATTATTACAAACCCTGATCAGATAGGTCAATGTTTTAATAAGTTTCTCATAAATGGAACAAAATCTGATGTAAATGTGACTACTTATGAAAACAGTGTGAATTTTTTGTGCTGGACCACAATAGTGACCCCCTCATGACAATTCCCAACACCAAACCCTTAAAGCTTCCCTGATATGCCACGGTGGTGAGTGAGCTGACACCTTACCGTGGGTAATGTTAGGCGTTCTGTCCACGTACATAGAGGACCTCGGCGCATCCCTGGCAGAAGTACTGTAAAGAGAACCCCTCACACTCCCAGCCGAGCTAGTTGAGCCTTCAGTTCCTCCAGATCAAATCTGCAACTCGAAATTTGTCAGGCACGTCAAGGAGCTAATCGCTAACATTCGCATGCTAATTAACGACACACCTCAAACAGCATCTGTCTGCCACCTCAAACCAGCGTGGTCTCTGGGAGAACACAATTCCAGTATCTGTAAATGGTGAAGTAAACTGTTTTTCACGAAGTACACAGGAAATGGGAAACAACATGTGTTTAGTAGTATTTATGTATTCATTATCTCCAATTTTTTTTCTTTATTGTGATTTCATTCCCCTGCCCCACATGGACAGGGATGGGCTGTCATCGGCCAATCCGCTGCTCTTCATCTGAGTGATATGACAACTAGGACAAGAATAAAATTTTACATGTAAGGCGATAAAAAAAGGGGTCATAAAACAGAGTATGGGGAGACAATGGTGGTAAAAATACACAGACATGGAGACGTTCATGGGGGGACAGTTAAAAAAGGTTGACTTAAAGTTAAAAAACACAGTTGGCAATTCTTAAAACACAAAGAAGACACTGAAGGCACACGCACAGGTTAAAAGTCAGCCACAGTATTAAAAACACTCCAGAACAACAAACTTAAAACCCACTTGCAGCACACATGATGAATAATAAAACTGCCAGATTGGAACTGCCAAGGTAGAGGCCAGAGAGGATGGAAAAGGAGGAGAGAGCAAGGGGCAGCAAGGGGAGGGGGTGGGATGAAGAGAGTAGGGGCATCAGCAGGTACAATAAGAGGTAGGAGACTGGTGGGGCAGGAGATGAAGAGGGAAGACAAGGTAGGAGGGAGTGCAGAGACACTGAAGGGGAGCACAAGAGAGGGTGGGGGAGTAGGAGGGGAAAGCTGCTCAGGAGAATGGAGGGGGAAGCGAGGGAGCTCTGAGGAGGAGGCAGGAGGAAGATGGGGTTAGAATTGGTAGGAAGGGTAAATGTCAGGGTGAAGCTCATCATCTGGGAGGGGTAGATGGTGGAGGTGTGTTGGGAAAGGAAGCAGAGGGTGTGGAGATTGAGAGAGGGTGGGACACAATGGTAAAGGCGAGGCAACGGGCTGGGGGTTGAGACGAAGGGAGACACTAAGGGGTGGAGATCGGTGCGGCAGGCAATATATAATGTGTGGATGTGTTCAAGGAAAAGGAGAAGGTGGGTGAAGGGGATGAGGTCGTAGAGGATGTGTGTGATGGACGGAAGGCAGATGCGGAAGGCGAGGCAGAGCACATGGCGTTCAAGGATTTTGAGGGATTTATAGAACCTGAGAGGGGCAGAAATTAAAGTTATCTTGGCATAACAGAGGATGGGGCGGATCAAGGATTTGAAGGTGTGAAGGATGGTGGAAGGATGCAGACACCACGTCTGGCCAGACAGGACTTCAGGAGGCGGAGTCTGTTGTGACCTTTGAGTTGGATGGTAAGGAGATGGGGAGTCCAGGTGAGGTGGTGGTCGAGGGTGAGGCCAAGTTATTTGAGGGTAGGCGTGAGGTGGATAGCACAGCCATAAATGGTGAGGTAGAAATCATGGAGATGGAAGGAGCGGGTGGTGTGGCCTATGGAGATCGCCTGGGTCTTGGAGGAGTTGATACGGAGGAACCACTGGTTGCACCAAGCAGTGAATTGGTCAAGGTGAGTTTGGAGGGTACGTTGGGACTGTTGAAGGGTAGGATAAAGGGCTAGGAAGGCGGTGTCATCAGTGAACTGGAGAAGATGAACAGGTGGGGGAGGTTTGGGCATATCAGCAGAGAACAGGAGATAGAGGAGAGGGGAAAGGACTGAACCTTGGGGCACGCCGGCAGAGGGATAGAAATTACAGGAGTTGGAATTGTGGATAGTCACATAGGAGGGACGATGAGAGATGAAGGAAGCAACAAGACGGACAAGATGGCAGACATGGTCAAAGGCACTCTGGAGGTCAAGGGAAACAAAGATAGTGGAGCGAGGGGAAGGAAGGAAGATTGGTAAGGTGAAGGAGCTGGTCGTCGGTGGAGAGGGAAGGCCAGAAGCCACATTAGGTAAGGGGAAGGAGGTGGTGCTGGTTAAGGTGGCGGTGAATATGGTGAGAGAGTGTGGTCTCAAATACCTTACTGAATACAGTGGTGAGGCAGATGGCATGATAGGAAAAGGTATGATAGGGGGGGAGGGTTGTTGGGTTTAGGGAACAGCAGGACATGAGAAGTCCTCCACAGGCCGGGGTAAAATCCAGTGGAGAGGAGAATATTGTACTGGGTAGCAAGGACAGTCAGAAAGGATGGGGGGGGGGGGGGGGCATTCCTTGAGGTCGCGGTAGGTGACACTATCATGACCAGGTGTGGTGTTTCATTTGGATTGGAGGAGAAGCATGATGTCATGTGCTGTGATGGGAGTGTTGATGTCTGAGGGGGGTAACCGATCCAAGTACTGGAAGCTAGGGGCGAGCAGAGGGACAGAGGTGTCAGTGCAGTCAAGGATGATGGGGAAGAGGGAGTAATCAAAACGGGAATAATCAGGAATGGAGAAGACCTGGTAGAGATGGGAAGCAAAATGGTTAGCCTTACTGAGGTTGTCAGGAAAGGGTTAATCGTCTTGGAGGAGTGGGTAATGCGGGGTGGGAAGGCTACCAGTAAGGCAATGGAAAGCTGGCCAGTACTTGGAGGAGTTGACATGGAGGGTGGTTGAGGCATGTGCATGTCTGGCGCAAGTCCCGGCGTTTCTTTGCTGTAAAGAGGATCCAGGTGTGTCGCTGTAATTGCCAGTGGCAGACGAGTGTATCCCGGTCACTACTGCAGAGGAAGGAGCTGTAGAGCCTGCGGGATTCTGCAGAAGAAGAATGGCCGGTGGAGGAAGCGTAGGGCGGTGAGGGTAGATGAGATTGGTAGGGACATGAGCCTCCACAGCGTCGGTGATGGTCTTCTGAAGGAGGGAAGAGGCATTGGTGATGTCAGCAGGATGGTGAAAGGTGAGGGGGTGGCTTTTGACCTGTAAGGCAATGGATTCCTGGTGGGCATCCCAGTCGGCACGGCAGTAGTCATGGACAGACTTGGGAGGGGCAGCTGGGCAGGTGGCGGCAGGTGTGGGACAGGCAGAGGAGGTGGTGAGAATCACAGGGAGATGGTCACTACCAATGGGATCAAGGACGTAAATGGCTATGCGACCAAGGAGTTTGGGGGAAGTGAGGATAACATCGGGGGTGGAGTTACTTTCAGGATGTGTGTGCTATGGAAGAGGAACATGGTCGCCATGGAGGGTGGCAAGGAACTGATGCCACCGCCGAAGGGTGGCAGGGTCACGGTTGTGGATGTTGAGGTCAGCAGCGATCACATAGGTGGAGAAAGTATGGTCAACATGGGAAATGAAGTTGAAGGGGAGAGGAGCTGCAGGGCGGATATAGATAGTGGCACAGGTGATGGTGAGGGAGGGGAAAAAATATGCTGAGGAGAAGGTGTTCAGTCGGGTCATTGAGTAGGGGTTGTGGCCAGACAGGGAGATGCTTGAGGTGGCCTATAGTAACCCCACCTCGGGCGAGGGATAGGGGGTTGTCAGTGTGGTGAAGGAGATAGGAGGGGGTGCGGAGAACAGGGTGGGGTTGGAGGAAGGTTTCATTAATGATGAAGGAGTCAACCTGGTGCTGGGTTAGGGTATGCATGAAGAGGTATTTGTTGGCAGGGAGGGAGCGAATGTTGAGGTAGAGGAGATGATACAGGTGATGTGCCAGGAGGCAGAAGGTGGATAGGAAGCGGGAAGAGGTGCTTAAATGAGGGTGCTGAGGCGGGTGAAGGTTAAGTGGACCTGGTTTTGGGAGTAGATGGCGTAAGTGTTTAAGTGGAAAACAGAGAGGGCAGCAAGGGAAATCTGCTGGAGTGTGTGGGGGCACTGGAAGGGATGGATGTTCTGTAGGACGATGGTGAGGAACCGGATGATGTCTTCTGCTGTAGGTGGTGTGGGGATGGAGTTGTTGGGATGAATGGGCGGGTAGATGGGGCGAATGGGGACAGTGAGCCCAGGGTTGGTGGGAGGGGTTTGGCTTTGCTTTTGGAGGAATAGATGGGGTGAGGTTCGTTGCAGGTGTTGCAGGAAGGAAGGGAGGCAGGTTTGGGACACTGTTTAAGGAAGTGGGAGACTTTACAATGGGGGCAGGTGGGGGGAGGGGGTGGTTCTTGCATTTTTGGGTGAGGTGGTCATTGTACAGGAGACAGCACTGGCAGCAGTAGGATTGAGGAGGGGAATGGGATGGGTCAACAGAGTGGTGGCAGTTGAAAATCTGGGCTCCCTGCGTGAGGAGGTGGTCGATGGAGGAGGCGGACTCCGTAAATATACGCATGAGGAAATTAGGGCAAGAGGAGTTGTAAATACGGCGGGCCGAGCAGATTTACAGGGTGGGGTGGGCGTCCAGTTTCATCAACACTTCTGCCTCCTTGACCACACAGCTGAGTTTTATGATGACGGTGGTGAGGGTTGGCGTACAGCGGGGGGTTGGGGCTGCTGAGGAGAGGAGGATGTAAGGAAAGGGGTGAGGGATGCATGGGGGCCAAAGGTGATGCAGGGAAGATGCCGGAGGAGATCAATATGGAAAGAAAGAGAGGGGGACTTGATGAGAACAGAATCTCTGCGAGGTATAAGTTGGGTGATGGGTGCACTGGGGATGTACTTCTGGATTTCAAGGGTGAGGGTGCAGGAATCAAGGAATTTTGGATCAGGATTGGCAAGGACAAAGATATACAGGGAGGGGGCTAGAGTGGAGGTAGGTGGGGTGGTATCCATGGCGTGGTCAGAGGGAAGTGGGGTGGGCAGTGGTTTTCGGATGAAGGGGTGGAGGAGAGGTCGCCACTGGGGCGTTTGGAAGATTTTTTGGTGGGTGTGGCCTGGGAGAAGGGATGAGGGACTGGATGGAGGGGGAGGTGGTGGGAGGCAGGGCTCTCTTGTGTGGCAGTGGCACTGGCGTGAGGTTAGGGTGGTCTATGGTGGCGACTGTGGTGCAGCGGGTGGTTACTCAGGCAGAGGATGCAGTGGTAGTTGCAGGGGGGAGGTTGGGGGGGAAGTCGACTCGGCGGGCAACAGGAGTGGGAGGGGAGCAGAAGCACGCGCAGGAGCAGGGGGAGAGAGGAGGGAGTGACATACAGATGAGGATACATTGATGAGGAGGAGATAGAAGGGGAGGAGACTGTGAGTAGGGGAGGTTGATGAGACGGGTTAATCCCTGTGGAAGCACTCCACGTTGTTACAGTGTGGGCAGTTGAAGGAGAGGTGTAGATGATGGTGGTAGTAGGAGTGTCCATGATTGCAGGCAGTGCCCACGTGCGACAGGAGTCGCCGAAGTATGAAAGGAATTAAGACTGGGGGCAGCGTCGAGCACTAGGTGGTGGGAGGCAGCGGCGGTTGCAGCAGCAGCAGCAGCAGCGAGCACCGGGAGGCAGCGGCAGCGGTGGCGGCAGGCTCCTGGCAGTGGCGGTGGTGAGGACCGGACGGCAGGCAGCAGTGATCGCGTGCAGACAGGCAACGATACAACAGAAACAGTAGGGGCTCTTCCAAGACGAAGATACACCCCAAGTGTAGCAGTGTGAATCCTCGATTAGGAAGTGTGGGGATCCAACCCTCGAATTATCTATTATCTTCAATGGTAAAACCCAATAAATCTTCTACACTGCCTACAATCTTCAATGAGAGTAAGTCTGAAATTCTCATCTGTTGTTTACTGCAACCTGTATGATGGAAAGAATCCGTTAAGGCAAACAATATCCTTACAGTACTCCCAGATATTTTACTGTGTTACATAGTGTACAACTCAAGTCCTCATGAAAATTCTTCATCAACAGACTTCTCCTCCATACACTTCCTGCTCCTTGAACAGTGAAGATCTAACTTATGTAATTCTTGCATACTGTGTGAATTAGTTGTTAGCTCATCTTTTACATGTCGCTCTCCTTCTTTCCGTGCTTGCTGATAAAAATTCCGCCATATGCAAGATGCTGTTTGTATGAATTTTCCCAAATTACTGCTCTTTCTGTGCCTTCGTCAGTGAGATGTTTGTATTTTCCAGTCTGAAAATTATTATGTTCTGGTTACAATCAAATTTCAACTTAAAATGTTATACGTGTACACCTGAAGAAATGATCATCAGGCATGAAATTTGCGTTGGTTTATAGATGCAGACAATTACACAATGGCGCTTACCCTGCACACGACACATTGAATGTTTTTGTTGTCATGAATATTAGTCACAGAATACAGGTTTCGATAACAAATACTTACATAGTTCTGTACATACTTTACAATATGCTAATGAGTTGCATTTTTGTTGGTAAATTTCTAACTACCAGACATTTTCTTACAATCTGTCACCTGCAACATAAACAAACGGTTTCTTTTCCTCTTCCATTACTATTTATACTGTTACATACGATTTTTGCTTCTTCCAGTCTATTTCTGTTATTTACGATGTGTTATGGGACTTATTTTCTTTATAAGAGATGCTCTGATGGTTTGACACATGTTTACTTTATCTACATAGCGAATGAATAAAATGTTTCTGTTCTTACCTAGCACATTAGTGCAACTGTTTAATGTTTATTTGTTTCGTTGTGCTTTTATTTGTTCACTGGCGCGTGAATTTCAAAACGTTTATTTATATTCAGAAACTTCCACTATGTAGGCTACTGATAATTTTAAGAACTTTTAAATCATTTTGTATTTTTGTTGAATGGTGATTCTCTGCCATTAGATGGCCTGCAAATGTTGAATGTGAGGTGTTACTTTTTAATACTCTCAGTATCTGCTACAATGGTTCAGTGTGTTTCAGCATAATTTAGGACGCTGCCTATCATAATATGCAAATTTCAACGTTTTCAATTCCTCTTTGCAGGTTACTTGTACCGCCGGTAGTTCAGTTCTTAGCACATGGTCTTGGAACTACAAAAACAATCAAAGATCTCATAGCAATACATTGCCTATATTGTTTAGTGTATCTATAAAACAAGCTTTAACATTATGGCTTTTACCAACTCGGAAGGTATGATTAAAATTTCATTACTGGAAACAATGAAACACTGAGTGTGTGTGTGTGTATGTGTGTGAAATGATTTCTACCAAGCACCTGTCATGCCTCTGCATTTTTGTATGCCAGCGAAAATGTCGGAGCTACTGAAGTAAACTTTTCGAATGGCGACTTTTAAGTAGCCATAAAAAAGTTCCAGGTCACTCCCTATCAGAAATCTGTGTAATGCTACCTTTTAAATCATTTTCTTGAAAGAAAAACACCTGATTATACTATATTTTTCCTTTTGATGAGACCTGGGAGAGGAAGGGGGTGGTGCCTTGCTCCCACACAAGGCTGTCCTTAGGGGTAAATCTTCGTACTAGCATATTCCTCCACCAAATTTATAAGAATATCGTCACAGATTTACATTATTGTTTTTGTAATGGAAGTAAGTGCAGTGTTATATGTCCTGTTGATGGCCATGGTCTTTAGAGACAGGTACTGATCAGACTTTTTGGGAAAAGAAGTGGCTATGCACTTCAGAAGGAACCATATCTGCAATTGGTTTGTTATCATATTTAAATAAAATTAAATACACAGTATTTCGTTCATAGTTGATTCATGTGGGTGAACTGTACTGATACTCATTTTGTAGTCCCTACTGGCTATCACATGCTACTAGGTTTAGCACCTGACTGGTAAGATCTGGAGAACAATACAAAACATAAATTTTGATTGCCGGACCAAGAACCATAACTGATCCTCCCAACTGCTACCAGAGCATGTTAGGCATGACATCACCTCAGTGTTAGGAGAGGAATGGTAAAGTGTAAGAAAGGAGAGCAGCTGGAGGGGTGTGGAAAGATATTTCTGATGATGAATGCAGCAATAATATTAAGAACTAGTGGCTGATCAGATACTCACAGCTATGCTTATACAAATAGGTAGGCCAACTAAATAAGTCAGAGAAATCACATACACAAATAACGACCAATTTCAATCCATTTGTACACACGACAAGACGTCATGTACCCTAAGGGAAAAAGTTTTGTTCTCAGGACACAAACAAAATGTGTGTAGCTGTCTGATAAGTGCCGGTCAGGGAGGCCGAGTGTTTAGGGCGCTGCAGTCTGGAACCGCGCGACCGCTACAGTCGCACATTCGAATCCTGCCTCGGGCATGGATGTGTGTGATGTTCTTAGGTTAGTTAGGTTTAAGTAGTTCTACGTTCTAGGGATACTGATGACCTCAAAAGTTAAGTCTCATAGTGCTCAGAGCCATTTGAACCATTTTGTTGTCTGACAAGTGTTATCTCAACACTTTTATCCCAGAAGACACAAAATTCCATTCCTCATTGTGTTACAAATGAAAGATGTAGAGTGAGTCTTCCCAGGAGCCACACTACCATTTGACAATCATTAATTATAGTGTAATGAAGCAAATGATGGGATATGAAGAATCTGTATGAGAGGTCGGATGGAAAGATAATTGAAACAGTTAAGGTTTTTGGTAAAGCAAGATGGGTGGATGGGAGAGACGCGGCCAAAACCAACAGTTATTTAAGTCAGGATCGAGGGGCAGTAGGTACCGCACAGGCTAGAAAAACTGGTGTTAGGTGGAAGAAGTACAAGTTGTGAATCAGTTATTAAAATCAAAATTGAAACAACAATCGTGTTCGGCCACTGGTTTGTTATCAAGTGGCTGCGAACCTGTGCAGCTGGTTTGTTATCATATTTAAATTAAATTAAATACACACTATTTCATGCATAGCTTCTTCATGTGGATGAATTGTACCAATACCCATTTTGTACTCCCTACTAGCCATCACATGCATACGAGGATTATCAGATGGGAATCATTAACTGCAAGTAAAGAGTTATGTTTCACCAACGCTATATAGTTAAACTGCATTAATCTTATGGGATGTATGCACAGGGTGATTGATTTGTACTTACATTTTGTTGCAGCTACGTATGCTTTGGCACAGATGTGCTCTACCTCAGATGCTATCCACACAAGCAATGCATGCTTCACCTCGTATTCCTTTCTCTGCCCATTTACTTGTGGTGGCCACGGTTTATAAACTGGTGTGTTTTTTAAAGATCACATCATTTGAGAATGAAAACCGTTATGTTTTGTCGAGATTAATATATACGAGACATATGTAGTTCCAGAAAATGCGAAAATCAGCTTTACAACAAACAATATACCATAATAAACAAATTTTCAACGCAGTGGAGGGGGATAGCAACAACCGGTATGTAATGACAGGTCCATAGCATAAAGAATTACGAACCAATTCTCGTAAGTCCGTAACATTTTTGGGTGGTTGGTGGAAGCTACCAAAGAATTGCACCTTGAACAGCTTCAAACTACGTCCGCCTCCATACCTTACGCTCCCCCACCAGCTCCAATTCTCCGTAACATTTTTGGGTGGTTGGTGGAAGCTACCAAAGAATTGCACCTTGAACAGCTTCAAACTACGTCCGCCTCCATACCTTGCGCTCCCCCACCAGCTCTAATCATAGTCCTACAGAGTTTAATTAGCAATTATTTTGAGAAGATGCTTTTAACATCTCTCTTCAAAAATTATACAAAGACCGACTCGCCCAAACAAATTGTTCGGGTTGGAATCGAGTTCGTAAAATTGGAGTTCGACGTGGTCGGGAGAGCACCGATGCTTCTCAACGTTTTACTTAAAAACATTATTGACAGTATTCATTGTGAGAACAGCCATATAATTTCTAAATTATATATCGAAATAATACCTTTTTAACCTGCCAAAGGTTGTATTTAATACAAAGTTGTAGTTTTGTTTCAATTGTATGACAATCTATCATACCTGTGAATCTGATTGACAATTATATACGGAAGTAAATTATAGTAACTCATGTGACGATCTGGCGGCATTTAAGTTAACCTCTAATCTATTTTTCCACTTAGCCGCTAGATGGCAGCGCGTACACTCCTTGCATGAGTTCGGCGGCTTTCAATGTTTTCCATTGAGAGCTGTGATGGGTAATTTATCACATTCAGTACACACAAATATTTTAGTGTATATCGACCAAGCCACTGTAAACTACATTATAGACCAGAAGGAGCGTACTGTTGCAGAGGGACGCAATTCTAGATTCGGTGTAGTTACAGAGTGCATTTCGTGTTCACATCGAAGTAGCGAACGAGACAATTCTTCGCTATTGCTAAATCTGTTAGGAAACTGAATAATATTCAAATCTCCAGCCTTGCCTTCCCCCTCACCACCCCGGTCGTGAAAGAATGTTAAACACGAAGCTTTACTTCAAGGGTGAGCGTATCAAAGCTGCTTACCACTCATGAAGAGAGATAAACCAAGGTGCTGAGTTCCAGTTCCTACAAAACTGATTAAATCATACTGCACTTTCGGCTTTTAACTAAAACAAGACTAATGAAGTATGTACAAATTACAACAGTTGTTCATACAAGGAAATGAATTGAACAGTAAACATTGCTGACATATCCCAAAGATGTGGCTGAAAAAAATAAACTTGTTTGTAAGCAGTCCTAAATTACAAACAGATAAGATATACTAGAGAGATTAAGTAGGTACGTGAAGCAACTGTGATTATACGAAGTAATTCGTTGTGTGTTTTTTCATTCATATTGTATAAAATAACTGCCAAGTTATTTTTCGCTAGCGAATACCGAATACTCCGAGGGGCTACAATTAAATAACGACATAGTTGGAATCCATCAGTTTAGTTATCAGTATAACTGCGAGTAGTGTGAAATGGCAGGAATGTCGTAGGAATCGTCTCATAACCTTAGCTTATTAACTCTGGGTACATTTTAGTTGATGTTAGAACGATTATTAGTGTTTCATATTATATGTTTGTAGGTTATCGGTCGCTATTAGAAATATTATCTTCGCAGTTGCAACAGAAAGTACGCGGAACTTCGCCACAGCACTGTTTAAGTAAAATGTTAACAACGTGCATTTTTAAGTATGAAGTAATATGTAAACTGAGTACTGTAGGTTAAATTCGAAGCTTAATTTCTTGTGCTGCTCACATAATAGAATAAAGTGTACAGCCTTGTAATACAACAAAAAATCTACGTAATGTGACAGATTCGTTTACTCCTGTGCTGTAAAAGATAGTCCTATTGGGGAAAATGTGAGTACGCTAATCCACGTTTTATGTGAGATTTGGAAACTGCTCGATTTCTCCAGCTACAGCATGTTTATAACATATGAAGACATGCAGATCGAAAAGGTTGACAGTGTTACATTTCTGGGACTACAACTCGATAATAAATTCAGTTGGGAAGGGCATACCACATTTATTCACCCTATTATTTCATAAGGGAGCATATTCTGTGGTAACTCCTCAAACGTAGAAAAAGTTTTTAGCATGTAAAAGCGTGTAATAAAAATCGTTTGTGGTATAAATTCATGTAGGAATCTCTTCAAGGAACTTTGTATTCTAACCACTGCTTCCTAGTATATTTATTCCTTAATGAAATTTGTTACAAGTATTTCCAACCAATAGCTCAATACATAATATCAGTACTAGAAATGGGAACAGCAAACTACATAAAGACCTAAAATCACTTACCTTGGCCCAAAAGGGGTCCAATATTCAGGAACATGCATTTTCAATAAACTGCCAGCAAGTCAGCAACCATTAAAAACTTGGTTTCGGATAGAGCACGGTTTACAGTGTGTTTGAAAGACTTTATGATACAGAAGTGTCTGTTTCCACCCATTATCAATATACCGGAAATGGCTATTTTAAGTGTGTCTATGACATCACTACATACACATGGCAACAAACACTAAGATACATATAAATAATACAATAACATCTCCCACCAAAAATACAGTCAAACCAACGAGACAACTGCGGGAATTTGGGGATTTTAGGGTGAGGACAAGCTAGTAAAAAAAACACACCATGATCTCAAAACACAAAATAAAGAACAAAAAGAAAAAAATACAGCATTCTGCAACACCAACAAAAATCTGCAGGAATCGGACACTTCCCTTGAACACTATAGGTCAACCATAGGTGACCATACCAAAACACCAATACCCACAACTAAAAGCACGAATATTGGAATCGGACATTTGCCTTGAGTCACATAGGTTAACCTCAGATGACGATACCAAAACATCAACACGTACAACTATCAAACTGGCAATCGGTCATTTCCGGTGAGCTATATAGGTCCACCACAGCTACTGATGCCAAAAAACCAACACCTACAACAGCGAAAAATAAATCCACAATCCCAAATGTCGACAAATCAATCATCCCTACATAAATTAAATCACATTCAATACTCCGTAAATACACAAAACATCACAGCTAGAAAAAAAAAATTAATTACCACCAGCAAATTCCGGCACTGCAAACTAGATGGGCCAGCCCCCCCCCCCACCCTCTTCCCCCCCCCCCCACATACAAAAACCAGTTCATAAACACCGTGCCATAATGACATTCACACACCACAACACCTTTTTACCTCGAAGCAGACGGGTGGAATCGGACGCTTCCATTGACCCCTCCTCCTACCCTGTAGATGAATATCGTATCAGAGACTGATAGACCAGCTTAGGTAAAA
Organism: Schistocerca nitens; assembly: GCF_023898315.1. Classification (NCBI taxonomy): domain Eukaryota; kingdom Metazoa; phylum Arthropoda; class Insecta; order Orthoptera; family Acrididae; genus Schistocerca; species Schistocerca nitens. The sequence goes on along the minus strand of NC_064624.1, from coordinate 133,740,605 downwards.
ATTCTGCTATATTTCAGTTTTGACAGCACTTGGTTGCAACAGTCAAGATCGGGTATTCTGTGTATGATAAATTTATTAAAAGTGCGTAACTGTGTTTTATTCTGACAGTGTATCAATTATGTAAATATTAGCAATTACTGTAATATATTCACATATTTTGACAATCTCCTGACAATAATTATTATATTCAACTGTATTATGTTATACATTCTGACATGTTATTTGTCATTAGCAATGGCTAGCGGCTATTTCTGAAGAAGTACGTAAATATTTGTTCGCTCCAGTAACTATCGTCTCTGAAATATCACCGGGGCCTAATACTGGAGTCACTGTGCAGGAACACAGACACACGGTTATTCCTTTACCAACTTCCAGGTTACCTGTAATGGTAGCCGATAACTGCCATAGAGCAAGAACTGTGAGCCATTAACGATAACTGCCAGAGGAAAATACTTTTTTTTTTTCCTTATTGTTATTTTAATACCTGAACAATGAGGTAGGCTGGCAGCGGCATGCTACGCCGCTCTTCAGCCATACTGTTGACAATAACAGTACAATAATGGAGAATTAAAATGAACATAGTGACGGGCAAAAAATAGTGGTCACAGATACACAAAAAACACGGAGCTGTTCACACTCGATGATGACGACACTGAAAACCCGTTGACACGGCGCACATAACACTGAAGAATCCGACGGCACAAGTGAACGTAGAAGCGTGACGGCAGACACTAAAAACACAAAACGAGCTCACACACACGAGACACTGATGGCGATGATCTCTGGCGCGCGAAAGTCCACGTAGCGTGTGCGAGTCCGGGGACCTGCTAAGAGGGGAAGAAGGGTGAGGGGGGGGGGGGGTGGAGAGGGTGGAGAGAGGAGAACAAAGATGCCAATGGCTGAGGAGATGGGACGAGGAGTAGAGGGGCAGGGGAGAGGAGGCCGGGGGGAGGAGTGGGGAGAAAGGGAGGAGGGAGGGAGGGTGCCCAAAGGAACAGACATAGGAAGAAGGAGGGAGGATCAAAGTTGGTAGGAGGGGTATATGGAGGGGAGGAGGACATCATCAGGGAGGGGGAGCTGGTGGAAGCCACCTTGGGAGAGGGTAAGTAGGGTGGAGAGATGGAGACCGGGTGGGATGGGGGAATACAGGCACGGCAGCAAGCGGGGGCGGGAGAGGATGTGCGAGACAAGCGGGTGAGTTTGCGAGAGGTGTACAGGATCTGTATCCTTTCAAGGAAAAGGAGGAGGTGGGGGAATGGAATGAGATCGAACAGGATCCGCATGGGGGAGGGGAGACGGATGCGATAGGCGAGGCGGAGAGCATGGCGTTCAAGGATTTGAAGGGATTTATAAAAGGTAGGGGGGACGGAGATCCAGGCTGGATGGGCATAACAAAGGATAGGGCGGATGAGGGATTTATAGGTGTGGAGTATGGTGGAGGGTTCCAGACCCCACGTACGGCCGGAAAGGAGCTTGAAGTGACAGAGTCGGGAGCGTGCCTTGGCTTGGATTGTCCGGAGATGGGGGGTCCAGGAGAGTCGACGGTCGAGGGTGACGCCATGTTACTTAAGGGTGGGGGGTGAGGGCGATAGGACGGCCATAGATGGTGAGATATAAATCAAGGAAGCGGAAGGAGAGGGTGGTTTTGCCTACAATGATTGCCTGGGTGTTGGAGGGATTGACCTTGAGCAACCACTGGTTGCACCAAGCAGTGAACCGGTCAAGATGGGATTGGAGAAGGTGTTGGGAGTGCTGCAGGGTGGGGGCAAGGGCAAGGAAGGCGGTGTCATCGCGAAACTGGGGAAGGTGGACGGGGGGGTGACGGCGGCGGCATGTCTGCCGTATATAAAAGGTACAGAAGAGGAGAGAGGACGGAGCCTAGGGGCACACCGGCGGAGAGGAAAAAGGTGTAGGAATCCATGTTATGGATGGTGACGTAGGAAGGACGGTGGGAGAGAAAGGAGCCGATCAGACGGACGTAATTAATGGGAAGGGCGAAGGTTTGGAGCTTGAAGAGGAGACCGGAATGCCATACGCGGTAATAAGCACGTTCGAGGTCCAGGGAGAGGAAGATTGCGGAGCGACAGGAATTAAGCTGTTTGGAAAGGAGATGAGTGAGGTGAAGGAGAAGGTCGTCGGAAGAGAAGGATGGCCAAAAGCCACACTGGTTAACGGGAACGAGGCGGTGCTGGCGGAGATGCTGGTGGATGCGGCGGGTGAGGATAGATTCCAGGACCTTGCTGAAGACCGAGGTAAGGCTGATGGGACGGTAGGAGGAGACGGCAGACGGCGGTTTACCGGGTTTAAGGAACATCAGGATACAGGAAGTTTTCCACAGGTCAGGGTAGTAACCGGTGGACAGGACTACATTGTAGAGCCTGGTCAGAGTTGAGAGGAAAGAGACAGGAGCTTCACGAAGGTGACGGTAGGTGACACGATCATTACCAGGAGCGGTGTTGCGATTTGTGCTGAGTGTAGCAATGAGGGACAGAGGTGTCAGTTCGATCAGACATCCAGGAAGAGGGAGTAAGCGAACTGGGGATCATTGGGGATGGAAAAGACATCGGAGAGGTAAGAGGCAAAGTGAAATTTCCTGGCAGATTAAAACTGTGTGCCCGACCGAGATTCGAACTCGGGACCTTTGCCTTTCGCGGGCAAGAGCTTCTGTAAAGTTTGGAAGGTAGGAGACGAGGTACTGGCAGAAGTAAAGCTGTGAGTACCGGGCGTGAGTCGTGCTTCGGTAGCCCAGTTGATAGAGCACTTGCCCGCGAAAGGCAAAGGTCCCGAGTTCGAATCTCGGTCGGGCACACAGTTTTAATCTGCCAGGAAGTTTCATATCGGCGCACACTCCGCTGCAGAGTAAAAATTTCATTCAAGAGGCAAAGTGATTGGCCTTACTAAGGGTGTCAGGAAAGAGGTGATCATCATGGAGAAGAGGATAGTAGGGGGAGGGTTTAGTTCTGGTCAGGCGACGGAAGGCTGACCAGAACTTGGACGAGTTTATAGGTAGGGTAGCATTTAAACAGGTGCATGTCTGTCGCCACTCTCGGCGTTTCTTAGCCGCAAGCAAATTTCGAACATGTCACTGGAGTTGCCAGTGGTGTTGTAGTGTGTCCGGGTCATGCGTGTGGAGGAAGGCACTGTAGAGACGGCGGGATTCACGGAGGAGGAGGACGGCCTGTGGGGGTAAGGTAGGACGGTGTGAGTGGATGGCGACAGTAGGGACGTGGGCCTCCATGGCCTCAGAGAAGGTCTGCTGGAGAAAGGCGGCGGCATGGGTTACATCAGGGTGGTGGTAGGTGAAGGGGTGGCTATCGACCTGGGTGGAAAGGGTATCCCAGTAGGCATTCCAGTTGGCACGGTAATAGTCATGGACGTACTTAGGGGGAGGGTCATTGTGTGGCTCGGGGCGGGGGCGACTACCGTCTGAAACAGTGAGGAGGACAGGGAGATGGTCGCTACCAATAGGCTCCAGGACATCCACCGTTATGCGGCCAAGGAGGTTGGGGGAGGAAAGGATAACATCGGAAGTGGAGTTGGATTCGGGACGGGTGTGCTAGGGGATGGGGATGAGGTCGCCTTGAAGGGAGGAGAGGAACTGATGCCACTGCTGTAACTGGTCGGTGGAACGACTATGGATGTTGAGGTCGGCGGCGATCACGTAGGAAGAGAAGGTACGGTCAATGCCGGAGAGGAAGGCGAAGGGAATAGGGACGTTAGGGCGGACATAGATGGTGGCGCAGGTGACGGCAAGGCCGGGGAAGAAGTAGCTAAGGATCAGGTGTTCGGTGGGGTCGGGAAGGAGAGGTTGGAGCCAAACTGGGATCTGGCGGTGGTGACCAACGGCAACTCCACCACGCGCAATCAGGAGGGGATTACTGGAGCGGTGAAGGAGGTAGGGCAACGTGTGGACGGTGTGGTGGGGTTGGAGGAAAGTTTCATTGAGAAGGAAGGCATCCACACGGTAGGTGGCAAGGGGGTGCAAGAAGAGGTTCTTGTTGGCGGGAAGGGTGCGGATGTTGTTGAAAAGGATACGGTGCTGTCGCGCCATGACAGGGATTTAGACAAAGGTGTCAAGACGGGAGAAGGTGAAATGGGCCTGGTTGTTGGAGTAGGTGGCATACATTTTTAAGTGGAAAATGGAACGGGCGGCGAGGGAGACCTGTTGGAGGGTGTGAGGGCGCTGGAAAGGGTGGATGTTCCGTAGGACAATGGCGAGGAACCTGATGATGCCTCAGCGGTGAGGGGGGGGGGGGACAAAGGGAATTGCCAGGAGGGGTGGGGGCGTCCAGAGGACAGACAGGGACGGTGAGTTCAGGAGTGATCGGAGGGGGTCGGGCTTTACACTTTTGGGAGTAGGTGGGATGGGGGAGATTGCAGGTTGTGGCACTGCCGGAGGAAGTGCGCTTGCCTACAATGCGGGCAGGTGGGGGCCTCGCGGCACTCAGCTGTTGGGTGTGCGTTATAGCACAGACACCTCGGCAGCGCAGGGATTGAGGAGGGAAATGGGAGGGGTCGACCTTATAGCGCTGGTTGAAGAAGAGGGCACCCTCCTTCAGGAGACGGTCTATGGAGGGGGCGTCCTCGGAGAAAACCTGCATAAGGCGGGTGGGGCTGGCTGAGTTAAAAATGCGGCGGACCGCCCGCACCTCCAGTGTGGGATGCGCCTTGAGCTCCGCCAACACCTCCTCCTCCGTGATCGACGGACTGAGCCGAGTGATCACGGCGGTCAGGGTCGGCGGGCGATGTGGGGGTTGGGGTTGGCGGGTAGGAGATGGAGAAGGAGCAGGGGTGAGGGAGGCATTGGGGCCAAAACAGGTGATGGGGAGGCGGGAGAGGATGTCAGTATGGAGGATGGGGCTGGGGGAGGAGATGACAACGGAATCCCGTCTGGGAGTGAGGAGAGAGATGAGGGCACCAGGGAAGTGTTGGCGGAGGAGGAGGGAGAGATTCTGGGCCTCAAGAAGGGTAGGATCGGGACAGGAGAGGAGGTATTTGTATAAAGAGGGGTGAGGAGGAGGAGGAGGAGGCGGAGGGAGCATGGCCAGGCGAGGAGACATCCATCGCATCCTGGGGGGGGGGGGGAAGGAGGATGGGGAAGGGCCTTTTTGGGAGCGGAAGAGGTGGAGGTGCCACCACGGCATTTAATGGCAGCAGAAGGGTGGGTGGTGATATGAGGGACGGGCGCTATAGGGAGGTTGCGGGTAGGGGCAGGTCCCGCCGTGGACACAGCAGACAGCACCAGAGATGGTGACGGTGAATGCGACGGCTACGCCGACGCCGGTGATGGCGAAGGCGATGGAGAGAGTTGGGCTTGGGCAGTGGCCCGATGGGCCACCACCCCAGCTGGAGCGGCAGTGACAGGCTGGGGGAGTGGGGAGAAAGGATCAGAGGGAGAGGAGCAGGAGGAAGAAGCTGGAGAGAGGGCGACAAAGAGCGAGGGCGAAGGGAGAGTGAGAAGAGGAGGGATGGAAAGAGGGGGGTGTGACTGGGCACACCATGTAATGGTGGTGGGGGTGGCGGAGGGGGAAGTATAAACTATGACTGTGGCGGTAGTGGTGGTAGTGGTGGTGGGGGCTGACATGATGACAGGGATAAACAAAAATGCACAGGACAAAAAGGAAAAGAAAAAACTGGGGACAGACGAAGACGGATGAAGACGAAGACGGATGAAGAAGAAGACGGACAAAGACCAGAGTCCCACACTGCTGGCGCAGGCGCTGACTCCGACGACAGCTGGCAGGAATGCCGCAGCTGCTGCTGCTGCTGCTGCTGCTGCTACTGGAACGCTGGCTGGCTGGACCACTGCTGCTGGCGGGCTGGCTGGCTGGCTGGCTGGCTGCTGGCGGGCTGGCTGGCTGGCTGCTGGCCGGGACCGCTGCTGCTGGCAGGGACCGCTGCTGCTGCTGTACAGCTGGACCGCTGCTGCTCGGCTGGCTGGCTGGCTGGCACCTGAAAACCTAGCACTTCAATTAGTGCTGGAATGGCACAATCGAAGGGCGGTATCCTTGCGGAGCACCGCCGGAGAAGTGAGAGGAAATACCGATCTCTGACAGTTATTTCCATAGTCGCTCGAATTCCTTATGGTACCTCTCTTTATACTACCTGTCCAAACTAAACTGACATATGAGGCAGTGGCTTAAGTGAACGACCATACTTGTTAAATGACTGTACTGCAACTCCTATCAGTCACCACTCGGACATTAACTTTATTTAATTGTTTGTGCTAAAAGTAACGAAGGCGCACGATATAGTACACAGTTCTTATCAACAGATCGCGCACAGTCTCACAGTTATTCCCATGCCCTATAGAACGCCTTCCAAATGGTCTACCCTCTCCTTAGTTCCTAGCCAGATCTCCGATGAGTTGACGGGAAAGCGTAGTACGATCTTCGGTCAACAGATGGCGCGAGGCACAGTTGACATTAGACACTTATTGAAATAACTGCCTGTATCAGAGGAACGATTATTGCAGTAACCGTTACTTCTCAGTAACTGGTTATTTCTATCAGTTACGTTATTTTTTGCCACCTCTAGCAAAAAGTGTTCCAAAAAGATGAAGGATGGTGGCGTATGTGTGTGCTGCAAAAGCACTTTTCATTATGGACGTAGCAAACTAGACCCCTCACTAAAGAATAAGGTACGTTACGTACAAGTGTGGAAGTGTGAATTATGCATACTCAATAAGAACAGCAGTCCAGATCTCTCCGATACTTCTGATATAAACATCACAAATAAGTGCTCGCCAGTCATACAAGTGAAAACAGTTCTAAGGATTATAGTGTTTACACCAACAAAACCCTTTCATCACAATTTATCAGTGAAGGCACACTTAATCGACGTACATTAGACACTCAAATAAGTGGTGCTTTAGGTGAATAATAGCGCTGAAGCTAATCAGTCTGATCAACATGCAGCTGTTCCCCAATACCATCACCCACAATCTCAATGCTCCAAGGAAGAAAAATCAAGAAGGAAACTTATGCTTATTACCGACAGCCATGGGCGCGGAATCGCCTCTCCGATACTATATGAGGCATTTACAACGATTGCTGCTATGGGATACATCAAACCAGGTGCAGGTTTAACTGAATTGAGGAAACATGCAAACTCAGGAGAAGTCGGTAAATTATCCACAAATGATTATGATGTGGTAATTGGAGGATCGAACGATATCATTAAAAACGAAACATCAAATGCCTATCAGGAACAAAAGGAATGTTTGAATCACTTAACGCATTCTAACATTGTTGTTCTCAAGATCCCGCATCATCATGATCTGCCACAATGGTCATGCTTGAATCATGAAATACCTGCTGCTAATGATCAATATGAATCAATTGGTATATACTTCAAAAACTTTGCTGTATTGAATATAAACAATATTGACCACCGATTTCACACGGCCCATGAACGGCATCTAAATGGCCTGGGAATACGACTTGTAGCGAATAAAGTGCTGAGTGAAATAGGAAATAAGCCTCAAGAGGTAATCACGCGGTTAATATCGTTAGACGAAAATCAGCAATCTGTTTCTAAGGTTTTGTAGGCTAAATGTTAAGACTGGTGATAATCCGAGGTGTAATAAAGAGTCCGAGTTTATAGGGGAATGCTAAGCTATGAAAGTGTAGTTACGAACCAAGAAATGCCAGTAGCAGTAAACTCTGTGTGTTCCATCAAAACACCAGTGGTCTCAGAAACAAACTGGAGCTTCTAAATCTCGACATTATTGACGCTGAATCTGTAAACCATGCACAAGTAACATGTCTTACAGAACGCCATGTGACAAATGGAACTGAAATACCTCAAATTGATGGTTACTCACTGATAGAAAGCTATTGCGGATCCATAAAGGAGAAAGGAGAGACTGCAGTCTATGTTAAAACTAACGTGAAATATAAATCCCTACACATAAGTACTTTATTTTATTTATTTACTTCCTGAATCTTTGAGGTACATATACTATACCCTAGATGTTTGACAAAATGATATTACATTAATATACTGTTACATTGATTGTATACATTACATTTATAAATTGTTACATTGTTATATTGCTATATTGTTACATTAAATTTTCATATTGTTACAACAGAAATTAACTTATTTTTCTAGATATTGTGTTATGGAGTAAAAACAGTTTTCCAAGAGATATGAAGTTACAGATTTTTTAAAGCTGTGAATTTTGTTTATGGCCTTTAAGTTACTTGGCAGCTTATTAAACAAATGTGAACCTGAGTGATATACAACTTTCTTGCACAGTGTGGTATAACAATGACGTTTGTGTATGTCACTATTTGCCCTTGTATGGTGTTCATGTACAGATTTATTTTGAATAAATGCATTTCCATTTTTAGTATGCTTTTTTTTTAGGTATATGACAACTTCTAGTATATAGATACATGCTAGGGGTAGAATCCCCAGTTCTTTAAAGAATGGTTTGCATGATTTTCGGCTGTTAGCATTTTTCATTATCCTCACAATCCTTTTTTTCTGGAATGTTATTATGCTATGAATAGAATTTCCCCAGAATATGATGCCATATCTCAATACGGAGTGTACGCAAGCATAATACACTGCTCTGTTTCAGGACTTGTGTTGTTCCATATAATCCTCATTTCATAAGTCATTTTCGATAGTTTAGAATTTAATGATTTGGTGTGGGAATTCCATTTAAGATTGTCTTGTAAGTAGATGGCAAGGAATTTTGTTTTTAGTGACACTGTTACTAATTTGGTTTTCCATGGACATGTTTTGTTTTAATGGGTATTTATTTTGTTGTGTATTGAAGTGTACGACGACTGTTTTTTGATGGTTTATCAGTAATTTATTCCTCATAAACCATTCTGTGACATTTTCATTTGTGACTTTAGCATTTAAACTTACAGCAATTTCGTTTTTACCTTCAATTAATATGCTCGGGACATCTGCAAGTAGCGCTGGTTCGGAGTGTTGAATGTGTAGGGGGAAGTCGTTAATGAGAATTAACAAGAGAAGGGGACCTAAAATTGATCCTTGTGGTACACCGTGGGTTAATGTGGAAGGTTTCGATTGATAAGCTTGTAGTTCATGTTTTCTCATGTGTTTTACCTCTGTTATGTGAGAGCAATTTTCTAGGTAGGATTTCAGCCACTCGTGTGGCAGGCCTCTTACACCATACCACTCTAAGTTTCTTAGGAGAATTTCATGGTCTATTAAATCAAATGCTTTTGTTACATCCAGGAAAATCCCCAAAACATTTTTGTGACTATCCACTGACTTTAAAATACGATTTATGAGGCTAAAAGTGGCTGTTTCAGTGCTGCACTGAGGCCTGAAACCATGCTGACTTCCTGAGATCATATTTTATTTTTTGTTAAAGAAATCAGTTAATTGTGACAGAAATAGTTTTTCAATGATTTTTGAAAAACCTGAGAGGAGTGACACAGGCCTATAGTTGACCATCTGCTGCCGATCAACCTTTTTGTAAAGGGGTACAGCTTCTGCAGTTTTTACTGTTGTGGGAAAATACCACTTGATAGCGAAGAATTGCATATATCTAGCAGTGGTGCGAGTATCTGTTCAGCTAATACTTTTATAATATAGTCTGGCACATCGTCAACTCTGGCTGAATATTTGTTTTTAATGAATTTATGGTGTTTAGGCCTAACAGTTCTTCCCTACTTATTGGTCGAAGGAACATGGATGTATTTGTTACATTAATTCCAGAAATTTCCTGTAATATTTTGTTTGATGTTTTTCCCATTTGTTCCTTCACTAGCTCACCAGTAATATTGGTGTAGTAAGTATTTAAGTGGTTAGCAATTAATTTTGGATCAGTGATCTTGTTGCCTGCCTGTGACAATACAATAGTTTTGTGTGTTTCCACCTTTCCAGTAAGTCTCTGTACCGAGCTCCATGTTGTCTTAGCTTTGTTTGATGATTTCATAATAAGTTTGTCATTTTCCCTTAATTTTGCTTCCATTAATACACAACTCAGAGTTAACTTGTATTTTTTGAGGTAGTGAGCAAATTCACGGCTGCTATCTGTTTTTGATAGTGCAAACTTACAGTGTAAATTCTCACTTTGAAGCCTGTGGAACCGACATTACTATAAATAATAAGTCAGTTATAATTTTGTCGGTTTTCAGTGCCCCTGCAAGGAAAATATGCATCTTTCTGAACCACATAGAACAACTTTTGTACCAGATATATTCAAAACACAAGGATTTAATTATCATGGATGGTTTTAATATTAACTTCTTAACTACCAGCCGAAGAGAACTAGAGCACCTGATGGAATCATTTAACCTAATTTCAGTTGTTAACTTTCCCACTAGAGTAACTAGTCCTTGTAAGAGCCTTATTGACAATATATCACTAGGCAGATACAGAAGCAACAGTATTATTGTAAGTCAAATTCTCAATAGTCTGTCAGATCATCATGATCAGCTGCTTACAGTAAACTGTGTGATAAACCAAAACACTCATTTAAAACTGTCAGGCCAGCCAATAATAACTTAGAAATTTTCTACCTTCTCTTACAGCAGATCGACTGGAGCCCTGTATTTATGGAGAGCAATATTAATGAAAAATTTAATCTCTATTTCCAAAAATTATCTTGAGAAATAATCCTCAGGCTGCAAAATGGAAACCCTGGATTACTGAAGGCATCAGAATTTCCTGTAGAAGAAAAGGAAATTTATATGAATCTGTAAGGCTAGGTATCTGATGATCCCATCACAAATGAGGACTATAGATTTGTGGTATCGATAGATTGTATCGACCACGAAACTTAATATCTGTGAACTCTAAGTGCTCTATCGAGCCTCCATCTTAAATTTACTTTAGTCAGTTCTTTGTTATACTTCATTCTGTACAGATGCAGTGTCAAGTGTAAATATATACGAGGTATGACATGAATGGGAATTAAGTTTTCTATATTCTGATTACTGATCCGGTTCCCATAATGATGGCTCTGCAGTTCGTATTTCACGTCTTCCGCTCTGGTGTTTATGCAACAAGTTATATGCACTACTCAATGACCATGCCAAACAATGCCTTGTTTGAATGTTCCAAGAAAAAAGTGATCTCCATTTGAACACGGGTTTAGCCACCCATCGTCTTGCTACATCAGTCACTGTCGGGCTGTGTGCGATGCCGCCATTTCTACAAACCACGCCGGATCTGTTGGGCGCACCTGGTGTTCCAGTTGTATCCAATTTACATGCACAATTCAGTGTTTTGCACCTCAGTGGCCCGCCACATGCACTGTGTGCATCAGATAGTTTCCACACAGGTAGCTTTCTCAACTACACCCCCTCCGCCCCCCCTCCCACCCCCCCACCCCCCCCCCCCCGACTTCCCGGGGTCAGCGCACAACCACCAGCTTCTCACACAGACCCGCCTGTGTCTTCCGCACGGGTCTCTTGCCCTGTTTCAGAAGTGGATTGCTTCCATCCAGCACTCGTCACTCATGGTCCAGTTTCTGGGCCCCCCTCATGTACTGTCCATCCGCCTGTTTCCGTGGTACAATCTGTGCCTGCCGCACTGTGTTTTCATGACACACAGTCAATTATGCCAGCTGCCACTGCTATGGATTCACTCGCCTTGTTTAAAACCGGGCCTTCTGTGCCGGCCTCTGACTTAACCTCAGTTCAGCTGCTACCATAGGAGACACTGAAGCCGCCATCATCACATCCTCCTGGCAGCCTGCCGAAGCTACCACCCTTATACAAGGACAACCCGGCATTGTGGTTCGCGCTCGTGCAGCATCTGTTCGAGTTACATCATGTGTCTGACAACAACTCAAAGTTTATCTGCCCCGTCACACACCTCCATGACCACTTGGATTTGATTTGTGATCTGCTCCTTTCGCCGCCACCTGCATCAAAATGCAAAGAAGACTGTAATGGAACGACTTGCCTGTTTGCCACAAGAGTTAATAATCAAGGTTCTCTATGAGGTGCACCTAGGGGAACACAGCCCCTCACAGCTCTGGCACCGCCTTTGGTTGCTCGTGTACGAGCATACCATGCCTGACGCTATGCTATATACTGTGTGGTCTGCCAAACTACCTACCAATCTACAGATCCACCAGTTACCACACTCATTTGAGTCCATCGGCTCTCGCCAGTTGTATTCACTGCTGCGGCAACATCAGCTGGTTCATTCCACACCGTTTGTTGGCACAGCCGCCCCTGCATACTGACCTTCGGCCGGCAGAGGCAGGGCTCGCTCCACTGTCACCTCGTCTCTTTCTCCTGGCAGCGTCGGCTCACGCTCTCCGTTGTCTGAACACTCCAGGATCGCCCGCACACCTTAGGTTCCGGTCTATTTGCTGGAAGAAATCAACTAGGACAAGCCACCACCACTGTCACAGTCTCCACCTCCTCCTCACTCTTTCTGCTGGTACCACAAAGTGTTTGGCGACGATGCCAAGAAGTGCAGGTTGCCATGCCAACACCCAAATCCTGGCTGCTGGAATGAAGAGACACTGAATCCTGTGGGGAACCTAACAGGTGTCCTCTTACATTACACAATGTTCACTCGTCAGCTCAGATGAGTGGTCGTCTCTATGTGTGTGACATTGCGTTGGTCTAGCTTTTCTGGTCGACACTGGTGCTGACGTGTTGATCATACCTGCTTCGATGTATAACACTCCTGTCCGCTACTGCTATACCATAACCTTAAAGTTGGAGGCAGGTCGTGAAATAAAACTATCTTGTTAAATCAATTATGGTATAAAGCAACAGAGCAGTGTTACCCTCTGAGAGGAATTTTGCTAGGTTGACCGTGTTGTACCTAACGGAGATGGCTTATCGGAAATGAAAGTCAGAATTACGTAAATATTCAGACAGTAACAAACAATGTTTTTGCCTAGCTATACTGTTTAAAGAATAAGGAAAATGGTCACCAGCCTAATTAGGCAAGAGAAAGATTAACGTTCTCATTTAAGAAAATAGGTATGAACTAACTTCAATGGACAAACACAACCTAGACTTGGCCACACGCAAGTGCAATGAACTCTGACACATACATATGTTTACGGTAAGTTTAAAGTTAACAACTAGAGCAGCACAAACTATTTGCAAAATATAACAGATACCAAAACACACTATTACTTTCAGGTCTTGTTCAAACTGAATGGTCTTTATAACATTACTATTAACATTCACTGCAGGATCATAAATTGGACATAGATTAAGTCTCTTTTAGTTAAATACTTTACTATTTAAAATGAAAGTTAATTGGAATCCCCTAACAGGTTGCTTCTCACTATCTTTTGAATAAAGATATTATGGTTTTCATAAATAGTTGTCTTCCCATTACTTGTTACCTAGCATTAGCATAACAGGCAAACTGTGGATCCTGTTATACTGTTAATATGCACTTCCAATACACAAGAGAGACAAACACTTAGAAATCATGAACATATAATTTTCTACTATTGCAGTTTTCCACTTTTACTACAGTGAAACACAATATTGACAAAATTGCAAGAGACTGACTCACCTTTTAGAATTTACTACAGACAGCAATGTGATCATCTACTAAGCAAAACTTTATAAGCTTCAGTTTAAAGAGCTTTTAATCTTTAAAAGAAACTGCAAATTGTCTTTATTACCACAGTCTTCTACTTTCAAGTAAATGATTCAATAGGTGACTTTAAACTTCACAAAACTACATTTACTGCCTCCCACAACTTCACTAAATCCACAGTAAATCTGAATATTCCCTTCTCATCAAAGATCAAACAATATTATGTAATTAACTGTCTAACTTGGAGGCTTTCATTTTTTCCACAAAATAGGACACTCGGTAATCATAATTCAAATGGAGAGGAACCTGAGAGGTGTTGTGATAGGGAAAAAATCAAGGTAGGTACATAAATTTAGTTATAAGTTACCTTATATTTGTGCAGACTAAATCGTCCAATAAGCTGATCCTTCACTGTACATTATTATAGAACTCCTTTACAGTGATTGCGCAATGTGGTGGCAACTGTATGTTGGTAGGTGGATTTGCAGACAGAATTGCTGGACTCTGGCCCTTCTTGGTGACGATGATGAATACCTTTTCCAGAATCATTCCAGCTATTTATCCATCCATCCGAGGCATTGGAAAGTAGCAGAAAAAGCCTCTCTATGAACCAGCACAACATGTAACTTTTACATGGCAGTGGACAGTTTGGTAGCTCGTCCCCGACTGACACTTGTTTCCACCTTTTCTAGCTATGCCAACCACAATTTGCATGCACTACACAGTTCTGTTCGCGAGGGGAACCACAAGATGTTTTACATACAAAATAACTAAGAACCCTAAGTGAAGGTCAGCAGTTTACACAACAGCAAACAAACATTTTAAATAAAACAGAACATTTGCACATATTGACATATCTACAAAAAATTGTTCACACAGAAATTACAATCATATACAGCAAGTTTTGTTCCCTCCAAATGGGACAAAGAGTTTAAATGACAGATGCACTACATTGCATAGAATCAAATCATGACATCAAAGTTCTTACAAAGAAAGGAGTATACAATTTTATGTTATCGATTCACACAAACACATTTACAGAATCTCAATGATGTAACATTAAATAAAACAAAAGCAAAATAAATTAGTAGAGTATAAGAGCTATGGTGTTACAGATGGTTCCACCCACTTCTTCACAGATAAAGTCTCTTCTATGAGCTGTCAACACAACAACATTACCTACCTGAGGCTCAGTAAAGGTTAAAGTGAACCCATCTTCTTCACTACATTTTCCATGGATGTTCTACATTGCCGACATCCATGAACTGATACTTGGCATGGATTTTTTGTCTCATTACAAACTATCTCAGAAGATCGTACAGGCTTCAGTGCTCCACCATCCTAGCAATACTCACATTCTGTGCACCTGCATCTATGTCCAACACTCTGTTTCCACCGCAACATACGTTATCATATGCAAGAGCTCCGCCCTAGCGGGAAACATTGTGACCTGTGTTACCGACCAACTGTCAAAATATGACTTGGCGACACAACTCCGCCAGGACAATGAGAAGCTGAAACAACATATCACATCCACTTACAGTGAGCACGTCGCGGCTTGTACCTCGCTTCTGCAACTGCAGTCCATGGCACCGCCATCTAAACAAGATTGCTCGGCCGAGCCTAGCTCGAACTCTCACCAGGTTAGTCCACAACTTTTACTTGCATGTGATGTCCACCCCCCCCCCCCCCCCCCTTCCCCTACCGTCATCCTCGCCTCATCCAGTGCCGTGCGTTTGAAACAGTGCTGCTAATGACAGCCGCCTGCCTGTTGCGATGACGCCCAACTCTTGGACAGCTACCGTGCGTGCTGATAAACATTCCCCCTCCCTGAGTCACCGGCCACAAGACCCAGTGGCCGGTTGTCCAGTGCAAGGTTAACTGCGTACAGTCGCCACCTGTTCCCCTTTGCTCAGCACTGCACACACCCTCCACACAAGCGCACACCGTGCTCCCATAAGAGACATGTGACTTTCGTGCTACCTTTCCCCACTCGTCCTAATGGCTATGCCTTGTCGCAACCTACTTGTCTGAAAACTCGATGCAAGGACGTTAACCAATCTTATTTACAGTTCTCAGTTTCTTCCGTCACTGATGGAACAACACACAAGATAGTTACCACTACCGGCCCTCCTATTAGGCATAAGGTCTGACACCTCACCCCTATCAAGTTGCGCGTGGCACGGCAGCAGGTTAATGAACTTTTGGCGGCAGGTGTTCTGCAACCTTCAGACAGCAACTGGTCTTCAGCAATCCACCTCATGCCCAAACACGATGGATCTTTTCAAATGTGCGGCGACAACATCAATGACTTCACTCATATGTTATCGTGCGCTACGATTTTCAGTGTTATTGACTGTAAATGCGTCACGCCAGAAGACATTCCTAACACGGCTATTATAACGCCACGTGGTTTATTCCAATACCATTTCATGCCTTTCGGCCTAAAGAATGCGGTGCAAACGTGGCGCCATTTCATCGACTCTATCTTGCGACAGTTCGAGTTTTCCTTTGCTTATCTGGACGACATTCTCGTTTTCGCTGATGGTATCACACCACCACAGTCAGACTCTGCAGACGATCCATCCTTCTTGTTTGAGAACAAAGATGTGCTCCCATCAACACCACCGCACACCTCTTCTGCTGAAGACTGTTCACCACTGTTTGTTGGTTTCCCGACCTTGCCCCGTTTCCCCCTGTGCAGGTTTCGCACCCTCACCTCCAACATTGGAGACACACACACCCACTATCAGTTTGTCCTGCAGTGTGCAGCTGCACCGAGTGAAAGACTTTTCTATAGTGACATTCGACGACAGAGTGCTCATTCTTTTGACAGACACCGAGGTCCCATCGGACAGTATCTTACATGTAAACATTGCACTCAACCTCACACTCCCATCTCTACGTGCTTTCATTTCTAAGGACGGCTCGATCCACTTAAGGGCCACGCACGTGTCCACCACGCCATCGACCGCCCCGACCACTTACTCCCGGGCTCGCCGCTGTCTCATCCAGCCACAGTGGCTGACTGACTACAAAGTGGACCTGCCTCTTGCCACTCCACCTGCACAACCCAACTCATTCGAGATGGAAGTATCTGTGGTGCACCTGCCTACGTGCGATTTCCACTGATGTCGACGCCCACACGCCCTCACCCTTGGACATCTGTAGTACTCCGTACTGTGGGGGGGGGGGGGGGGGGGGGGAGGGGTGCTGTACGATGTCAGTAGTTCGTATCGACCACGAAACGTAATATTTGTGAACTCTAAGTGCTCTGTCAAGCCTCCATCTTAACTTTAGTCAGTTCTTTGTTATACTTCATTCTGTACGGACGCAGTGTCAAGGGTGTATATACGAGCTATGACATATATGGAAATTAAGTTTCCTATATCCCGATTACCAATGTAGTTCCCATAGATTGTACAATAATATTTTAAAAAGAGGAATAAAAATATCCAAACTATGTACATAACATCTGAAATAGATAACCCAAACAACAAATCAAAAACCAAGTGGCAAATTATAAAAAGGGAGAGTGGTAAAAAAGTAGAGTATTTGACTGACCTAGACTTAATTCAGGGTGGAAATGTTGTAAAAAATACTGAGGAAGTTGCCAATATCTTCAATAAACATTTTTTAACAGTTGTAGAAGAAATTGGCTGTGAAGGCTCAGTGGTTGACGTGATAGCTAACAATGCCAGAGTTTGCCAGATGCAGATAACCGCATAGCAATTAGGGATATCAATAAAACAATCAAAGAGATGAAGTGAAAAAACTCTTGTCAAGTTGATAATATTTCAACCAAGATACTCAATCACTGTCATGGCTTTATAAATGCAGTCTTGCGTCACATTTTTAATGAATCCCTAAAATAAGGTACTGTTCACTTAGAATATGTAGGTATGACAACCAACAAGCTTTCTGTCCTCATGCACGGCCACCAACAAACTGTGGCCAAAAAACAAGTGGACTACCCTGTTGCTGAATACGCTGCCAAACATGATATCCTTCATCTCAATGACTGCTTCACAGCCTGTGACATATGGATCCTTTCCACCAACACCAGTTTTTCTGAATTGCGCATGTGGGAACTTTCCCTGCAATACATCCTATGTTCCCGTAACCCTCCTGGCCTCAACCTTTGTTAGTCACTGTCCATACCCATCCATCCCCTTCCCTGTTCCCATTCCAGCACTACACAGCCATCATTTCACTGCAATACCCAGTCCTTTAATTTTATTTCTCTCCTTTCCACTACTTACCCCTCCCCCCTCTTCATCTTCTCTCCTGAAACTTCCTGGCAGATTAAAAACGTGTGCCAGAGTGACACTCAAACTCAGGGCCTTGGTAGAGAACTTGCCCGCGAAAGGCAAAGGTCCCGAGTTCGAGTCTTGGTGCGGTACACAGTTTTAATCTGACAGGAAGTTTCAAATCAGCGCACACTCTGTTGCAGAGTGAAAATTTCATTCTGAGACCTTCTCTCCTGCTTTCCATCTAAACTGTCCACCAATCCCACCATACTATCCCTCCCCCTCCTCAACCCATCCTCCTACTTACCCCCACCCAGTCACCACTCCCATCATGCACTGTTGCTGTTGCTCAGTGTGGTTTCATTTCTCTGAGACTGCAGACGTGTGTGCAAAATGTGTTTCTGTAAGTGTGTGTGTGTGTGCATGTGTGTATGTGTGTCTACTGCTGACAAAGGCCTTAATGGCCAAGAGCTATAATTGTGTGAATCTTTTTGTTGTACCTATTGTGATTCAGCATCTCTGCTATGTGGTCAGTAGCAACTATCCTTCCCTGGTATTATCACATTCCATCCTGTATTTTCCACTGTATAATTTTTGGTATGCAATTATGTAGCATCAAATCTCTAGCATAAAAAACATTAGGCATCAATTCTCTTATGTTTTGTAATGCCTTTAGGTGACTGGCGGTAATATGCACATCTCTTCTCACAGAGGAAGCATAGCCGTGGACACCTACATCTTGCTCATAAGCTTCATGATCCCTTTTGTCTTGCATAAGCTGTGGATCCCTCCATTGCTACCAAAATGTACAACCTTCAGTGTTCTCAACTTCTCAGACATGTATGCTTCTCGGTCCAGAAAATGGCCATCAGACATGTTTACATAATTCTGCATAGTTAAAATTGAGTCACATGAATGTCACTGAGTGAGTCAAGTGTAGGACCATTTCTGAAGGCTCGAATTTTGACATCAATCAGTGTGTATAACTATATTTAACTTTTCAATATACTAGAGGATAATGACATCCTCCATAAAAAAAATTTTGAGTGAGTAAGAGATTCGCCCTAACAATACATTTGGTTGTACCACACAACCATCCTGATGCTGAACAGCTTTGTTTTTTCTTTTTCTTTATTGCAATTTCATTCCCCTGCCCCTCATGGTTACGGGAGGGCTGGCAGTGGTACAATCCGCTGCTCTTCAACCGAGTGGCATACAAATAATAAAAGAGCAAAACGATACATAAAAAATGAAGGAAAAAGGGGGATATAAAAACACAGTAAATGGAAACAATGGAGGTTAAAATATACACAAACACAGTGGCATTCATTGGAAACAATGGAGGTGAAAATATACACAAACACAGTGGCATTCATTGGGGGGTAGTTAAAAAGTGACAAACAGTTAAAATAACACAGTTGGCAATTTGTGTGGCACTTAAAATACAGTGAAATCACACACACAAGTTAAATGTCAGCCACAGTATAAAAACACACAGAGCGAGAGACACTTAAAATAGCGCTGCAAACGACATAGCACACATGAAGAATAAAAACTGTTGGTAGGGACTTGCCAAGGAATGGTAGGCCTGAGAGGAGGGAAAAGGAGGGGAGAGGAAGATCAGTGGGCTGGGGGGTTGGGGGTGCCAGAAAGGGAAAGAAAAGGTGTGGTGGGGGGCGCACCAAGAGGCAGGAGATGTGCGGGTTGGCATATGAAGAAGGCAGGCAAGGCAGGAGAGAACACGGAGACACAGATGGGGTGCACAGGAAAGGGGGGTATAGGAGGGAGGAAACCCACTCAGGGAAAGGGAAGAGGAGGGCAGAGGGAGCCCTGAGGCGGAGGAGGAGGAGGAGGAGGAGGGGGAAGATGGGGTAACAGTTGGCTGGAGGTGTAGATGTCAGGGCGAAGCCCATCATTTTGGAGGGGTAGGTGTGGAGATGAAGAGAGGTCAGGACACTACGGTAAAGGCGTGGCAACAGGATGTGGGTGGAAAGGAAGGGGGACACAAGGGCGTGGTGGAGGATTGAGTCGACTGACAATGTACAGGTTGTGGACGTGTTCAAGGAAAAGAAGAGGGTGGGGGAAGGGCATGAAGTCATAGAGAACGTGTGTGGGTGACAGAAGGCGAATATGGAAGGCTTTATAGAATCTGGGAAGGGTGGAAATCCAAGTGATGGTGGCATAAAAAAGGATGAGGCATATCAAGGATTTGTAGGTGTGAAGGATGATGGAAGGATTCAGTCCCCATGTTCAGCAAGACTGGAGTTTCAGGAGGCGGAGTCTATTGTGGGCTTTGTGTTGGCTTGTAAAGAGATAAGGAGACCAGGGGAGTTGATGGTCAATGGTGAGGTTAAGGTATTTCAGAGTAGGAGTGAGATAGCTAGGATGACCATAAATCATGAGGTAAAAATCGTGGAGCTGGAAAGAGCTGGTCATATGACATATGACGATTGCCTGGGTCTTGGAAGGGTTGATGCGAAGGAGCACTGGTTGCACCAGGTGGTGAAATGTTAGAGGTGGGTTTGGAGGGTACATTGGGACCATATAAGAGTAGGATAAAGGGCTAAGAAGGAGGTGTCATCAGTAAATTGGAGGAGATGAAAAGCGGTAGAAGTTTGGGCATATCAGCAGTACACAGGAGAGGGGAGAGGATGGAGCCTTGGAGCATGCTGGCAGTGGGATAGAAAGTACAGGAGTTGGAATATTGGATAGGGACATAGGAGGGACGACGGGAGAGGAAGGGAGTAAAAAGATGGACAAAAGTGATGGGGAGAGCAATGGTCTGGAGTTTGAAGAGGAGCCTGCAATGCCAGACACAGTTGTAGGCATTCTGGAAGTTGAGGGAAATAAAGACAGCAGAGCAACAGGAGATAAGTTGGAGGGACAGGAGATTGGTGAGGTTAAGGAGCTGGTCTTTGGCTGACAGGGAGGGATAAAAGCCACATTGGTTAATTGGAAAATGGTGGTTCTGGTTAAGGTGGTGAAGGACTCATAGACCTTACTGAACACGGAGGTGACGCAGATGGGACGATAGCAAGAGGTGTCAGAGGGGGGTTTGTTAGGTTTAGGGAACAGTAGGACATGGGAAGTCTTCCACAGTTCAGGGTAAAAACTGGTGGAGAGGAGGACATTGTACAGGGTAGCAAGGGCAGCCAGGAAGCATAGGGGGAATTCCTGGAGGAGGCGGTAGGTGACACTGTCGTGACCAGGAATGGTGTAGTGTTTGGAATGGAGGACGTGTTTTTATGGTGTGTCATATGGAAGTGTTTATGTTGGAAGGGGGTAACTGATCCAAGTACTAGAAACGGGTGTGTGTGGTGGGACAGTGGCATCAGTGTGTTCAAGGATGGCGGAGAAGTGGCAGTAATCAAAATGGGGATCATCAGGAATGGATTAGACCTCAGAGAGGTGGGAAGCAAAATCGTTAGCCTTACTGAGGTTGTCAGGGAAGGCATGGTTGCCATAAGGAACGGAGTAATGCTGGGCCCAAGCGTTACCAGTAAGGTGGTGGAAAGCAGACCAGTACTTGAAGAAGCTGACAGGGAGGGTGGACTTGAGGTGTGTATATATCTGGTACCAGTCCTGCATTTTTTTCCTATGTGTAGGTTGCGGATGTGTTGTAATTTCAGGTTATGGAGGAGTGTATCCTAGTCTAGTCACGGGAGGAGAGGAATGAGCAGTAGAGCCTGTAGGACTCACGGAGAAGGTTGGCCAGTGGAGGAAGCATAGGGCAGGGGATGAGTTTGGTAGGAAAGTGAGCCTTCACAGTGTCAGTGATGGTCTTCTGGAGGAAGGAAGAAGCATGGGTGATGTCAGCAGGATGGTGAAAGGTAAGGGGATGCCTTTCGACCTGTGAAGCAATGGATTCCTGGTAGTCATCCTAGTCAGCATGGCAGTAATCATGGACTGACTTCTGAGGGGCAGCAGGGTAGGGGGAGGGGGCAGAAGGGGGCGAAGGGCAGAGGAGATGGTGAGAAGGCTGGAGAGGTGGTCACCACCAATGGGATCGAGAGTGCCTGCAATGATGCGACCAAGTAGGTTGGGAGTAGTTAGGATGACATCCATGGTGGAGATACTTTCAGGATGGGTGTGCTGTATGAGAGGAACAAGGTCACCATAGAGGGTGCAAAGGTACGAATACTGCTGTCAGAGGGTGGCAGGGTCACAGCTGTGGATGTAGAGGTTGGCAGCAATCACATAAATGGAGAAGGAATGGTCAACAAGGGAAATGAAGTCATAGGGGGAGAGGTACTGTGGGCTGGATATGTATAGTGGCAGAGGTGATGGAGGCAAAAAAAATGCTGAAGAGAAGATGTTTGGTTGGGTCATTGAGTAGGGGTTGTGGCCAGACAGGGAGATGCTTGAGGTGGTCAATAGCAACCCTGCCTCACACAAAGGGAAGGGAGTTGTTGGTGCGGTGAAGGAGATAGGTGCAGGTACGGACAATGTAGTGAGGTTGGAGGAAGGATTCATTAAGGATGCAGGAGTTGACCTGGTTCTGGGACAGGGTATGCATGAAGAGGTATTTGTTGGCAGGGAGGGAGCGAATGTTTAGGTAGAGGAGATGATTTTATTGATGCAACAGGTGTTGGGATGGGGAAAGGAAGTGGCAGGGGAGGAGAGAGGGGCTTAAACGATGGTGTCTTGGTGGGTGAAGGTAAAGTGGGCCTGGTTGTGGGAGTAGGTGGCATAAGCATTCAAATGGAAGACAGAGCAGGCGGCAAGGGAGATCTTATGGATGGTGTAGGGACTTCTGAAGGGGTGGATGTTCTGCAGGATGATGATCAGGAACTGGTTGATGTCTTCAGGCTTAGGGGGATGTCAGAGGGAATTGTTGGGGTGGATTGTATGCATTTCATCAGCATTATGTATGTACAGAACTGTGTAAATAGTTTTTATCATTTATTTATTTAGATCCCATAAATCCAATACAGTGAGACATTTGCATGGATGTAGGACGAGTCAGATTCTTACAAATTATACAAAAGGAACACACAAAAAAAATTCCTCTTGCAAGAGGAGACATAGGAGTAAGAGAAAATACCAATTAAGATGTATAGACTAAATTACATTTAAAAAAGTAAAAATGAAGGTAGACATTAAGAGCTGCTTAAAAGACATAGAAATGTTAACAATGATTCTCAATATTGTAATGCTTAAGAGTACATCAGATTTAGTTAAAAGAAAAAATCAATTAGTGTTGACACAATTGAAATATTGTTCAACCAAATAAAAGGAATTATCTGTTAGATAGAGTTTGAGCTGTTGTTTAAAATTGTGAAGCTCATGCACAAGTGATTTCATTGATGGTGGGAGAGGATTGAGCACCTTGCAGCCCCTGGAATGGACCTCTTTTGGTACAATACTAGGGTTTTTTAATTCATAATGGAGGTCCATCTTCCTCCTGGTATTGTGAGTATGGTATAAATCATTGGTTTTGTGTAGTTGCTCATTTTTTCCAATTAAACATAATAGGGAGTAGACATATTGACATGCAGTTGTCAGTATCCCAAATTTTCTGGAAAGGTTTCTACAAGAATATCTAGGCTAGACTCTGGTTATTATCCTAATAACTGTCTTTCGGGCAGTGAATTTGTGTTTGGATAGTGGCTGATTACCCCAGTTGCAAAAATGTGAATAGCAAATGTTGCTGAGCTGAGTTTTTCGGCCGGCCGATGTGGCCGTGCGGTTCTAGGCGCTTCAGTCTGGAACCGCGTGACCGCTACGGTCGCAGGTTCGAATCCTGCCTCGGGCATGGATGTGTGTGATGTCCTTAGGTTAGTTAGGTTTAAGTAGTTCTAAGTTCTAGGGGACTGATAACCACAGATGTTAAGTCCCATAGTGCTCAGAGCCATTTGAACCATTTTTGAGTTTTTCGAGAAGTTGTAAAGTCTGTTCAGACCATTTTAGATGGCTGTCAATGTGTACACTGAGGAAGTTGGAAGACTCAACTTGTGGTAAGTCACTACCATTACATTTAATACTTAATTGATCCTCCACTGTTTTACTTACTTGGAAATGAACAGACTGGGTCTTGTGAACATTTAGTAATAACCCATTACTTTTAAACCAAGTAAGTACCTCATTAAATACAATGTAGGCAAATTCCTCAAGATTGTGGTTGGGAGTATTGTTGATGAGGATGGAGGTATCATCAGTGAAAATAGTAAAATTAGTTTTAGACGCACTACACTATTCTATTCTATTCTAAAATATTCTATTCTATTCTATTCTAAAATATTCTATTCTATTCTATTCTAAAATATTCTATTCTATTCTATTCCAATCTGAAGGTCATTGATAAAGATGAGGAAGAGAAGAAGGCCTACTACAGATTTATTTTTATTTATTTATTTTCGTGTTCCATAGATCCTTGATGCAGTGGTTTGCTAGGATGCAGAATGTGTCAGATTATTACAGTAATGACTAAATCTAAATGGTCATGAGGCTTACAAACTAAATCATATATAAACTGATACATGAGGTTCAAGTGTTTAAACAACAACACAAATTATAGTAGTAATAATGAGTACACAAACTAACTATGAGTCTTACATTCTAATACATTTAAAAAGTGTTCTGTCATCAATTGATATGCCAGTGCTATATAATCAGTTCCTGACTTCAGCATATCCATTTATGATTCACCCTTGGAACAAGTGGACCATTTCTGTACTTGGGAAGCATACTGTCATCTAACTGCTCATCTGGAAAAGATGTGGAGAATAGATTATGTGCTGCCCATGTAGCATTTGGACGTCTTACAAAGCGTGTCTTCCTGAATAAAGACCTAACACTGTACACCAAACTGATGGTGTACAAAGCTGTAGTCATTTCCACCCTGCTATATGGTTGCAAAACCTGGACGTTATATCGCTGTGATCTGAAGAAACTAGAACGCTTCAACCAACAGAAGCTAAGATATATCATGAACCTGAAATGGGATGACTTGATATCCAACACAGCTGTTATTTAGAAAGCAAAAATGTATAGCATGGAAGCTCTTATCATTAGGCATCAACTCAGATGGGTCGGACATGTCCAGTGGATGAAAAATGACAGACTTCCATGCCAGATGCTGTACAGCAAAGTGAGCACAGGTAAAAGGCCACGAGGTGCCCCTCTCAAACGTTATAAGCATCAGTACAAGAAAAATCTGAAAAACTTTAACATCGATCCGAGTAACTGGTCCACAATAGTAGAAGACCGAAGTTGCTGGCGCTCAGTTACCTCAAATGCTCTTCAAAACTTTGAGCTGGAACTTCGAAGAATGGAGGATGACAAACACCGGAGACGTAAACTCCTCCAGGCTCAGCCATGTCCTCCACCTTCCATCAGCTGTAATGTCTGTGGCTGCCTGTTCCACGCTGGGATTGGATTGCTAAGCCATCAACGACACTTCCACGCCTGAACTGTGACAAAGGAAATCTCAGGAGAGAAATGAAAACTCGGATACGAGTATCAGCCAACGATGATAATCAGTTCTAATAATAATGCTTAAATTAATTTTATTCCAACAATTTGTCACACAGGTTTTCTGGTCCTTTGTTCTCTATTTAATGCCAAGTGCATAAAGGCTAACTTTGTAGCTCACAGAAAACCATGAAACTCGGTTTGAGGATACCAATCATTAGCTTGGAAAAAGCAAATGGTGTAAGAATAATGTCATTACCTCCACACTCCAGCTGCAAAGTGCAGCCTTGTAACAGAAGTGTACCATACCCTGGAGACCACACTCTGTGGAAAATGAGTACTGTAATATTGTGTGTTATTTTGCCATTTAAAACTCTTGATGTTTGGTTGCAAATAACTTCATGTTAACTGCAGGTAATGCTGAAGAGCCCACAAAGAGTGGATTAATTACAGCCAGTACAGATGTATTTAAAAAAATCAGTTTTCCCACTCTCCATACATGAATGTAATAGGAAAAACCCCTAATAACTATCACAATGGGATGTACCCTCTGCCATGCACTTCACAATGTTTTGCAGAGTATAGATGTAGATGTGGCACTGTTTACTAATGATTCCTATACTAGAACCGTGACGTAATCAAAAACCAAATTTAAGGATTTCACGCTGCAGGTTTTATCCCACCAGGTGGGAATATCAAACAATGGAAACTCCAGGTAGGGATGTCAACAACATAGGAAAAGGTAGATTGTTATTTACTGTAAGGATAACACACTAAGTTGCAGACAGGCACTGTTAAATGGCACTTACACAGCCTCACATACACACGACTGCCGACTCCGGCAGCTCAAGCCAGAATTTCTTTCATTATTTGCTATCAAAGGATCTATGATGGAGGTATTGGAGAAAGCAACCGAGTCTTTCCTCTCACAATCCCACCATATGTACTGACAGATCAACTGATGTAATTACATATAAATCTGGCAAGTTGGCTGGGTATGGCACAACAGAATACGTCTGCTGGTGTCAGGTCACATGGAAAAACACATGTGTCAGATTTAAGGGCTTCTGTGGAGTTCCACATTCTAACTTGTCACAACCTGCTGATGTTTACTGCAGGCTCTTTGGTGTGCCTATTGACAATGCCTCTGTGGTATGAAATTTTCTCACGGACTGTCATTTCGACCCTGTTGAAGCATACCATTGATTTTGTCTAGAGCATGCGATTATGCATCTACTCAGTCTGGGACTGCCTTTGCTCACAATTTGGCAGACAGTTGTGATTTTAGTGGACAAAGTGTTGACAAATGAGTGCACTGAGTGTGTGCTTCTTTCTGAGTGCTTTCCAGTCCAACCTACAAACACTGTTATTCAGCACCAATGTGTCAGTTATGTGACCAACTTTCACTGAACTGTATAGACCCCGAGTTACTCACCTCCACAAGTATTTGTTTTGTGTATTTATAGAAGAGTCAGAACTATTACTTTCTGTGTTTTAATCGTAAATATGTTACCCTTAATAAGCCTGTGTTGTTGGAGAAGCTGATTTTACACCACCTTCTGCTACAAAAAAAAAAAAAAAAAAAAAAAAAAAAAAAAAAAAAAAAAAAAAGTTTCTCTAGTTAGTCATACTGAAATTAGTTTTATCAATCCGTTGACTACATTCTTGATAGTATAAGATGATGTACAACTTTTCCCAAAAGCACAGGTGTGAAAGGAAACACGAAAATGTAGGCTCAGAGGGAAGTGGACAATGCTAGCAGAAACACTTGGGAAAGCAACATTAAAAGCTGGAGAAGTGAAAATCACAAAGTTGTTTTTATATGATGTCGATAGTCTGAGATGGAAACTGAGGTTTTATTTGATAAAATGGCTAAAGTGTTACTTGCCTAATGCGAAATACGATGCCAGTTCAGTTCAGGTTAGTTTTTCTGCATGCTTCATCATTAATAATTGGGACAATTTAACCTCCTGTTAAATGTGTCAATAGTTTACAAATAAGACAGCCATTCTCTGTGAAAAAGTGGCTACTTGCTGGCCATTTACATAACTGGATATTTTATTTTACTCTTAAATTACAATGCAAGTTTAGAAATGCAACCTAACCAGGTAAGCACTACAAACAAGGGACGATGAATGAGTTACCATTCGAGGGCATTGCTTCAGTGTATAAGCAACATAGTGCGACTCCAATGCATCAATATAAGCCCCAACATATGGGTAAGGGACTAGTGTGACATTTGTGTCTTTTCAATGTATATACAGTAAATGTGGAAACGTGAAGTATGGTGATGTTGTTACCACATGTGCCCAAACAGAACCAATGTGCTGATATTCTTTGCTTAACTGTTGAAGGACAAACACAAGTAGACATCCATCAGAGAATTACGAATGTATATGGGGCAGCTGTAGAATGGTATGCATAGTTCTGTGACGGTCACAATTTGACACGAGACTACAGTTGATGTGCAAAGTTATGCCAACACGTGTGGGAGACACTCGAGCATCCACCATTCCATCCTGATCCCTCCCCATGTGATTATCGTGCCTTTGGTCCTTAAAGAAGGCCTCAAAGGCTTGACAATTCCTGTCATATGAGGACATGAGCAGGCCATTACAGGCTACTTCACGCAGCACAACACAGTGTTTTATCAAATGGGTATCTTCAACCTAGTGTTTTAGTGGGTTGATTACCTCAATTCTCATAGTGGTTTTTCCTGAGTGGCAAACCAATTTTGGATGGTACAGCCTTTGAAAAGAAACTTTTTGACTGCTCCTGATATTATACACTCAGAGACTCATCTATGGACTAAAAGGATTGGTGAGGAGATGTAACTGGAGTTTGTTTTTCAAACTTTCGATATCTGCCAGAAGCTTTAATATAGAATGGAGATGGTCGAATATGCTTATGGCTGCATACTTTGTTCCTTTCCGTGCAAGAGAAAGATCCAGAGTAAGAAAAGCAGTGTGAAGTTTTAGTCTTTCACTTCAGTGCAGATCCTTTTGATCAAGGGGATTATATTCTCATAAATTTATCACAAAAGAAAACATTTAAGTAGAATCAACCACACAGACGATGAAATTTGGTCAGGTGTTGCTTTATTCCACATATTTCATTCTCTGTTATGTAACAGTGTAGCCTTCTGGGGCAGTCAAAGGCCCCCTTCTTTTCCTCATCTTTATCAATGACCATTCCTTGCATACCAGCTTTAGAACCCACTTTACTCTTTTTTCTGATGACGCCTCTATCCTCATCAACAAAACTCCCAATCTCAATCTTGATGAATCGGCCAACATTGTCTTTAGTGAAGTATGTAATTGGTTTGTAAATGATGGGTTATCACTAAATGTTAATAAGATTCAGTTTGTGCATTTCCAAGTAAGGAAAAATTTGAGGATCAATTAAGTATTACATTGAATGGTAGTGAGTTACTGCAAGTTGAGTCAACCAGGTTTCTGGGTGTAAACATTGACAACAGTCTACAATGATCTGAACGTATTTTGCACCTCCACAAAAAACTCAGCTCAGCAACATTCGCTGTTCGTATTGTTCCCACTGTATGTGACTGAGACACCTCAAAAACTGCTTACTTTAGTTATTTCCATGCATTATTGCTGTATGGTATGGTTTTCTGGGGTAATCAGCCACTATCCAAAAAAATATTAATTGCCCAAAAGAGAGTTATTAGGATAATGAGCGGAGTCCAGCCTAGACATAGGAATGTTTTCAGAAAATTACGGATACTGACAATCACATGCCAATATATTTACACCCTGTTATGTTTCATTGGTAAAAATGGACAATCGTACAAAACCAATGATTCATACCATACACACAATACCAGGAGGAAGATGGACTTCCATTATTAATCAAAAACCTTACTATTGTACATAAAGGAGACCATTACATGAGCTGCAAGATGTTCAATGCTCTCCCACCATCACTGAAATTACTTATCCACGAGCTTCCAAATTTAAACAACATCTCAAACAGTATTTATTAGGTAATTCCTTCTATTCGGTAGAATAGAGTTAAATGTAATAGACTTTTTCATTTACTAATTTGATATGCTATTGTGCATTACAATACTCACAATCACTGTTAACATTACTGTGTCTTTCATTTAGCTATTAAGATCTACCATATTTTTAATGTAATTTTTCTATACCTATTAATGTGTATTTTGTGTTATACCAGATATCCTCTTGCAAGAGGTACTTTTATATATTCCTTTTGTATTATTTGTAATAATTCTGTACAAGTGGCCATTCAGATGGCCACATAGAAGATATGGCCCCATGAGATAGTTGCGTACAATGCTGGCCCAGATATTCACAGCAGAACATACTTGATGGTGTGACCCTACTACAGTGTGAGAGTTTTCCTCATCCCACACATTGCTATTCCTGCTGTTTGAAGTACCATCACAATCAAATGAAGCCTCATCAGTAAACAGAACAATTTGGAGGAAATCTGGTCAATCAATCCACTGCCCCCGTTAGCTGAGTGGTCAGTGCAACAGACTGTCAATCCTAAGGGCCCGGGTTCGATTCCTGGTTGGGTCAGAGATTTTCTCTGCTCAGGGACTAGGTGTTGTGCTGTCCTAATCATCATAATTTCATCCCCATTGACGCGCAAGTCGCCGAAGTGGCGTCAAATCGAAAGACTTGAACCAGGCAAGCGGTCTACCCGATGGGAGGTCCTCGTCACATGCCATAATTATTAATCCACTGTTGGACAAACCACTGACACAACACAATCCTTAGTGCAAAGTCAGTCACAAGTAGTGCATGGACTCACTGCGGGTGATATGGGTGTAATTGTTGTTGATGGAGTATTCACCACACACTAATGTGTGCTGTGTCTGTTTCACGTGCAATACAATGAGTACTTGTAGTGGGGTCTGCTGCAACATGTTCCAGCACCTTTTATTCAAAATCCAACATGCAAGTGGTCACGATGTTGCCATGTCCCTCATTTCTTCTGTCCAATGAACCAGAATCCCACATTTGTCAATCTAGAGAAACAAACACTCATCATGATGGAGGATGCCTGTTAGGAAATTGGACCCTGTACAGCCTTTCAACAGCATGACCATTGAAATTTACTTCCCCATACATGTCAGTGAGTTCTGTGAAATTGTTCCAGTACTGCTCCATCATATTGTACTACACGTCTCTGAACAGCACTGAAAAATGAATGGCTCTATCACTGATTCATAGCCTGTTTTGTCACGGCACAATGCAAATACGTTACAGCAAGGCCACCTTCCAGACAGATAAAGTAGACTAAAACTGCATCATGAC
Source organism: Schistocerca nitens (assembly GCF_023898315.1). Taxonomy (NCBI): domain Eukaryota; kingdom Metazoa; phylum Arthropoda; class Insecta; order Orthoptera; family Acrididae; genus Schistocerca; species Schistocerca nitens. The sequence continues at coordinate 133,710,115 of NC_064624.1, read as the reverse complement.
TTCCTGGTAATCAGGCTAGTCCTCCTTGTTTCCTCACAGGAAATAAGAAATGTAAATGTAAGTTCAAATGGTTCAAATGGCTCTGAGCACTATGGGACTTAACATCTGAGGTCATCAGTCCCCTAGAACTTAGAGCTACTTAAACCTAAATAACCTAAGGACATCATGCACATCCATGCCCAAGGCAGGATTCGAACCTGCGACCGTAGCGGTCGCGCGGTTCCAGATTGAAGCGCTTAGAAGCACTCGGCCACAACGGCCGGCGTAAATGTAAGTAAACAGTGCAATATGTGTATACTTGTATGCATGTGAGTAGTAAATAGGAATGCTAGACAAAGCTGGTTTCTCCAACCCCAGGTTCCCAAGCTAAAATTGTTTAGTGGAGCGTTTTCTATGTCCTGTTACATTTATGCACACTCTCACAGAAACACCTTGCATATTTGATCAGAGCACAATTACATTATGTGTCACCCAAGCAAAGTACTGGCAACAACTGTCTTTAGGCAGCGATAATGCTCACTGTGTGTGTCATCACGATGACTATCTACGTGGTGTCACAGATGTAAGAATATTTGCCTTTGATAATGCCATTGCAATCAAGTACACATTATGCATCTGACAGCAGATAAACAGTAGCTGTACAGTAAAGCCACAGACACCAGCTCTTGCCAAAGTAGTAGCTTTCTTACTAATATATTCAATTACCTTTAGATGGTATATGTATGAATAGCATCAAGCAGTGTACTGGTGGTTTATTGTTATTACAGTATGGGATGGGTGGAAAGCAACTCCCTGTTTTTAATATTTTTCCCTCCTAAAATACTGTAGGCATAAATTCTATTTTTTGCACTCATGTAGTTATTGTACACCATTAATTTTAAATTCAGTGTGCACTCCAATATTTTCTAGGCAGTTTCTGAAATCAACAGGTAAATTAGCTCTGACCATACTCAATAATTTGGTGGGAATACCATTTATGACCTCACCGATCTTATTCTTGTGCTTGCCAAGTATTTGCTGTTTGCTGCAATACACTTCTTCCTTAGCCTACTCCCATAAAAAGTAGCCACATGGGGTGAGGTCTGGACTTCTTGAGCACATTCTGTGGGATCTCGGCGACCTATTCAGCATCTTGTGAAGTGTCTGTAGAGCCATTGTAGGTGTAATGAGGAGGAGATCCATCTTGGGTAAACAGCAGTTCATGTGAATTGTCGCACTCAGAAATGGTAGGCCATAGAAAATGTTCTAACATTTGCAGGTATCTGTCAGTGTCTGAATTGACAGGATCCAATGACACTGGAAGAAGTTAATCTACACCACACTGTCACTTTTTGCTTTCCCTGCATTTTTTCAGTAGTGCCTTTGGGATCACCTTTTGTCCAGTAATCACTATAATGAGGATAAACAACCCCCCTCCCTTGCATGAATCATGGCTTCAGCACTCCACAGGTGTTGATGATGTTCATGCGATGCCAGTTGCTGTCAGAACATCATTGCCAGTTTTTTGCATAACATTGTTGAAAACTGTTGTCAGTTGTGTATTTATTGTGGAACATTTACACAAGTTTGCTGTTGCAATGAACAGCATCATAACTCATTTCTCATAGTAAATCACTGCTAATCCCTTTGGTTTGAATTGGTCTACTCAATACAGAGTATGATGAATCTTTGCCAGGTATCATTATTATGTGGTCTTCCACCTTCATGAGAGCTTCATTGTAGTTTAAATCAATCTATGTAGTAGTAAGGTATTTAAATGTGTGCATTATATCCTCTCCCATGTCAGTTTTGTAGTTTTCGCACACCTGTTGTGGATCTGAAAGCCCAGAGGTTGCCATTAATATTGCAAAAAGCTGCCTCACTTTTGTCACTGATCTGTGCTGTACGGCCTCCTCCAGTGTTGGAGCAAAATGGTTATCTCTTCCTACCAACTCTTAGCCCTCACCTGTCTAAATATCAATAATTCCTGACCCTTGCATTTTTTAAGATCTTTGAAACAGATTGGGCCTCATACATGGTGCAGCATCATTTTCAAGCAAAAGCATTCCATGTTGCTGACATGCACCATATAGACTCTGCCTAAAACACAGCCAGATTTAACACCAGGTCAATTGTGAACATGGATTCCTTGAATGTGACATTTCCATTCTGTCCTTGATACAATCCAGGTATTATATCTAGTCACCTCAACATATAAAAGGGTTTTTGTGAAATCGTTGCTTGGACAATGATCAAAAAATGCAATCAGTGGTGCTTTTTGCAGGTTTAATATTATCTAACAAAAATTATTTATTAAAATACACTCTTTCACCATTCTCTAAATGAACATTGATGTGTGCGATGGTGGGGTGTCTCCGAATTGCAGAAAACGTAAAAGACGCCACACAGCTTCGTTGCTACTGAAATAACAGCTGGACTGATACGTGTGCACTTGATTTACCAGATTTGTGAGATCTTTGTTTCTGAAGTTGAAAATAGCTTATTTACTGCCTCTGTTAATGTATTTCAAAATACATTTTATGGCATGCAGTGAACTGCAAGCCTCCAAATTGGTATGCGCTTTAAACATTATTGACAAAATTGGGTAATAGAGGACAACCCACCTATTATCGACATTAACATAACCGCCTTTTCGAAGCTTTACCACTGCTGTCTGACTGTCGTGTTCTGGTGCTCTACATCAGTACAGAGGATATCTGTGTATGGTCTGCTTTTGAGGCCTACATGGGAACTTTTTTGTGCAATATACATCTTTGATGCAAGGAGATTGAGAATTGTTAAATCCATATAAGCCATGGATCACGCTTTTACAATAATTTTGTGCAGTGTCTTGTCAGTACTTGAATTGGGTATTTTTGCACTTTGACAAGGTCTCAACCTATATTTTAACCAAAGTAAAATATGTACATGCTGTAAGCTCACTTTTGTCACCCAGCAGAATACATAAAACATAGCATTTTTCCATATATTTTTCCCTTAGTAATAACTGACATTAGCTTCTTTATTTTTAGCCTAAAAATTCTTGCTACTATATCATGTCTATGAACAGCCACATGTCCTGGTAATAAATCAACTACTTCCTTCCATGCTTGGTTACGTGTTGTCTTGAGTATACTCATGCAGGTATTGTGGACTATTAACAGATGAATAGGATAGGGTTACCATCTTGCCCATATTATTAGGAATTATATTTGTATCATTCGCAACACTGTCTTTCAGATAAATATAATTCCCTTCTCTCAATTAAGCTTTATTAAATGATATGTATCACAGCCATTCACTTTCCACCTTAACATACATTTATAAGCAATATTGATTGGCGAGTTGCTTGCATTGTGATATCATATTAAAATCATTTTGTTGTATAATCATATGATGTGCGTAACAGTCAATACATGGCACTTTTTTCAATACATGGCACTTTTTTGTTTTGGAAGGATAAGCATGTTGTAGGCTCAAATTTTGGATACTGGAATGCATCATAATATATTTGTGCATGAGACACCTTGGTTAGTCTGCCATCATGAACATTCTGTGACTTTAAAACTGTTCAACTATACCCAAGGCTGCTACTTCATATATTAATGCTGCAATATATCACCCACATATTCCCTACTTGGCTATTACTAAACCTACAGTCCGTTTCATTGGTTTCATCACCGCTGAAATAAATCTATAAGAACTTGCTGTGATGATTGTCTGGTGAAAGCAAAGAGACAATTCTATGGTAAATTTGACCTTGAATCATAAAAGTTGGTGAAAAACCTGGCATTTGATTTCTGCGTCCCCGCCAAATGAAGTTATCTGAAAGCACGCATTATATTTTCTTATATATATAAAAACACCTTGATTCATTGGATTTCCACAGAAGTAGAGTTTTTAGGGATTCTTTTGGCTCACCTAGCGATGGAAGAGAGATTTTGCCACCAGAGCAACACAAACCAAGTCTTTCTTCCATTTAAATGGGTTATAATGGCATTCTCCCTAGGATTACAGTCAATTAATGGATCATAATTAAATGTAGCCTCACTGATTTCCTTCCATGTTCTAAATATAAAGGCATAACTTCTGTGTCTGTCCCACAGCCTTTAAATGATGCTGCCATTGTGAACATTCAGGGGTCTCAAAAGCTAGAAGAGATGCATGATGCTCAGCATCAAAACAGCAATTGGCTTCTGTCTATTCCACCATCTGTAGGTCTAAAGACAGCATTATGTTCTGCCTACAAGGTCGGGCAGATCTGAGATTGCTCCAAGGTTTGTTGCATTCTAGTGGCTTCAGTAACTTGACCTCTCTTTGATCGATTTGCTAAATCAGACTTACATTTTCAAGGCATATCATAATAATTTTAAATATAGTTCTCAAGTTTGCCATCAGGTTCTATTGTTGTGTCTCCACAAAAAATCTCCAGCTATGCAAAGTGGTGCAGCAACTCAATACCATAAGTCATGCACTCAGTAACACTGGATTCGTACTGTCATGCAATAACGTATAAACAGGAAAGCCCGTATTACACAAAGACTTATACCTGCACCACAGCACACCAAACACATGTGTTTGGAAGTGCATACCAGTTTACGTTGTCCAATTACATGACACGTGTGGGATAGAACGACACGAATCCAAACATGTGCATTAGACGTCAATAACATGAAAAACTCAAAAGTGCACTTTCCAATTTCTTGTAAAACCTTTCCTTCAAATTAAAAATTTCTAAGGGCTCAAGATTCTTTTTCATTAGGTATTTGCGTTTATTTTTGTTACTATTGGCTATTAAGTAACTCTTCTTCCCTTATATAATGTAAAATGGAGTGAATAGAAACAATGGGGGTGAATACAGACCAAACTCCATATACATAATTACTTTGAAAACTGTAAGTTTGTATTTGACATTATTTTTAATTACTATTGGTTTTGGGTCAGCAACACTTTAAACCAACAAGGAAATTATGTTTTATTTGTTTGGCAGCACTGTACATTGACATTTATCCTAGTGTCTTTCTCGAAAGTTTTCAAGATGTTTTCCTACCTACTTTGAACTTCTCTGGAAAGTAAATATGAATTATATGTGTGCTAGTTAATGGCATTGTAAATACTACTTCTAACATCTGTATAAAACAGTAAAGGTTGGGTTCTGTTTTACATTAAACGAATCAGCTCTTGAGAATTATCATATTTTTTACATTTGGTTTTTATAGTTTGTGCAGTGAATAGAAACATAACAATTTTGGTGTTTCTATTCACCTGATTATAGTAAGATTAAAAAGAAATCTAGTATGCCATGCTAATGCTGTATAAAAAGCTATTATCCATTCTCTACTTATGTTATATGAATAACTAACATATTCTTCTCGTTTCAGAGCTGCTGTTCAAGTATGTCATGGAAATACAAACACTGCACTGGGGGCGGTTACAAGAAATACTGTCCAGATCATATAAAAAATGCCCTCTCTAACATCGAATCTGGTGTTAGCCTGCAGAAAGTAGCTGAAAAATGTGGGATTCATTATAGTGAATTGCACAGACACCTAAAAGGTAGCCTCAGTTTTAAACTTCAGGCTGGGAAAACTGTTCCGTCTTTCAAAGAATTGAAGCTGTCTGTAGATAGATTGAAAATATGCAGCAAATGGGGCTATCCTAATGACTCTGCAGTTTTACAACTTCTACTAGAGGACTTTCTGGACAAAAAGGGGTACAGGTGGAAAGGTTTAAGCGTAATCTCCCAGTCATGATTTTGTGGAATCATTTATGAGACAATACAAAGATCAACTGACAGAGCAAATGTGCCAAAACATAAAACACTCCAGAGCCAGTGTCCATCTACATCTACATGGGTATGCTGCTAGTAACACTTAGGTGCCTGACAAAGAGTGACACCAGAAACTGCCAACAGTTACTTTGATGAACTGTCAAACAAAATAGAGAATTTGCCGCTGTCCAATATAATGAATTATGATGAGATGGACCTTACAGGCAGTTGAGGAAAATGAAATGTAATCACACGGAGGGGAACTAAATATCCTAAAAGGGTCATGCACTCCAGGAAGGTATTGACCCCCATGATGTTTCCAGTTGCTGCAGAGAGCACAATACCATCTTCTTATGTTGTCTATAATGCTTTGCATTTATATCAATGCCGGACTAAAGGTAGGCCAAAATGTGCAGAGTACGCGAAAGAACTTGCCCCCCTTCTAACAGCCGTGTACCGCAAGTCTCTAGAGGAACAGAGGGTTCCAAATGATTGGAAAAGAGCACAGGTAGTCCCAGTCTTCAAGAAGGGTCGTCGAGCAGATGCGCAAAACTATAGACCTATATCTCTGACGTCGATCTGTTGTAGAATTTTAGAACATGTTTTTTGCTCGAGTATCATGTCGTTTTTGGAAACCCAGAATCTACTATGTAGGAATCAACATGGATTCCGGAAACAGCGATCGTGTGAGACCCAACTCGCGTTATTTGTTCATGAGACCCAGAAAATATTAGATACAGGCTCCCAGGTAGATGCTATTTTTCTTGACTTCCGGAAGGCGTTCGATACAGTTCCGCACTGTCGCCTGATAAACAAAGTAAGAGCCTACGGAATATCAGACCAGCTGTGTGGCTGGATTGAAGATTTTTTAGCAAACAGAACACAGCATGTTGTTATCAATGGAGAGACGTCTACAGACGTTAAGGTAACCTCTGGCGTGCCACAGGGGAGTGTTATGGGACCATTGCTTTTCACAATATATATAAATGACCTAGTAGATAGTGTCGGAAGTTCCATGCGGCTTTTCGCGGATGATGCTGTAGTATACAGAGAAGTTGCAGCATTAGAAAACTGTAGCGAAATGCAGGAAGATCTGCAGCGGATAGGCACTTGGTGCAGGGAGTGGCAACTGTCCCTTAACATAGACAAATGTAATGTATTGCGAATACATAGAAAGAAGGATCCTTTATTGTATGATTATATGATAGCGGAACAAACACTGGTAACAGTTACTTCTGTAAAATATCTGGGAGTATGCGTGCGGAACGATTTGAAGTGGAATGATCATATAAAATTAATTGTTGGTAAGGCGGGTACCAACCAGGTTGAGATTCATTGGGAGAGTGCTTATAAAATGTAGTCCAGCAACAAAGGAGGTGGCTTACAAAACACTCGTTCGACCTATACTTGAGTATTGCTCATCAGTGTGGGATCCGTACCAGATCGGGTTGACGGAGGAGATAGAGAAGATCCAAAGAAGAGCGGCGCGTTTCGTCACAGGGTTATTTGGTAAGCGTGATAGCGTTACGGAGATGTTTAATAAACTCAAGTGGCAGACTCTGCAAGAGAGGCGCTCTGCATCGCGGTGTAGCTTGCTCGCCAGGTTTCGAGAGGGTGCGTTTCTGGATGAGGTATCGAGTATATTGCTTCCCCCTACTTATACCTCCCGAGGAGATCACGAATGTAAAATTAGAGAGATTAGAGCGCGCACGGAGGCTTTCAGACAGTCGTTCTTCCCGCGAACCATACGCGACTGGAACAGGAAAGGGAGGTAATGACAGTGGCACGTAAAATGCCCTCCGCCACACACCGTTGGGTGGCTTGCGGAGTATGAATGTAGATGTAGATGTAGATGAAGTCTGGCTGGTTAACTGTGTTCTGCTTCGCAGATTAGGTCCTTACAGTTGCTGTCCCATGTCTGATAAAGCTGGAAGTGAAGAAACTTCTCACAGGTGACAATTTATTGTTGCGCCTGTCTAAGAATCAGTTGAGATGTGTCAAGACAACAACGTAATGTTTATATTTCTTCCAGCAAATTCAGCACACCCGACACAGCTACTTGGCATGGCATTTTTTTCAGACTCTTAAAATTACTTGACCCAAAATATTAGAGGCATGATGAGATAAGACAACAGTTCCTAATGATGAATTTCCTCTGCTTGTGACTGCATACTTCTCGATACCTGCATAACATATGAAATACAAACAGATTTTGATTGTTTACATGAGGAGTGCTCCTTTGAAAGTAGTTGTGTTGAACTAGAAGACATGAACAAAATAGTCACTTCAATTTACAGAATTCTGGGAAGTACAGTAACTAAAACTGTCTTGTCCGAACTCCAGTGTCTTCTTGATAATCTTAAGAAAGTAAGGAGGAAAAATATCATAATAGCAGCTGATTGTAATTGTAATAAGTCAAAGCAGTGGCTCAAGACAGTTTGTTGACATAATTCAGAACTCTGGTTTTAAACTAATTTCTTTGAATTCACTAGAGAAATGCCAATTCTGCTACTTGTATAGACAACATCTTAACAAATTATGTGTTCGACAGTGAAATCAAGTCCTGTTTATATTTAAGAATTTCTGATCATTCTGCATTGTTCATTCCACTGCCAGGAAAATAATAAACCAAATCTCATGAAAAGAGTTTAGTCAAAATAACTTGAACCTATTCCATGACAAGATAGATGCAGTTAAAATGGCCCATAAATAATAGTGTGTCAAGTATTGAGAACTTTGATAATTTTCTAAGAAGTTGTCTAGAAGTATTTAATGAATCATTCCCACCTAGGATCTGGCACCAAAAAGTTAAAAGTAAACTAAAAAGAATTACTGCAGACTCAAAGGTATCTAGTGCTCAAAAATGAGAACTACAGAAAGAAATGAAACACAATAAAAACCCTGAATTTGTTAACTATGTGAGACATTATAAAGCTGCCAAAAGAATGTCAAATAATAAGTTGAGTTTAGAAAATATGAATATGACTAAAGCAGTATGGTCTGTTATTAAATCATAATTAGGTAAAACAGTTAACCACTAGGAAATTTAAAAATTGAACGAAACAATGATATTATTACAAACCCCACTCAGATAGCTCAGTCTTTTAATAAGTTTCTCATAAATGTAACAAAACCTGATGTAAATGTGACTACTTATCAAAACGATATTATTACAAACCCTGATCAGATAGGTCAATGTTTTAATAAGTTTCTCATAAATGGAACAAAATCTGATGTAAATGTGACTACTTATCAAAACAGTGTGAATTTTTTGTGCTGGACCACAATAGAGACCCCCTCATGACATTTCCCAACACCAAACTCTTAAAGCTTCCCTGATATGCCACGGTGGTGAGTGAGCTGACACCTTACCGTGGGTAATGTTAGGTGTTCTGTCCACGTACATAGAGGACCTCGGCGCATCCCTGGCAGAAGTACTGTACAGAGAACCCCTCACACTCCCAGCCGAGCTAGTTGAGCCTTCAGTTCCTCCAGATCAAATCTGCGACTCGAAATTTGTCAGGCACGTCAAGGAGCTAATCGCTAACATTTGCACGCTAATTAACGGCACACCTCAAACAGCATCTGTCTGCTGCCTGAAACCAGCGTGGTCTCTGGGAGAACACAATTCCAGTATCTGTAAATGGTGAAGTAAACTGTTTTTCACGAAGTACACAGGAAATGGGAAACAACATGTGTTTAGTAGTGTTTATGTATTCATTATCTCCAATTTTTTTTCTTTATTGTGATTTCATTCCCCTGCCCCACATGGACAGGGATGGGCTGTCAGCGGCCGATCCGCTGCTCTTCATCTGAGTGATATGACAACTAGGACAAGAATAAAATTTTACATGTAAGGCGATAAAAAAAGGGGTCATAAAACAGAGTAAGGGGAGACAATGGAGGTAAAAATACACAGACATGGAGACGTTCATGGGGGGACAGTTAAAAAAGGTTGACTTAAAGTTAAAAAACACAATTGGCAATTCTTAAAACACAAAGAAGACACTGAAGGCACACGCACAGGTTAAAAGTCAGCCACAGTATTAAAAACACTCCAGAACAACAAACTTAAAACCCACTTGCAGCACACATGATGAATAATAAAACTGCCAGATTGGAACTGCCAAGGGAGAGGCCAGAGAGGATGGAAAAGGAGGGGAGAGCAAGGGGCAGCAAGGGGAGGGGGTGGGATGAAGAGAGTAGGGGCATCAGCAGGTACAATAAGAGGTAGGAGACTGGAGGGGCAGGAGATGAAGAGGGCAGACAAGGTAGGAGGGAGTGCAGAGACACTGAAGGGGAGCACAAGAGAGGGAGGGGGAGTAGGAGGGGAAAGCTGCTCAGGAGAATGGAGGGGGAGGAGAGGGAGCTCTGAGGAGGAGGCAGGAGGAAGATGGGGTTAGAATTGGTAGGAAGGGTAAATGTCAGGGTGAAGCTCATCATCTGGGAGGGGTAGATGGTGGAGGTTTGTTGGGAAAGGAGGCAGAGGGTGTGGAGATTGAGAGAGGGTGGGACACAATGGTAAAGGCAAGGCAACGGGCTGGGGGTTGAGAGGAAGGGAAACACCAAGGGGTGGAGATCGGTGCGGCAGGCAATATATAATGTGTGGATGTGTTCAAGGAAAAGGAGAAGGTGGGTGAAGGGGATGAGGTCGTAGAGGATGTGTGTGGTGGACGGAAGGCAGATGCGGAAGGCGAGGCAGAGCACATGGCGTTCAAGGATTTTGAGGGATTTATAGAACCTGAGAGGGGCAGAAATTAAAGTTATCTTGGCATAACAGAGGATGGGGCAGATCAAGGATTTGAGGGTGTGGATAGGATAGGACAGTCATAAATGGTGAGGTAGAAATCATGGAGATGGAAGGAGTGGGTGGTGTGGCCTATGGTGATCGCCTGGGTCTTGGAGGAGTTGATACGGAGGAACCACTGGTTGCACCAAGCAGTGAATTGGTCAAGGTGAGTTTGGAGGGTACGTTGGGACTGTTGAAGGGTAGGATAAAGGGCTAGGAAGGCGGTGTCATCAGTGAACTGGAGAAGATGAACAGGTGGGGGAGGTTTGGGCATATCAGCAGAGAACAGGAGATAGAGGAGAGGGGAAAGGACTGAACCTTGGGGCACGCCGGCAGAGGGATAGATATTACAGGAGTTGGAATTGTGGATAGTCACATAGGAGGGACGATGAGAGATGAAGGAAGCAACAAGACAGACAAGATGGCAGACATGGTCAAAGGCATTCTGGAGGTCAACAAAGATAGTGGAGCGAGGGGAAGGAAAGAAGATTGGTAAGGTGAAGGAGCTGGTCGTCGGTGGAGAGGGAAGGCCAGAAGCCACATTGGGTAAGGGGAAGGAGGTGGTGCTGGTTAAGGTGGCGGTGAATATGGTGAGAGAGGGTGGTAGCAAATACCTTACTGAATACGGTGGTGAGGCAGATGGCATGATAGGAAAAGGTATGATAGGGGGGGAGGGTTGTTGGGTTTAGGGAACAGCAGGACATGAGAAGTCCTCCACAGGCCGGGGTAAAATCCAGTGGAGAGGAGGATATTGTACTGGGTAGCAAGGACAGTCAGAAAGGATGGGGGGGAGGGGGAGGGGGGCGATTCCTTGAGGTGGCGGTAGGTGACACCATCATGACCAGGTGTGGTGTTTCATTTGGATTGGAGGAGAAGCATGATGTCGTGTGCTGTGATGGGAGTGTTGATGTCTGAGGGGGGTAACCGATCCAAGTGCTGGAAGCTAGGGTCGAGCAGAGGGACAGAGGTGTCAGCGCAGTCAAGGATGATGGGGAAGAGGGAGTAATCAAAATGGAATAATCAGGAATGGAGAAGACCTGGTAGAGATGGGAAGCAAAATGGTTAGCCTTACTGAGGTTGTCAGGAAAGGGTTAATTGTCTTGGAGGAATGGGTAATGCGGGGTGGGAAGGCTACCAGTAAGGCGATGGAAAGCTGGCCAGTACTTGGAGGAGTTGACATGGAGGGTGGTTGAGGCATGTGCATGTCTGGCGCAAGTCCCGGCGTTTCTTTGCTGTAAAGAGGATCCAGGTGTCTCGCTGTAATTGCCAGTGGCAGACGAGTGTATCCCGGTCACTATTGCAGAGGAAGGAGCTGTAGAGCCTGCGGGATTCTGCAGAAGAAGAATGGCCGGTGGAGGAAGCGTAGGGCGGTGAGGGTAGATGAGATTGGTAGGGACACGAGCCTCCACAGCGTCAGTGATGGTGTTCTGAAGGAGGGAAGAGGCATGGGTGATGTCAGCAGGATGGTGAAAGGTGAGGGGGTGGCTTTTGACCTGTAAGGCAATGGATTCCCGGTGGGCATCCCAGTCGGCACGGCGGTAGTCATGGACAGACTTGGGAGGGGCAGCTGGGCAGGTGGCGGCAGGTGTGGGACAGGCAGAGGAGGTGGTGAGAATCACAGGGAGATGGTCACTACCAATGGGATCAAGGACGTAAATGGCGATGCGACCAAGGAGTTTGGGGGAAGTGAGGATAACATCGGGGGTGGAGTTACTTTCAGGATGCGTGTGCTATGGAAGAGGAACAAGGTTGCCATGGAGGGTGGCAAGGAACTGATGCCACCGCCGAAGGGTGGCGGGTCATGGTTGTGGATGTTGAGGTCAGCAGCGATCACATAGGTGGAGAAAGTATGGTCAACATGGGAAATGAAGTTGAAGGGGAGAGGAGCTGCAGGGCGGGTATAGATAGTGGCACAGGTGATGGTGAGGGAGGGAAAAAATATGCTGAGGAGAAGGTGTTCAGTCGGGTCATTGAGTAGGGGTTGTGGCCGGACAGGGAGATGCTTGAGGTGGCCTATAGTAACCCCACCTCGGGCGAGGGGTAGGGGGTTGTCAGTGTGGTGAAGGAGATAGGAGGGGGTGCGGAGAACAGGGTGGGGTTGGAGGGAGGTTTCATTAACGATGAAGGAGTCAACCTGGTGCTGGGTTAGGGTATGCATGAAGAGGTATTTGTTGGCAGGGAGTGAGCGAATGTTGACGTAGAGGAGATGATACAGGTGATACGCCAGGAGGCAGAAGGTGGATAGGAAGCGGGAAGAGGAGAGAGGTGCTTAAATGAGGGTGTTGAGGCGGCTGAAGGTTAAGTGGACCTGGTTTTGGGAGTAGGTGGCGTAAGTGTTTAAGTGGAAAACAGAGAGGGCAGCAAGGGAAATCTGCTGGAGTGTGTGGGGGCGCTAGAAGGGATGGATGTTCTGTCGGACGATGGTGAGGAACCGGATGATGTCTTCTGCTGTAGGTGGTGTGGGGAGGGAGTTGTTGGGATGAATGGGCGGGTAGATGGGGCGAATGGGGACAGTGAGCCCAGGGTTGGTGGGAGGGGTTTGGCTTTGCATTTGGAGGAATAGATGGGGTGAGGTTCGTTGCAGGTGTTGCAGGAAGGAAGGGAGGCAGGTTTGGGACACTGTTTAAGGAAGTGGGAGACTTTACAATGGGGGCAGGTGGGGAGGGGTGTGTGTGGTTCTTGCAGTTTTGGGTGAGGTGGTCGTTGTACAGGAGACAGCACTGGCAGCAGTAGGATTGAGGAGGGGAATGGGACGGGACAACAGAGTGGTGGCAGTTGAAAATCTGGGCTCCCTGCGTGAGGAGGCGGTCGATGGAGGAGGCGGACTCCGTAAATATACGCATGAGGAAAGTAGGGCCAGAGGAGTTGTAAATACGGCGGGCCGAGAGGATTTACAGGGTGGGGTGGGCGTTCAGTTCCATCAACACTTCTGCCTCCTTGACCACACAGCTAAGTTTTATGATGACGGTGGTGAGGGTTGACGTACAGCAAGGGAGTTGGGGCTGCTGAGGAGAGGAGGATGTAAGGAAAGGGGTGAGGGACGCATGGGGGCCAAAAGTGATGCAGGGAAGATGCCGGAGGAGATCAATATGGAAAGAAAGAGAGGGGGACTTGATGAGAACAGAGTCTCTGCGAGGTATAAGTTGGGTGATGGGGGCACTGGGGATGTACTTCTGGATTTCAAGGGTGAGGGTGCAGGACTCAAGGAATTTTGGATCAGGATTGGCAAGGACAAAGATATACAGGGAGGGGGCTAGAGTGGAGGTAGGTGGGGTGGTATCCATGGCGGGGTCAGAGGGAAGTGGGGTTGGCAGTGGTTTTTGGATGAAGGGGTGGAGGAGAGGTCGCCACTGGGACGTTTGGAAGATTTTTTTGTGGGTGTGGCCTGGGAGAAGGAATGGGGGACTGGATGGATGGGGAGGCGGTGGGAGGCAGGGCCCTCTTGTGTGGCAGTGGCACCGGCAAGAGGTTAGGGCGGTCTATGGTGGCGACTGTGGTGCAGCGGGTGGTTACTCAGGCAGAGGATGCAGTGGTAGTTGCAGGGGGGAGGGTGGGGGGGGAAGTCGTCTCGGCAGGCAAAAGGAGTGGGAGGGGAGCAGAAGCACGCGCAGGAGCAGGGGCAGAGAGGAAGGAGTGACATACAAATGGGGATACATTGATGAGGAGATAGAAGGGGAGGAGACTGTGAGTAGGGGAGGTTGATGAGACGGGTTAATCCCTGTGGAAGCACTCCATGATGTTACAGTGTGTGCAGGTGAAGGGGAGGTGTAGGTGATGGTGGTAGAGTGGGTGTCCATGATTGCAGGCAGTCCCCACAGGCGACAGGAGACGGCGAGGTAGAAAGGGAATGAAAACTGGTGGTGGCGACGAGCACTAGGTGGCGGGAGGCAGCGGCGGCTGCAGCAGCAGCAGCAGCGAGCACCGGGAGGCAGCGGCAGCGGTGGCGGCAGGCTCCTGGCAGTGGCGGTGGTGAGGACTGGATGGCAGGCAGCAGTGATGGCGTGCAGACGGGCAACGATACAACAGAAACGGTAGGGGCTCTTCCAAGACGAAGATACACCCCAAGTGTAGCAGTGTGAATCCTCGATTAGGAAGTGTGGGGATCCAACCCTCGAATTATCTATTATCTTCAATGGTAAAACCCAATAAATCTTCTACACTGCCTACAATCTTCAATGAGAGCGAGTCTGAAATTTTCATCTGTTGTTTACTGCAACCTGTGTGATGGAAAGAATCTGTTAAGGCAAACAATATCCTTACAGTACTCCCAGATATTTTACTGTGTTACATAGTGTACAACTCAAGTCCTCATGAAAATTCTTCATCAACAGACTTCTCCTCCATACACTTTGTGCTCCTTGAACAGTGAAGATCTAACTTATGTAATTCTTGCACACTGTGTGAATTAGTTGTTAGCTCATCTTTTACATGTCGCTCTCCTTCTTTCCGTGCTCGCTGATAAAAATTCCGCCTTATGCAAGATGCTGTTTGTATGACTTTTCCCAAATTACTGCTCTTTCTGTGCCTTCATCAGTGAGATGTTTGTATTTTCCAGTCTGAAAATTATTATGTTCTGGTTACAATCAAATTTCAACTTAAAATGTTATACGTGTACACCTGAAGAAATGATCATCAGGCATGAAATTTGCGTTGGTTTATAGATGCAGACAATTACACAATGGCGCTTACCCTGCACATGACACATTGAATGTTTTTGTTGTCATGAATATTAGTAACAGAATACAGGTTTCGATAACAAATACTTACATAGTTCTGTACATACTTTACAATATGCTAATGAGTTGCATTTTTGTTGGTAAATTTCTAACTACCAGACATTTTCTTACAATCTGTCACCTGCAACATAAACAAACGGTTTCTTTTCCTCTTCCATTACTATTTATACTGTTACATACGATTTTTGCTTCTTCCAGTCTATTTCTGTTATTTACGATGTGTTATGGGACTTATTTTCTTTATAAGAGATGCTCTTATGGTTTGAAACATGTTTACTTTATCTACATAGCGAATGCATAAAATGTTTCTGTTCTTACCTAGCACATTAGTGCAACTGTTTAATGTTTATTTGTTTCGTTGTGCTTTATTTGTTCACTGGCGCGCGAATTTCAAAACGTTTATTTATATTCAGAAACTTCCACTATGTAGGCTACTGATAATTTTAAGAACTTGTAAATAATTTTGTATTTTTGTTGAATGGTGATTCTCTGCCATTAGATGGCCTGCAAATGTTGAATGTGAGGTGTTACTTTTTAATACTCTCAGTATCTGCTACAATGGTTCAGTGTGTTTCAGCATAATTTAGGACGCTGCCTATCATAATATGCAAATTTCAACGTTTTCAATTCCTCTTTGCAGGTTACTTGTACCGCCGGTAGTTCAGTTCTTAGCACGTGGTCTTGGAACTACAAAAACAATCAAAGATCTCATTGCAATACATTGCCTATATTGTTTAGAGTATCTATAAAACAAGCTTTAACATTATGGCTTTTACCAACTCGGAAGGTATGATTAAAATTTGATTACTGGAAACAATGAAACACTGAGTGTGTGTGTGTATGTGTGTGAAATGATTTCTACCAAGCACCTGTCATGCCTCTGCATTTTTGTATGACAGCGAAAATGTCGGAGCTACTGAAGTAAACTGTTCGAATGGCGATTTTTAAGTAGCCATAAAAAAGTTCCAGGTCAATCCCTATCAGAAATCTGTGTAATGCTACCTTTTAAATCATTTTCTTGAAAGAAAAACACCTGATTATACTACATTTTTCCTTTTGATGAGACTTGGGAGAGGAAGGGGGTGGTGCCTTGCTCCCACATAAGGCTGTCCTTAGGGGTAAATCTTCGTACTAGCATATTCCTCCACCAAATTTATAAGAATATCGTCACAGATTTACATTATTGTTTTTGTAATGGAAGTAAGTGCAGTGTTATATGTCCTGTTGATGGCCATGGTCTTTAGAGACAGGTACTGATCAGACTTTTTGGGAAAAGAAGTGGCTATGCACTTCAGAAGGAACCATATCTGCAATTGGTTTGTTATCATATTAAAATAAAATTAAATACACAGTATTTCGTTCATAGTTGATTCATGTGGGTGAACTGTACTGATACTCATTTTGTAGTCCCTACTGGCTATCACATGCTACTAGGTTTAGCACCTGACTGGTAAGATCTGGAGAACAATACAAAACATAAATTTTGATTGCCGGACCAAGAACCATACCTGATCCTCCCAACTGCTACCAGAGCATGTTAGGCACGACATCACCTCAGTGTTAGGAGAGGAATGGTAAAGTGTAAGAAAGGAGGGCAGCTGGAGGGGTGTGTGTCAATCACACAAAAAGGTCTGTGAAAAGGTGGAGAACAGCTACTGGAAAGATATTTCTGATGATGAATGCAGCAATAATATTAAGAACTAATGGCCGATCAGATACTCACAGCTATGCTTATACAAATAGGCAGGCCAACTAAATAAGTCAGAGAAATCACATATAAAAATAACGAACAATTTCAATCCATTTGTACACACGACAAGACGTCATGTACCCTAAGGGAAAAAGTTTTGTTCTCAGGACACAAACAAAATGTGTGTAGCTGTCTGATAAGTGCCGGTCAGGGAGGCCGAGTGTTTCAAGGCGCTACAGTCTGGAACCGCGCGACCGCTACAGTCGCACATTCGAATCCTGCCTCGGGCATGGATGTGTGTGATGTTCTTAGGTTAGTTAGGTTTAAGTAGTTCTAAGTTCTAGAGATACTGATGACCTCAAAAGTTAAGTCTCATAGTGCTCAGAGCCATTTGAACCATTTTGTTGTCTGACAAGTGTTATCTCAACACTTTTATCCCAGAAGACACAAAATTCCATTCCTCATTGTGTTACAAATGAAAGATGTAGAGTGAGTCTTCCCAGGAGCCACACTACCATTTGACAATCATTAATTATAGTGTAATGAAGCAAATGATGGGATATGAAGAATCTGTATGAGAGGTCGGATGGAAAGATAATTGAAACAGTTAAGGTTTTTGGTAAAGCAAGATGGGTGGATGGGAGAGACGCGGCCAAAACCAACAGTTATTTAAGTCAGGATCGAGGGGCAGTAGGTAGCGCACAGGCTAGAAAAACTGGTGTTAGGTGGAAGAAGTACAAGTTGTGAATCAGTTATTAAAATCAAAATTGAAACAACAATCGTGTTCGGCCACTGGTTTGTTATCAAGTGGCTGCGAACCTGTGCAGCTGGTTTGTTATCATATTTAAATTAAATTAAATACACACTATTTCATGCATAGCTTCTTCATGTGGATGAATTGTACCAATACCCATTTTGTACTCCCTACTAGCCATCACATGCACACGAGGATTATCAGATGGGAATCATTAACTGCAAGTAAAGAGTTATGTTTCACCAACGCTATATAGTTAAACTGCATTAATCTTATGGGATGTATGCACAGGGTGATTGATTTGTACTTACATTTTGTTGCAGCTACGTATGCTTTGGCACAGATGTGCTCTACCTCAGATGCTATCTACACAAGCAATGCATGCTTCACCTCGTATTCCTTTCTCTGCCCATTTACTTGTGGTGGCCACGGTTTATAAACTGGTGTGTTTTTTAAAGATCACATCATTTGAGAATGAAAACCGTTATGTTTTGTCGAGATTAATATATACGAGACATATGTAGTTCCAGAAAATGCGAAAATCAGCTTTACAACAAACAATATACCGTAATAAACAAATTTTCAACGCAGTGGAGGGGGATAGCAACAACCGGTATGTAATGACAGGTCCATAGCATAAAGAATTACGAACCAATTCTCGTAAGTCCGTAACATTTTTGGGTGGTTGGTGGAAGCTACCAAAGAATTGCACCTTGAACAGCTTCAAACTACGTCCGCCTCCATACCTTGCGCTCCCCCACCAGCTCTAAACATAGTCCAACAGAGTTTGATTAGCAATTATTTTGAGAAGATGCTTTTAACATCTCTCTTCAAAAATTATGCAAAGACCGACTCGCCCAAACAAATAATTCGGGTTGGTATCGAGTCCGTAAAATAGGAGTTCGACGTGGTCGGGAGAGCACCGATGCTTCTCAACGTTTTACTTAAAAACATTATTGACAGTATTCATTTTGAGAACAGCCATATAATTTCTAAATTATTTATCGAAATAATACCTTTTTAACCTGCCCAAGGTTGTATTTAATACAAAGTTGTAGTTTTGTTTCAATTGTATGACAATCTATCATACCTGTGAATCTGATTGACAATTATACACGGAAGTAAATTATAGTAACTCTTGAGACGATCTGGCGGCATTTAACCTCTAATCTATTTTTCCACGTAGCCGCTAGATGGCAGCGCGTACACTCCTTGCATGAGTTCGGCGGCTTTCAATGTTTTCCATTGAGAGCTGTGATGGGTAATTTATCACATTCAGTACACACAAATATTTTAGTGTATATCGACCAAGCCACTGTAAACTACATCATAGACCAGAAGCAGCGTACTGTTGCAGAGGGACGCAACTCTAGATTCGGTGTAGTTACAGAGTGCATTTCGTGTTCACATCGAAGTAGCGAACGAGACAATTCTTCGCTATTGCTAAATCTGTTAGGAAACTGAATAATATTCAAATCTCCAGCCTTGCCTTCCCCCCTCACCACCCCGGTCGTGAAAGAATGTTAAACACGAAGCTTTACTTCAAGGGTGAGCGTATCAAAGCTGCTTACCACTCATGAAGAGAGATAAACCAAGGTGCTGAGTTCCAGTTCCTACAAAACTGATTAAATCATACTGCACTTTCGGCTTTTAACTAAAACAAGACTAATGAAGTATGTACAAATTACAACAGTTGTTCATACAAGGAAATGAATTGAACAGTAAACATTGCTGACATATCCCAAAGATGTGGCTGAAAAAAATAAACTTGTTTGTAAGCAGTCCTAAATTACAAACAGATAAGATATACTAGAGAGATTAAGTAGGTACGTGAAGCAACTGTGATTATACGAAGTAATTCGTTGTGTGTTTTTTCATTCATATTGTATAAAATAACTGCCAAGTTATTTTTCGCTAGCGAATACCGAATGCTCCCAGGGGCTACAATTAAATAACGACATAGTTGGAATCCATCAGTTTAGTTATCAGTATAACTGCGAGTAGTGTGAAATGGCAGGAATGTCGTAGGAATCGTCTCATAACCTTAGCTTATTAACTCTGGGTACATTTTAGTTGATGTTAGAACGATTATTAGTGTTTCATATTATATGTTTGTAGGTTATCGGTCGCTATTAGAAATATTATCTTCGCAGTTGCAACAGAAAGTACGCGGAACTTCGCCACAGCACTGTTTAAGTAAAATGTTAACAACGTGCATTTTTAAGTATGAAGTAATATGTAAACTGAGTACTGTAGGTTAAATTCGAAGCTTAATTTCTTGTGCTGTTCACATAATAGAATAAAGTGTACAGCCTTGTAATACAACAAAAAATCTACGTAATGTGACAGATTCGTTTACTCCTGTGCTGTAAAAGATAGTCCTATTGGGGAAAATGTGAGTACGCTAATCCAAGTTTTATGTGAGATTTGGAAACTGCTCGATTTCTCCAGCTACAGCATGTTTATAACATATGAAGACATGCAGATCGAAAAGGTTGACAGTGTTACATTTCTGGGACTACAACTCGATAATAAATTCAGTTGGGAAGGGCATACCACATTTATTCACCGTATTATTTCATAAGGGAGCATATTCTGTGGTAACTCCTCAAACGTAGAAAAAGTTTTTAGCATGTAAAAGCGTGTAATAAAAATCGTTTGTGGTATAAATTCATGTAGGAATCTCTTCAAGGAACTTTGTATTCTAACCACTGCTTCCTAGTATATTTATTCCTTAATGAAATTTGTTACAAGTATTTCCAACCAATAGCTCAATACATAATATCAGTACTAGAAATGGGAACAGCAAACTACATAAAGACCTAAAATCACTTACCTTGGCCCAAAAGGGGTCCAATATTCAGGAACATGCATTTTCAATAAACTGCCAGCAAGTCAGCAACCATTAAAAACTTGGTTTCGGATAGAGCACGGTTTACAGTGTGTTTGAAAGACTTTATGATACAGAAGTGTCTGATTCCACCCATTCTCAATATACCGGAAATGGCTATTTTAAGTGTGTCTATGACATCACTACATACACATGGCAACAAACACTAAGATACATATAAATAATACAATAACATCTCCCACCAAAAATACAGTCAAACCAACGAGACAACTGCGGGAATTTGGGTATTTTAGGGTGAGGACAAGCTAGTAAAAAAAACACACCATGATCTCAAAACACAAAATGAAGAACAAAAAGAAAAAATACAGCATTCTGCAACACCAACAAAAATCTGCAGGAATCGGACACTTCCCTTGAACACTATAGGTCAACCATAGGTGACCATACCAAAACACCAATACCCACAACTAAAAGCACGAAAATTGGAATCGGACATTTGCCTTGAGCCACATAGGTTAACCTCAGATGACGATACCAAAACATCAACACGTACAACTATCAAAATGGCAATCGGTAATTTCCGGTGAGCTATATAGGTCCACCACAGCTACTGATGCCAAAAAACCAACACCTACAACAGCGAAAAATAAAACCACCATCCCAAATGTCGACAAATCAATCATCCCTACATAAATTAAATCACATTCAATACTCCGTAAATACACAAAACATCACAGCTAGAAAAGAAAATTAATTACCACCAGCAAATTCCGGCACTGCAAACTAGATGGGCCAGCCCCCCCCCCCCCACCCACTTCCCCCCCCCCCACAAAAACCAGTTCATAAACACCGTGCCATAATGACATTCACACACCACAACACCTTTTTACCTCGAAGCAGACGGATGGAATCGGACGCTTCCACTGACCCCTCCTCCTACCCTGTAGATGAATATCGTAACAGAGACTGATAGACCAGCTTAGGTAAAAATTCTGCTATATTTCAGTTTTGACAGCACTTGGTTGCAACAGTCAAGATCGGGTATTCTGTGTATGATAAATTTATTAAAAGTGCGTAACTGTGTTTTATTCTGACAGTGTATCAATTATGTAAATATTAGCAATTACTGTAATATATTCACATATTTTGACAATCTCCTGACAATAATTATTATATTCAACTGTATTATGTTATACATTCTGACATGTTATTTGTCATTAGCAATGGCCAGCGGCTATTTCTGAAGAAGTACGTAAATATTTGTTCGCTCCAGTAACTATCGTCTCTGAAATATCACCGGGGCCTAATACTGGAGTCACTGTGCAGGAACACAGAGACACGGTTATTCCTTTACCAACTTCCAGGTTACCCGTAATGGTAGCCGATAACTGCCATAGAGCAAGAACTGTGAGCCATTAACGATAACTGCCAGAGGAAAATACTTTTTTTTTTTTCTTTATTGTTATTTTAACACCTGAACAATCAGGTAGGCTGGCAGCGGCATGCTACGCCGCTCTTCAGCCATACTGTTGACAATAACAGCACAATAATGGAGAATTAAAATGAACATAGTGACGGGCAAAAAATAGTGGTCACAGATACACAAAAAACACGGAGCCGTTCACACTCGATGATGACGACACTGAAAACCCGTTGACACGGCGCACATAACACTGAAGAATCCGACGGCACAAGTGAACGTAGAAGCGTGACGGCGGACACTAAAAACACAAAATGAGCTCACACACACGAGACACTGATGGCGATGATCTCTGGCGCGCGAAAGTCCACGTAGCGTGTGCGAGTCCGGGGACCTGCTAAGAGGGGAAGAAGGGTGAGGGGGGGGTGTGTGTGGAGAGGGTGGAGGGAGGAGAACAAAGATGCCAATGGCTGAGGAGATGGGACGAGGAGTAGAGGGGCAGGGGAGAGGAGGCCGGGGGGAGGAGTGGGGCGAAAGGGAGGAGGGAGGGAGAGTGCCCAAAGGAACAGACATAGGAAGAAGGAGGGAGGATCAAAGTTGGTAGGAGGGGTATATGGAGGGGAGGAGGACATCATCAGGGAGGGGGAGCTGGTGGAAGCCACCTTGGGAGAGGGTAAGTAGGGTGGAGAGATGGAGACCGGGTGGGACGGGGGAATACAGGCACGGCAGCAAGCGGGGGTGGGAGAGGATGGGCGAGACAAGCGGGTGAGTTTGCGAGAGGTGTATAGGATCTGTATCCTTTCAAGGAAAAGGAGGTGGGGGAATGGAATGAGATCGTACAGGATCCGCATGGGGGAGGGGAGACGGATGCGATAGGCGAGGCGGAGAGCATGGCGTTCAAGGATTTGAAGGGATTTATAAAAGGTAGGGGGGACGGAGATCCAGGCTGGATGGGCATAACAAAGGATAGGGCGGATGAGGGATTTATAGGTGTGGAGTATGGTGGAGGGTTCCAGACCCCACGTACGGCTGGAAAGGAGCTTGAGGAGACGGAGTCGGGAGTGTGCCTTGGCTTGGATTGTCCGGAGATGGGGGGTCCAGGAGAGTCGACGGTCGAGGGTGACGCCCTGTTACTTAAGGGTGGGGGGTGAGGGCGATAGGACGGCCATAGATGGTGAGATATAAATCAAGGAAGCGGAAGGAGAGGGTGGTTTTGCCTACAATGATTGCCTGGGTGTTGGAGGGATTGACCTTGAGCAACCATTGGTTGCACCAAGCAGTAAACCGGTCAAGATGGGATTGGAGAAGGTGTTGGGAGTGCTGCAGGGTGGGGGCAAGGGCAGGGAAGGCGGTGTCATCGCCAAACTGGAGAAGGTGGACGGGGGGGTGACGGCGGCGGCATGTCTGCCGTATATAAAAGGTACAGAAGGGGAGAGAGGATGGAGCCTAGGGGCACACCGGCGGAGGGGAAAAAGGTGTAGGAATCCGTGTTATGGATGGTGACGTAGGAAGGACGGTGGGAGAGAAAGGAGCCGATCAGACGGACGTAATTAATGGGAAGGGCGAAGGTTTGGAGCTTGAAGAGGAGACCGGAATGCCATACGCGGTAATAAGCACGTTCGAGGTCCAGGGAGAGGAAGATTGCGGAGCGACAGGAATTAAGCTGTTTGGAAAGGAGATGAGTGAGGTGAAGGAGAAGGTTGTCAGAAGAGAAGGATGGCCAAAAGCCACACTGGTTAACGGGAATGAGGCGGTGCTGGCGGAGATGCTGGTGGATGCGGCGGGTGAGGATAGATTCCAGGACCTTGCTGAAGACTGAGGTATGGCTGATGGGACGGTAGGAGGAGACGGCAGACGGCGGTTTACAAGGTTTAAGGAACATCAGGATACAGGAAGTTTTCCACAGGTCAGGGTAGTAACCGGTGGACAGGACTACATTGTAGAGCCTGGTCAGAGTTGAGAGGAAAGAGACAGGAGCTTCACGAAGGTGACGGTAGGTGACACGATAATTACCAGGAGCGGTGTTGCGATTCGTGGTGAGTGTAGCAATGAGGGACAGAGCTGTCAGTTCGATCAGACATCCGGGAAGAGGGAGTAAGCGAACTGGGGATCATTGGGGATGGAAAAGACATCGGAGATGTAAGAGGCAAAGTGAAATTTCCTGGCAGATTAAAACTGTGTGCCCGACCGAGATTCGAACTCGGGACCTTTGCCTTTCGCGGGCAAGAGCTTCTGTAAAGTTTGGAAGGTAGGAGACGAGGTACTGGCAGAAGAAAAGCTGTGAGTACCGGGCGTGAGTCGTGCTTCGGTAGCTCAGTTGATAGAGCACTTGCCCGCGAAAGGCAAAGGTCCCGAGTTCGAATCTCGGTCGGGCACACAGTTTTAATCTGCCAGGAAGTTTCATATCGGCGCACACTCCGCTGCAGAGTAAAAATTTCATTCAAGAGGCAAAGTGATTGGCCTTACTAAGGGTGTCAGGAAAGAGGTGATCATCATGGAGAAGAGGATAGTAGGGGGAGGGTTTAGTTCTGGTCAGGCGACGGAAGGCTGACCAGAACTTGGACGAGTTTATAGGTAGGGTAGCATTTAAACAGGTGCATGTCTGTCGCCACTCTCGGCGTTTCTTAGCCGCAAGCAAATTTCGAACATGTCACTGGAGTTGCCAGTGGTGTTGTAGTGTGTCCGGGTCACGCGTGTGGAGGAAGGCACTGTAGAGACGGCGGGATTCACGGAGGAGGAGGACGGCCTGTGGGGGTAAGGTAGGATGGTGTGAGTGGATGGCGACTGTAGGGACATGGGCCTCCATGGCCTCAGAGAAGGTCTGCTGGAGAAAGGAGGCGGCATGGGTTACATCATCAGGGTGGTGGTAGGTGAAGGGGTGGTTATCGACCTGGGTGGAAAGGGTATCCCAGTAGGCATTCCAGTTGGCACGGTAATAGTCATGGACGTACTTAGGGGGAGAGTCATTGTGTGGCTCGGGGTGGGGGGCGACTACCGTCTGAAACAGTGAGGAGGACAGGGAGATGGTCGCTACCAATAGGCTCCAGGACATCCACCGTTATGCGGCCAAGGAGGTTGGGGGAGGAAAGGATAACATCGGAAGTGGAGTTGGATTCGGGACGGGTGTGCTAGGGGATGGGGATGAGGTCGCCTTGAAGGGAGGAGAGGAACTGATGCCACTGCTGTAACTGGTCGGTGGAACGACTATGGATGTTGAGGTCGGCGGCGATCACGTAGGAAGAGAAGGTACGGTCAATGCCGGAGAGGAAGGCGAAGGGAATAGGGACGTTAGGGCGGACATAGATGGTGGCGCAGGTGACGGCAAGGCCGGGGAAGAAGTAGCTAAGGATCAGATGTTCGGTGGGGTCGGGAAGGAGAGGTTGGAGCCAAACTGGGATCTGGCGGTGGTGACCAACGGCAACTCCACCACGCGCAATCAGGAGGGGATTACTGGAGCGGTGAAGGAGGTAGGGCAACATGTGGACGGTGTGGTGGGGTTGGAGGAAAGTTTCATTGAGAAGGAAGGCATCCACACGGTGGGTGGCAAGGGGGTGCAAGAAGAGGTTCTTGTTGGCGGGAAGGGAGCGGATGTTGTTGAAAAGGATACGGTGCTGTCGCGCCATGACAGGGATTTAGACAAAGGTGTCAAGATGGGAGAAGGTGAAATGGGCCTGGTTGTTGGAGTAGGTGGCATACATTTTTAAGTGGAAAATGGAACGGGCGGCGAGGGAGACCTGTTGGAGGGTGTGAGGGCGCTGGAAAGGGTGGATGTTCCGTAGGACAATGGCGAGGAACCGGATGATGCCTCAGCGGTGAGGGGGGGGGGGGGGACAAAGGGAATTGCCAGGAGGGGTGTGGGCGTCCAGAGGACAGACAGGGACGGTGAGTTCAGGAGTGATCGGAGGGGGTCGGGCTTTACACTTTTGGGAGTAGGTGGGATGGGGGAGATTACAGGTTGTGGCACTGCCGGAGGAAGTGCACTTGCCTACAATGCGGGCAGGTGGGGGCCTCGCGGCACTCAGCTGTTGGGTGCGCGTTATAGCACAGACACCTCGGCAGCGCAGGGATTGAGGAGGGGAATGGGAGGGGTCGACCTTATAGCGCTGGTTGAAGAGGAGGGCACCCTCCTTCAGGAGACGGTCTATGGAGGGGGCGTCCTCGGAGAAAACCTGCATAAGGCGGGTGGGGCCGGCCGAGTTAAAAATGCGGCGGACCGCCCGCACCTCCAGTGTGGGATGCGCCTTGAGCTCCGCCAACACCTCCTCCTCCGTGATCGACGGACTGAGCCGAGTGATCACGGCGGTCAGGGTCGGCGGGCGATGTGGGGGTTGGGGTTGGCGGGTAGGAGATGGAGAAGGAGCAGGGGTGAGGGAGGCATTGGGGCCAAAACAGGTGATGGGGAGGCGGGAGAGGATGCCAGTATGGAGGATGGGGCTGGGGGAGGAGATGAGAACGGAATCCCGTCTGGGAGTGAGGAGAGAGATGAGGGCACCAGGGAAGTGTTGGCGGAGGAGGAGGGAGAGATTCTGGGCTTCAAGAAGGGTAGGATCGGGACAGGAGAGGAGGTATTTGTATAAAGAGGGGGGAGGAGGAGGAGGAGGAGGCGGAGGGAGCATGGCCAGGCGAGGAGACATCCATCGCATCCTGGGGGGGGGGGGGGGGAAGGAGGATGGGGCAGGGCCTTTTTGGGAGCGGAAGAGGTGGAGGTGCCACCACGGCATTTAATGGCAGCAGAAGGGTGGGTGGTGATATGAGGGACAGGCGCTATAGGGAGGTTGTGGGTAGGGGCAGGTCCCGCCGTGGACACAGCAGACAGCACCAGAGATGGTGACGGTGAAGGCGACGGCGACGCCGACGCCGGTGATGGCGAAGGCGATGGGGAGAGTTGGGCATGGGCAGTGGCCCGATGGGCCACCACCCCAGCTGGAGCGGCAGTGACAGGCTGGGGGAGTGGGGAGAAAGGGAGAGGAGCGGGAGGAAGAAGCTGGAGAGAGGGCGACAAAGAGCGAGGGCGAAGGGAGAGTGAGAAGAGGAGGGATGGAAAGAGGGGGGTGTGACTGGGCACACCATGTAATGGTGGTGGGGGTGGTGGAGGGGGAAGTATAAACTATGGCTGTGGCGGTAGTGGTGGTAGTGGTGGTGGGGGCTGACATGATGACAGGGATAAACAAAAATGCACAGGACAAAAAGGAAAAGAAAAAACTGGAGACAGACGAAGACGGATGAAGACGAAGACGGATGAAGAAGAAGACGGACAAAGACCAGAGTCCCACACTGCTGGCGCAGGCGCTGACTCCGACGACAGCTGGCAGGAATGCCTCAGCTGCTGCTGCTGCTGCTGCTGCTGCTGCTGCTACTGCTGCTGCTAATGGAGCGCTGGCTGGCTGGACCACTGCTGCTGGCGGGCTGGCTGCTGGCGGGCTGGCTGGCTGGCTGCTGGCCGGGACCGCTGCTGCTGGCAGGGACCGCTGCTGCTGCTGTACAGCTGGACCGCTGCTGCTCGGCTGGCTGGCTGGCTGGCACCTGAAAACCTAGCACTTCAATTAGTGCTGGAATGGCACAATCGAAGGGCGGTATCCTTGCGGAGCACCGCCAGAGAAGTGAGAGGAAAATACCGATCTCTGACAGTTATTTCATAGTCGCTCGAATTCCTTATGGTACCTCTCTTTATACTACCTGTCCAAGCTAAACTGTCATATGAGGCAGTGGCTTAAGTGAACGACCATACTTGTTAAATGACTGTACTGCAACTCCTATCAGTCACCACTCGGACATTAACTTTATTTAATTGTTTGTGCTAAAAGTAACGAAGGCGCACGATATAGTACACAGTTCTTATCAACAGATCGCGCACAGTCTCACAGTTATTCCCATGCCCTATAGAACGCCTTCCAAATGGTCTACCCTCTCCTTAGTTCCTAGCCAGATCTCCGATGAGTTGACGGGAAAGCGTAGTACGATCTTCGGTCAACAGATGGCGCGAGGCACAGTTGACATTAGACACTTATTGAAATAACTGCCTGTATCAGAGGAACGATTATTGCAGTAAACGTTACTTCTCAGTAACTGGTTATTTCTATCAGTTACGTTATTTTTTGCCACCTCTAGCAAAAAGTGTTCCAAAAAGATGAAGGATGGTGGCGTATGTGTGTGCTGCAAAAGCACTTTTCATTATGGACGTAGCAAACTAGACCCCTCACTAAAGAATAAGGTACGTTACGTACAAGTGTGGAAGTGTGAATTATGCATACTCAATAAGAACAGCAGTCCAGATCTCTCCGATACTTCTGATATAAACATCACAAATAAGTGCTCGCCAGTCATACAAGTGAAAACAGTTCTAAGGATTATAGTGTTTACACCAACAAAACCCTTTCATCACAATTTATCAGTGAAGGCACACTTAATCGACGTACATTAGACACTCAAATAAGTGGTGCTTTAGGTGAATAACAGCGCTGAAGCTAATCAGTCTGATCAACACGCAGCTGTTCCCCAATACCATCACCCACAATCTCAATGCTCCAAGGAAGAAAAATCAAGAAGGAAACTTATGCTTATTACCAACAGCCATGGGCGCGGAATCGCCTCTCCGATACTATATGAGGCATCTACAACAATTGCTGCTATGGGATACATCAAACCAGGTGCAGGTTTAACTGAATTGAGGAAACATGCAAACTCAGGAGGAGTCGGTAAATTATCCACAAATGATTATGATGTGGTAATTGGAGGATCGAACGATATCATTAAAAACGAAACATCAAATGCCTATCAGGAACAAAAGGAATGTTTGAATCACTTAACGCATTCTAACATTGTTGTTCTCAAGATCCCGCATCATCATGATCTGCCACAATGGTCATGCTTGAATCATGAAATACCTGCTGCTAATGATCAATATGAATCAATTGGTATATACTTCAAAAACTTTGCTGTATTGAATATAAACAATATTGACCACCGATTTCACACGGCCCATGAACGGCATCTAAATGGCCTGGGAATACGACTTGTAGCGAATAAAGTGCTGAGTGAAATAGGAAATAAGCCTCAAGAGGTAATCACGCGGTTAATATCGTTAGACGAAAATCAGCAATCTGTTTCTAAGGTTTTGTAGGCTAAATGTTAAGACTGGTGATAATCCGAGGTGTAATAAAGAGTCCGAGTTTATAGGGGAATGCTAAGCTATGAAAGTGTACTTACGAACCAAGAAATGCCAGTAGCAGTAAACTCTGTGTGTTCCACCAAAACATCAGTGGTCTCAGAAACAAACTGGAGCTTCTAAATCTCGACATTATTGACGCTGAATCTGTAAACCATGCACAAGTAACATGTCTTACAGAACGCCATGTGACAAATGGAACTGAAATACCTCAAATTGATGGTTACTCACTGATAGAAAGCTATTGCGGATCCATAAAGGAGAAAGGAGAGACTGCAGTCTATGTTAAAACTAACGTGAAATATAAATCCCTAGACATAAATACTTTATTTTATTTATTTACTTCCTGAATCTTTGAGGTACATATACTATACCCTAGATGTTTGACAAAATGATATTACATTAATATACTGTTACATTGATTGTATACATTACATTTATAAATTGTTACATTGTTATATTGCTATATTGTTACATTACATTTTCATATTGTTACAACAGAAATTAACTTATTTTTCTAGATATTGTGTTATGGAGTAAAAACAGTTTTCCAAGAGATATGAAGTTACAGATTTTTTAAAGCTGTGAATTTTGTTTATGGCCTTTAAGTTACTTGGCAGCTTATTAAACAAATGTGAACCTGAGTGATATACAACTTTCTTGCACAGTGTGGTATAACAATGACGTTTGTGTATGTCACTATTTGCCCTTGTATGGTGTTCATGTACAGATTTATTTTGAATAAATACATTTCCATTTTTAGTATGCTTTTTTTTAGGTATATGTCAACTTATAGTATATAGATACATGCTAGGGGTAGAATCCCCAGTTCTTTAAAGAATGGTTTGCATGATTTTCGGCTGTTAGCATTTTTCATTATCCTCACAATCCTTTTTTTCTGGAATGTTATTATGCTATGAATAGAATTTCCCCCGAATATGATGCCATATCTTAATACGGAGTGTACGCAAGCGTAATACACTGCTCTGTTTCAGGACTTGTGTTGTTCCATATAATCCTCATTGCATAAGTCATTTTCGATAGTTTAGAATTTAATGATTTGGTGTGGGAATTCCATTTAAGATTGTCTTGTAAGTAGATGGCAAGGAATTTTGTTTTTAGTGACACTGTTACTTATTTGGTTTTCCATGGACATGTTTTGTTTTAATGGGTTTTTATTTTGTTGTGTATTGAAGTGTA
Organism: Schistocerca nitens; assembly: GCF_023898315.1. Taxonomy (NCBI): domain Eukaryota; kingdom Metazoa; phylum Arthropoda; class Insecta; order Orthoptera; family Acrididae; genus Schistocerca; species Schistocerca nitens. The sequence goes on along the minus strand of NC_064624.1, from coordinate 133,679,761 downwards.
CGACGACTGTTTTTTGATGGTTTATCAGTAATTTATTCCTCATAAACCATTCTGTGACATTTTCATTTGTGACTTTAGCATTTAAAGTTACAGCAATTTCGTTTTTACCTTCAATTAATATGCTCGGGACATCTGCAAGTAGCGCTTGTTCGGAGTGTTGAATGTGTAGGGGGAAGTCGTTAATGAGAATTAACAAGAGAAGGGGACCTAAAATTGATCCTTGTGGTACACCGTGGGTTAATGTGGAAGGTTTCGATTGATAAGCTTGTAGTTCATGTTTTCTCATGTGTATTACCTCTGTTATGTGAGAGCAATTTTCTAGGTAGGATTTCAGCCACTCGTGTGGCAGGCCTCTTACACCATACCACTCTAAGTTTCTTAGGAGAATTTCATGGTCTATTAAATCAAATGTTTTTGTTACATCCAGGAAAATCCCCAAAACATTTTTGTGACTATCCACTGACTTTAAAATACGATTTATGAGGCTAAAAGCGGCTGTTTCAGTGCTGCACTGAGGCCTGAAACCATGCTGACTTCCTGAGATCATATTTTATTTTTTGTTAAAGAAATCAGTTAATTGTGACAGAAATAGTTTTTCAATGATTTTTGAAAAACCTGAGAGGAGTGACACAGGCCTATAGTTGACCATCTGCTGCCAATCAACCTTTTTGCAAAGGGGTACAGCTTTTGCAGTTTTTACTGTTGTGGGAAAATACCACTTGATAGCGAAGAATTGCATATATCTAGCAGTGGTGCGAGTATCTGTTCAGCTAATACTTTTATAATATAGTCTGGCACATCGTCAACTCTGGCTGAATATTTGTTTTTAATGAATTTATGGTGTTTAGGCCTAACAGTTCTTCCCTACTTATTGGTCGAAGGAACATGGATGTATTTGTTACATTAATTCCAGAAATTTCCTGTAATATTTTGTTTGATGTTTTTCCCATTTGTTCCTTCACTAGCTCACCAGTAATATTGGTGTAGTAAGTATTTAAGTGGTTAGCAATTAATTTTGGATCAGTGATCTTGTTGCCTGCCTGTGACAATACAATAGTTTTGTGTGTTTCCACCTTTCCAGTAAGTCTCTGTACCGAGCTCCATGTTGTCTTAGCTTTGTTTGATGATTTCATAATAAGTTTGTCATTTTCCCTTAATTTTGCTTCCATTAATACACAACTCAGAGTTAACTTGTATTTTTTGAGGTAGTGAGCAAATTCACGGCTGCTATCTGTTTTTGATAGTGCAAACTTACAGTGTAAATTCTCACTTTGAAGCCTGTGGAACCGACATTACTATAAATAATAAGTCAGTTATAATTTTGTCGGTTTTCAGGGCCCCTGCAAGGAAAATATGCATCTTTCTGAACCACATAGAACAACTTTTGTACCAGATATATTCAAAACACAAGGATTTAATTATCATGGATGGTTTTAATATTAACTTCTTAACTACCAGCCGAAGAGAACTAGAGCACCTGATGGAATCATTTAACCTAATTTCAGTTGTTAACTTTCCCACTAGAGTAACTAGTCCTTGTAAGAGCCTTATTGACAATATATCACTAGGCAGATACAGAAGCAACAGTATTATTGTAAGTCAAATTCTCAATAGTCTGTCAGATCATCATGATCAGCTGCTTACAGTAAACTGTGTGATAAACCAAAACACTCATTTAAAACTGTCAGGCCAGCCAATAATAACTTAGAAATTTTCTACCTTCTCTTACAGCAGATCGACTGGAGCCCTGTATTTATGGAGAGCAATATTAATGAAAAATTTAATCTCTATTTCCAAAAATTATCTTGAGAAATAATCCTCAGGCTGCAAAATGGAAACCCTGGATTACTGAAGGCATCAGAATTTCCTGTAGAAGAAAAGGAAATTTATATGAATCTGTAAGGCTAGGTATCTGATGATCCCATCACAAATGAGGACGATAGATTTGTGGTATCGATAGATTGTATCGACCACGAAACTTAATATCTGTGAACTCTAAGTGCTCTATCGAGCCTCCATCTTAAATTTACTTTAGTCAGTTCTTTGTTATACTTCATTCTGTACAGATGCAGTGTCAAGTGTAAATATATACGAGGTATGACATGAATGGGAATTAAGTTTTCTATATTCTGATTACTGATCCGGTTCCCATAATGATGGCTCTGCAGTTCGTATTTCACGTCTTCCGCTCTGGTGTTTATGCAACAAGTTATATGCACTACTCAATGACCATGCCAAACAATGCCTTGTTTGAATGTTCCAAGAAAAAAGTGATCTCCATTTGAACACGGGTTTAGCCACCCATCGTCTTGCTACATCAGTCACTGTCGGGCTGTGTGCGATGCCACCATTACTACAAACCACGCCGGATCTGTTGGGCGCACCTGGTGTTCCAGTTGTATCCAATTTACATGCACAATTCAGTGTTTTGCACCTCAGTGGCCCGCCACATGCACTGTGTGCATCAGATAGTTTCCACACAGGTAGCTTTCTCAACTACACCCCCTCCGCCCCCCCTCCCACCCCCCCACCCCCCCCCCCCGACTTCCCGGGGTCAGCGCACAACCACCAGCTTCTCACACAGACCCGCCTGTGTCTTCCGCACGGGTCTCTTGCCCTGTTTCAGAAGTGGATTGCTTCCATCCAGCACTCGTCACTCATGGTCCAGTTTCTGGGCCCCCCTCATGTACTGTCCATCCGCCTGTTTCCGTGGTACAATCTGTGCCTGCCGCACTGTGTTTTCATGACACACAGTCAATTATGCCAGCTGCCACTGCTATGGATTCACTCGCCTTGTTTAAAACCGGGCCTTCTGTGCCGGCCTCTGACTTAACCTCAGTTCAGCTGCTACCATAGGAGACACTGAAGCCGCCATCATCACATCCTCCTGGCAGCCTGCCGAAGCTACCACCCTTATACGAGGACAACCCGGCATTGTGGTTAGCGCTCGTTGAGCATCTGTTCGAGTTACATCATGTGTCTGACAACAACTCAAAGTTTATCTGGCCTGTCACACACCTCCATGACCACTTGGATGTGATTTGTGATCTGCTCCTTTCGCCGCCATCTGCATCAAAATACGAGGTTGCAAAGAAGACTGTAATGGAACGACTTGCCTGTTTGCCACAAGAGTTAATAATCAAGGTTCTCTATGAGGTGCACCCAGGGGAACGCAGCCCCTCACAGCTCTGGCACCGCCTTTGGTTGCTCATGTACGAGCATACCATGCCTGACGCTATGCTATATACTGTGTGGTCTGCCAAACTACCTACCAATCTACAGATCCACTAGTTACCACACTCATTTGAGTCCATCGGCTCTCGCCAGTTGTATTCACTGCTGCGGCAACATCAGCTGGTTCATTCCACACCGTTTGTTGGCACAGCCGCCCCTGCATACTGACCTTCGGCCGGCAGAGACAGGGCTCGCTCCACTGTCACCTCGTCTCTTTCTCCTGGCAGCGTCGGCTCACGCTCTCCGTTGTCTGAACACTCCAGGATTGCCCGCACACTTTAGGTTCCAGTCTATTTGCTGGAACAAATCAACTAGGACAAGCCACCCCCACTGTCACAGTCTCCACCTCCTCCTCACTCTTTCTGCTGGTACCACAAAATGTTTGGCGACGATGCCAAGAAGTGCAGGTTGCCATGCCAACACCCAAATGCCGGCCGCTGGAATTAAGAGACACCGAATCCTGTGGGGAACCTAACAGGTGTCCTCTTACATTACACAATGTTCACTCGTCTGCCCAGCTGAGTGGTCGTCTCTATGTGTGTGACATTGCGTTGGTCTAGCTTTTCTGGTCGACACTGGTGCTGACGTGTCAATCATACCTACTTCAATGTATAACACTCCTGTCCGCTACTGCTACACCATAACCTTAAAGTTGGAGGCAGGTCGTGAAATAAAACTATCTTGTTAAAGCAATTATGGTATTAATCAACAGAGCAGTGTTACCCTCTGAGAGGAATTTTGCTAGGTTGACCTTGTTGTACGTAACGGAGATGGCTTATCGGAAATGAAAGTCAGAATTACGTAAATATTCAGACAGTAACAAACAATATTTTTGCCTAGCTATACTGTTTAAAGAATAAGGAAAATGGTCGCCAGCCTAATTAGGCAAGAGAAAGATTAATGTTCTCGTTCAAGAAAATAGGTATGAGTAACTTCAACGGACAAACACAACCTAGACTTGGCCACACGCAAGTGCAATGTACTCTGACACATACATATGTTTACGGTAAGATTGAAGCTAACAACTAGAGCAGCACAAACTATTGGCAAAATATAACAGATACCAAAACACACTATTACTTTCAGGGCTTGTTCAAACTGAATGGTCTTTATAACATTACTATTAACATTCACTGCAGGATCATAAATTGGACATAGATTAAGTCTCTTTTAGTTAAATACTTTACTATTTAAAATGAAAGTTAATTGGAATCCACTAACAGGTTGCTTCTCACTATCTTTTGAATAAAGATATTATGGTTTTCATAAATAGTTGTCTTCCCATTACTTGTTACCTAGCATTAGCATAATAGGCAAACTGTAGATCCTGTTATACTGTTAATATGCACTTCCAATACACAAGAGAGACAAACACTTAGCAATCATGAACATATAATTTTCTACTATTGCAGTTTTCCACTTTTACTACGGTGAAACACAATATTGACAAAATTGCAAGAGACTGACTCACCTTTTAGAATTTACTACAGACAGCAATGTGATCATCTACTAAGGAAAACTTTATAAGCTTCAGTTTTAAGAGCTTTTAATCTTGAAAAGAAACTGCAAATTGTCTTTATTACCACAGTCTTCTACTTTCAAGTAAATGATTCAATAGGTGACTTTAAACTTCACAAAACTACATTTACTGCCTCCCACAATTTCACTAAATCCACAGTAAATCTGAATATTCCCTTCTCATCAAAGATCAAACAACATTATGTAATTAATTGTCTAACCTTGAGGCTTTCATTTTTTCCACAAAATAGGACACTCGGTAATCATAATTCAAATGGAGAGGAACCTGAGAGGTGTTGTGCTATGGAAAAAATCAAGGTAGGTACATAAATTTAGTTATAAGTTACCTTATATCTGTGCGCACTAAATCACCCAATAAGCTGATCCTTCAATGTACATTATTATAGAATTCCTTTACAGTGATTGCGCAATGTGGTGGCAACTGTATGTTGGTAGGTGGATTTGCAGACAGAATTGCTGGACTCTGGCCCTTCTTGGTGACGATGATGAATACCTTTTCCAGAATCGTTCCAGCTATTTATCCATCCATCCGAGGCATTGGAAAGTAGCAGAAGAAGCCTCTCTATGAACCAGCTCAACATGTAACTTTTACATGGCAGTGGACAGTTTGGTAGCTCGTCCCCGACTGACACTTGTTTCCACCTTTTCTAGCTATCCCAACCACAATTTGCACGTGCTACACAGTTCTGTTCCCGAGGGGAACCACAAGATGTTTTACATACAAAATAACTAAGAACCCTAAGTGAAGGTCAGCAGTTTACACAACAGCAAACAAACATTTTAAATAAAACAGAACATTTGCACATATTGACATATCTACAAAAAATTGTTCACACAGAAATTACAATCATATACAGCAAGTTTTGTTCCCTCCAAATGGGACAAAGAGTTTAAATGACAGATACACTACATTGCATAGAATCAAATCATGACATCAAAGTTCTTACAAAGAAAGGAGTATACAATTTTATGTTATCGATTCACACAAACACATTTACAGAATCTCAACGATGTAACATTAAATAAAATAAAAGCAAAATAAATTAGTAGAGTATAAGAGCTATGGTGTTACAGATGGTTCCACCCACTTCTTCACAGATTAAGTCTCTTCTATGAGCTGTCAACACAACAACGTTACCTACCTCAGGCTCAGTAAAGGTTAAAGTGAACCCATCTTCTTCACTACATTTTCCGTGGATGTTCTACATTGCCGACATCCATGAACTGATACTTGGCATGGATTTTTTGTCTCATTACAAACTATCTCAGAAGATCGTACAGGCTTCAGTGCTCCACCATCTTAGCAATACTCACATTCTGTGCACCTGCATCTATGTCCAACACTCTGTTTCCACCGCAACATACGTTATCATATGCAAGAGCTCCGCCCTAGCGGGAAACATTGTGACCTGTGTTACCGACCAACTGTCAAAATATGACTTGGCGACACAACTCCGCCAGGACAATGAGAAGCTGAAACAACATATCACATCCACTTACAGTGAGCACGTCGCAGCTTGTACCTCGCTTCTGCAACTGCAGCCCATGGCACCGCCATCTAAACAAGATTGCTCGGCCGAGCCTAGCTCGAACTCTCACCAGGTTAGTCCACAACTTTTACTTGCATGTGATGTCCACCCCCCCCCCCCCCCCCTTCCCCTACCGTCATCCTCGCCTCATCCAGTGCCGTGCGTTTGAAACAGTGCTGCTAATGACAGCCGCCTGCCTGTTGCGATGACGCCCAACTCTTGGACAGCTACCGTGCGTGCTGATAAACATTCCCCCTCCCTGAGTCACCGGCCACAAGACCCAGTGGCCGGTTGTCCAGTGCAAGGTTAACTGCGGACAGTCGCCACCTGTTCCCCTTTGCTCAGCACTGCACACACCCTCCACACAAGCTCACACCATGCTCCCATAAGAGACATGGGACTTTCGTGCTACCTTTCCCCACTCATGCTAATGGCTACGCCTTGTCACAACCTACTTGTCTGAAAACTCGATGCCAGGATGTTAACCAATCTTATTTGCAGTTCTCAGTTTCTTCCGTCACTGATGGAACAACACACAAGATAGTTACCACTACCGGCCCTCCTATTAGGCATAAGGTCTGACACCTCACCCCTATCAAGTTGCGTGTGGCCCGGCAGCAGGTTAATGAACTTTTGGTGGCAGGTGTTCTGCAACCTTCAGACAGCAACTGGTCTTCACCAATCCACCTCATGCCCAAACACGATGGATCTTTTCGAATGTGCGGCGACAACATCAATGACTTCACTCATACGTTATCGTGCGCTACGATTTTCAGTGTTATTGACTGTAAATGCGTCTACAACCAGATTCCCGTCACGCCAGAAGACATTCCTAACACGGCTATTATAACACCACGCGGTTTATTCCAATACCACTTCATGCCTTTCGGCCTAAAGAATGCGGTGCAAACGTGGCGCCATTTCATCGACTCTATCTTGCGACAGTTCGAGTTTTCCTTTGCTTATCTGGACGACATTCTCGTTTTCCCTGATGGTATCACACCACCACAGTCAGACTCTGCAGACGATCCATCCTTCTTGTTTGAGAACAAAGATGTGCACCCAACAACACCACCGCACACCTCTTCTGCTGAAGACTGTTCACCACTGTTTGTTGGTTTCCCGAACTTGCCCCATTTCCCCCTGTGCAGGATTCTCTCCCTCACCTCCAACATTGGAGACACACACACCCACTATCAGTTTGTCCTGCAGTGTGCAGCTGCACCGAGTGAAAGACTTTTCTATAGTGACATTCGACGACAGAGTGCTCATTGTTTTGACAGACACCGAGGTCCCATCGGACGGTATCTTACATGTAAACATTGCACTCAACCTCACACTCCCATCTCTACGTGCTTTCATTTCTAAGGACGGCTCGATCCACTTAAGGGCCACGCACGCGCCCACCATGCCATCGACCGCCCCGACCACTTACTCCCGGGCTCGCCGCTGTCTCATCCAGCCACAGTGGCTGACTGACTACAAAGTGGACCTGCCTCTTGCCACTCCACCTGCACAACCCACCTCATTCTAGATTGAAGTATCTGTGGTGCACCTGCCTACGCGCACGATTTCCACTGATGTCGACGCCCACACGCCCTCACCCTTGGACATCTGTAGTACTCCGTACTGTGGGGGGGGTGGGTGGGTTGGGTGCTGTATGACGTCAGTAGTTCATATCGACCACGAAACGTAATATCTGTGAACTCTAAGTGCTCTGTCAAGCCTCCATCTTAACTTTAGTCAGTTCTTTGTTACATTTCATTCTGTACGGACGCAGTGTCAAGGGTGTAGATATGAGCTATGACATATATGGAAATTAAGTTTCCTATATCCCGATTACCAATGTAGTTCCCATAGATTGTACAATAATATTTTAAAAAGAGGAATAAAAATATCCAAAACTATGTACATAACATCTGAAATAGATAACCCAAACAACAAATCAAAAACCAAGTGGCAAATTATAAAAAGGGAGAGTGGTAAAAAAGTAGAGTATTTGACTGACCTAGACTTAATTCAGGGTGGAAATGTTGTAAAAAATACTGAGGAAGTTGCCAATATCTTCAATAAACATTTTTAACAGCTGTAGAAGAAATTGGCTGTGAAGGCTCAGTGGTTGACGTGATAGCTAACAATGCCAGAGTTTGCCAGATGCAGGTAACCGCATAGCAATTAGGGATATCAATAAAACAATCGAAGAGATGAAGTGAAAAAACTTATGTCAAGTTGATAATATTTCAACCAAGATACTCAATCACTGTCATGGCTTTATAAATGCAGTCTTGCGTCACATTTTTAATGAATCCCTAAAATAAGGTACTGTTCACTTAGAATATGTAGGTATGACAACCAACAAGCTTTCTGTCCTCATGCACGGCCACCAACAAACTGTGGCCAAAAAACAAGTGGACTACCCTGTTGCTGAATACGCTGCCAAACATGATATCCTTCATCTCAATGACTGCTTCACAGCCTGTGACATATGAATCCTATCCACCAACACCAGCTTTTGTGAATTGCGCATGTGGGAACTTTCCCTGCAATACATCCTATGTTCCCGTAACCCTCCTGGCCTCAACCTTTGTTAGTCACTGTCCATACCCATCCATCCCCTTCCCTGTTCCCATTCCAGCACTACACAGCCATCATTTCACTGCCATACCCAGTCTTTTAATTTCTTTTTATTTCTCTCCTTTCCACTACTTACCCCCTCCCCCCTCTTCATCTTCTCTCCTGAAACTTCCTGGCAGATTAAAAATGTGTGCCAGAGTGACACTCAAACTCAAGGCCTTGGTAGAGAACTTGCCCATGAAAGGCAAAGGTCCCGAGTTCGAGTCTTGGTCCGGTACACAGTTTTAATCTGACAGGAAGTTTCAAATCAGCGCACACTCTGCTGCAGAGCGAAAATCTCATTCTGAGACCTTCTCTCCTGCTTTCCATCTAAACTGTCCACCACTCCCACCATACTATCCCTCCCCCTCCTCAACCCATCCTCCTACTTACCCCCACCCAGTCACCACTCCCATCATGCACTGTTGCTGTTGCTCAGTGTGGTTCCATTTCTCTGAGACTGCAGACGTGTGTGCAAAATGTGTTTCTGTAAGTGTGTGTGTGTGTGCATGTGTGTATGTGTGTCTACTGCTGACAAAGGCCTTAATGGCCAAGAGCTATAATTGTGTGAATCTTTTTGTTGTACCTATTGTGATTCAGCATCTCTGCTGTGTGGTCAGTAGCAACTATCCTTCCCTGGTATTATCACATTCCATCCTGTATTTTCCACTGTATAATTTTTGGTATGCAATTATGTAGCATCAAATCTCTAGCATAAAAAAAACATTAGGCATCAATTCTCTTATGTTTTGTAATGCCTTTAGGTGACTGGCGGTAATATGCACATCTCTTCTCACAGAGGAAGCATAGCCGTGGACACCTACATCTTGCTCATAAGCTTCACGATCCCTTTTGTCTTGCATAAGCTGTGGATCCCTCCATTGCTACCAAAATGTACAACCTTCAGTGTTCTCAACTTCTCAGACATGTATGCTTCTCGGTCCAGAAAATGGCCATCAGACATGTTTACATAATTCTGCATAGTTAAAATTGAGTCACATGAATGTCACTGAGTGAGTCAAGTGTAGGACCATTTCTGAAGGCTCGAATTTTGACATCAATCAGTGTGTATAACTATATTTAACTTTTCAATATACTAGAGGATAATGACATCCTCCATAAAAAAAATTTTGAGTGAGTAAGAGATTCGCCCTAACAATATATTTGGTTGTACCACACAACCATTCTGATGCTGAACAGCTTTGTTTTTTCTTTTTCTTTATTGCAATTTCATTCCCCTGCCCCTCATGGTTACGGGAGGGCTGGCAGTGGTACAATCCGCTGCTCTTCAGCCGAGTGGCATACAAATAATAAAAGAGCAAAACGATACATAAAAAATGAAGGAAAAAGGGGGATATAAAAACACAGTAAATGGAAACAATGGAGGTTAAAATATACACAAACACAGTGGCATTCATTGGAAACAATGGAGGTGAAAATATACACAAACACAGTGGCATTCATTGGGGGGTAGTTAAAAAGTGACAAACAGTTAAAATAACACAGTTGGCAATTTGTGAGGCACTTAAAATACAGTGAAATCACACACACAAGTTAAATGTCAGCCACAGTATAAAAACACACAGAGCGAGAGACACTTAAAATAGCGCTGCAAACGACAGAGCACACATGAAGAATAAAAACTGTTGGTAGGGACTTGCCAAGGAATGGTAGGCCTGAGAGGAGGGAAAAGGAGGGGAGAGGAAGATCAGTGGGCTGGGGGGTTGGGGGTGCCAGAAAGGGAAAGAAAAGGTGTGGTGGTGGGCGCACCAAGAGGCAGGAGATGTGCGGGTTGGCATATGAAGAAGGCAGGCAAGGCAGGAGAGAACACGGAGACACAGATGGGGTGCACAGGAAAGGGGGGTATAGGAGGGAGGAAAACCACTCAGGGAAAGGGAAGAGGAGGGCAGAGGGAGCCCTGAGGAGGAGGAGGAGGAGGAGGGGGAAGATGGGGTAACAGTTGGCTGGAGGTGTAGATGTCAGCGCGAAGCCCATCATTTTGGAGGGGTAGGTGTGGAGATGAAGAGAGGTCAGGACACTACGGTAAAGGCGTGGCAACAGGATGTGGGTAGAAAGGAAGTGGGACACAAGGGCGTGGTGGGGGATCGAGTCGACTGACAATGTACAGGTTGTGGACGTGTTCAAGGAAAAGAAGAGGGTGGGGGAAGGGCATGAAGTCATAGAGAACGTGTGTGGGTGACAGAAGGCGAATATGGAAGGTGGGAGGGGGGTAGTGCATGGTGTTCTAGGATTTGGAGGGCTTTATAGAATCTGGGAAGGGTGGAAATCCAAGTGATGGTGGCATAAAAAAGGATGAGGCATATCAAGGATTTGTAGGTGTGAAGGATGATGGAAGGATTCAGTCCCCATGTTCAGCAAGACAGGAGTTTCAGGAGGCGGAGTCTATTGTGGGCTTTGTGTTGGCTTGTAAAGAGATAAGGAGACCAGGGGAGTTGATGGTCAATGGTGAGGTTAAGGTATTTCAGAGTAGGAGTGAGATAGCTAGGATGACCATAAATCATGAGGTAAAAATCGTGGAGCTGGAAAGAGCTGGTCATATGACATATGATGATTGCCTGGGTCTTGGAAGGGTTGATGCGAAGGAGCACTGGTTGCACCAGGTGGTGAAATGTTAGAGGTGGGTTTGGAGGGTACATTGGGACCATATAAGAGTAGGATAAAGGGCTAAGAAGGAGGTGTCATCAGTAAATTGGAGGAGATGAAAAGTGGTAGAAGTTTGGGCATGTCAGCAGTATACAGGAGAGGGGAGAGGATGGAGCCTTGGAGCATGCTGGCAGTGGGATAGAAAGTACAGGAGTTGGAATATTGGATAGGAACATAGGAGGGACGACGGGAGAGGAAGGGAGTAAAAAGATGGACAAAAGTGATGGGGAGAGCAATGGTCTGGAGTTTGAAGAGGAGCCTGGAATGCCAGACACAGTTGTAGGCATTCTGGAAGTTGAGGGAAATAAAGACAGCAGAGCAACAGGAGATAAGTTAGAGGGACAGGAGATTGGTAAGGTTAAGGAGCTGGTCTTTGGCTGACAGGGAGGGATAAAAGCCACATTGGTTAATTGGAAAATGGTGTTTCTGGTTAAGGTAGTGAAGGACTCATAGACCTTACTGAACATGGAGGTGACGCAGATGGGACGATAGCAAGAGGTGTCAGAGGGGGGTTTGTTAGGTTTAGGGAACAGCAGGACATGGGAAGTCTTCCACAGTTCAGGGTAAAAACTGGTGGGGAGGAGGACATTGTACAGGGTAGCAAGGGCAGCCAGGAAGCATAGGGGGAATTCCTGGAGGAGGCGGTAGGTGACACTGTCGTGACCAGGAATGGTGTAGTGTTTGGAATGGAGGACGTGTTTTTATGGTGTGTCATATGGAAGTGTTTATGTTGGAAGGGGGTAACTGATCCAAGTACTAGAAACGGGTGTGTGTGGTGGGACAGTGGCATCAGTGTGTTCAAGGACGGCGGAGAAGTGGCAGTAATCAAAATGGGGATCATCAGGAATGGATTAGACCTCAGAGAGGTGGGAAGCAAAATCGTTAGCCTTACTGAGGTTGTCAGGGAAGGCATGGTTGCCATAAGGAACGGAGTAATGCTGGGCCCAAGTGTTACCAGTAAGGTGGTGGAAAGCAGACCAGTACTTGAAGAAGCTGACAGGGAGGGTGGACTTGAGGTGTGTATATATCTGGTACCAGTCCTGCATTTTTTTGCTATGTGTAGGTTGCGGATGTGTTGTAACTTCAGGTTACGGAGGAGTGTATCCTAGTCTAGTCACGGGAGGAGGGGAATGAGCAGTAGAGCCTGTAGGACTCACGGAGAAGGTTGGCCTGTGGAGGAAGCATAGGCAGGGGATGAGTTTGGTAGGAAAGTGAGCCTCCACAGTGTCAGTGATGGTCTTCTGGAGGAAGGAAGAAGCATGGGTGATGTCAGCAGGATGGTGAAAGGTAAGGGGATGCCTTTCGACCTGTGAAGCAATGGATTCCTGATAGTCATCCTAGTCAGCATGGCAGTAATCATGGACTGACTTCTGAGGGGCAGCAGGGTAGGGGGATGGGGCAGAAGGGGGCGAAGGGCAGAGGAGATGGTGAGAAGGATGGAGAGGTGGTCACCACCAATGGGATCGAGAGTGCCTGCAATGATGCGACCAAGTAGGTTGGGGGTAGTTAGGATGACATCCATGGTGGAGATACTTTCAGGATGGGTGTGCTGTATGAGAGGAACAAGGTCACCATAGAGGGTGCAAAGGTACGAATACTGCTGTCAGAGGGTGGCAGGGTCACAGCTGTGGACGTAGAGGTTGGCAGCAATCACATAAATGGAGAAGGTATGGTCAACAAGGGAAATGAAGTCATAGGGGGAGAGGTACTGTGGGCTGGATATGTATAGTGGCAGAGGTGATGGAGGCAAAAAAAAAATGCTGAAGAGAAGATGTTTGGTTGGGTCATTGAGTAGGAGTTGTGGCCAGACAGGGAGATGCTTGAGGTGGTCAATAGCAACCCTGCCTCATGTAAAGGGAAGGGAGTTGTTGGTGCGGTGAAGGAGATAGGTGCAGGTACGGACAATGTAGTGAGGTTGGAGGAAGGATTCATTAAGGATGCAGGAGTTGACCTGGTTCTGGGACAGGGTATGCATGAAGAGGTATTTGTTGGCAGGGAGGGAGCGAATGTTTAGGTAGAGGAGATGATTTTATTGATGCACCAGGTGTTGGGATGGGGAAAGGAAGTGGCAGGGGAGGAGAGAGGGGCTTAAACGATGGTGTCTTGGTGGGTGAAGGTAAAGTGGGCCTGGTTGTGGGAGTAGGTGGCATAAGCATTCAAATGGAAGACAGAGCAGGCGGCAAGGGAGATCTTATGGATGGTTTAGGGACTTCTGAAGGGGTGGATGTTCTGCAGGATGATGATCAGGAACTGGTTGATGTCTTCAGGCTTAGGGGGATGTCAGAGGGAATTGTTGGGGTGGATTGTATGCGTTTCATCAGCATTATGTATGTACAGAACTGTGTAAATAGTTTTTATCATTTATTTATTTAGATCCCATAAATCCAATACAGTGAGATATTCGCATGGATGTAGGACGAGTCAGATTCTTACAAATTATACAAAAGGAACACACAAAAAAAATTCCTCTTGCAAGAGGAGACATAGGAGTAAGAGAAAATACCAATTAAGATGTATAGACTAAATTACATTTAAAAAAGTTAAAATGAAGGTAGACATTAAGAGCTGCTTAAAAGACATAGAAATGTTAACAATGATTCTCAATATTGTAATGCATAAGAGTACATCAGATTTAGTTAAAAGAAAAAATCAATTAGTGTTGACACAATTGAAATATTGTTCAACCAAATAAAAGGAATTATCTGTTAGATAGAGTTTGACTTGTTGTTTAAAATTGTGAAGCTCATGCACAAGTGATTTCATTGATGGTGGGAGAGGATTGAGCACCTTGCAACCCCTGGAATGGACCTCTTTTGGTACAATACTAGGGTTTTTTAATTCATAATGGAGGTCCATCTTCCTCCTGGTATTGTGAGTATGGTATAAATCATTGGTTTTGTGTAGTTGCTCATTTTTTCCAATTAAACATAATAGGGAGTAGACATATTGACATGCAGTTGTCAGTATCCCAAATTTTCTGGAAAGGTTTCTACAAGAATATCTAGGCTAGACTCTGGTTATTATCCTAATAACTGTCTTTCGGGCAGTGAATTTGTGTTTGGATAGTGGCTGATTACCCCAGTTGCAATAATGTGAATAGCAAATGTTGCTGAGCTGAGTTTTTTGAGAAGTTGTAAAGTCTGTTCAGACCATTTTAGATGGCTGTCAATGTGAACACTGAGGAAGTTGGAAGACTCAACTTGTAGTAAGTCACTACCATTACATTTAATACTTAATTGATCCTCCACTGTTTTACTTACTTGGAAATGAACAGACTGGGTCTTGTGAACATTTAGTAATAACCCATTACTTTTAAACCAAGTAAGTACCTCATTAAATACAATGTAGGCAAATTCCTCAAGATTGTGGTTGGGAGTATTGTTGATGAGGATGGAGGTGTCATCAGTGAAAATAGTAAAATTAGTTTTAGACGCACTACACTATTCTATTCTATTCTAAAATATTCTATTCTATTCTATTCTAAAATATTCTATTCTATTCTATTCCAATCTGAAGGTCATTGATAAAGATGAGGAAGAGAAGAAGGCCTACTACTGATTTATTTTTATTTATTTATTTTCGTGTTCCATAGATCCTTGATGCAGTGGTTTGCTAGGATGCAGAATGTGTCAGATTATTACAGTAATGACTAAATGTAAATGGTCATGAGGCTTACAAACTAAATCATATATAAACTGATACATGAGGTTCAAGTGTTTAAACAACAACACAAATTATAGTAGTAATAATGAGTACACAAACTAACTATGAGTCTTACATTCTAATACATTTAAAAAGTGTTCTGTCATCAATTGATATGCCAGTGCTATATAATCAGTTCCTGACTTCAACATATCCATTTATGATTCACCCTTGGAACAAGTGGACCATTTCTGTACTTGGGAAGCATACTGTCATCTAACTGCTCATCTGGAAAAGATGTGGAGAATAGATTATGTGCTGCCCATGTAGCATTTGGACGTCTTACAAAGTGTGTCTTCCTGAATAAAGACCTAACACTGTACACCAAACTGATGGTGTACAAAGCTGTAGTCATTTCCACCCTGCTATATGGTTGCAAAACCTGGACGTTATATTGCTGTGATCTGAAGAAACTAGAACGCTTCAACCAACAGAAGCTAAGATATATCATGAACCTGAAATGGGATGACTTGATATCCAACACAGCTGTTATTTAGAAAGCAAAAATGTATAGCATGGAAGCTCTTATCATTAGGCATCAACTCAGATGGGTCGGACATGTCCAGCGGATGAAAAATGACAGACTTCCACGCCAGATGCTGTACAGCAAAGTGAGCACAGGTAAAAGGCCACGAGGTGCCCCTCTCAAACGTTATAAGGATCAGTACAAGAAAAATCTGAAAAACTTTAACATCGATCCGAGTAATTGGTCCACAATAGTAGAAGACCGAAGTTGCTGGTGCTCAGTTACCTCAAATGCTCTTCAAAACTTTGAGCTGGAACTTCGAAGAATGGAGGATGACAAACGCCGGAGACGTAAACTCCTCCAGGCTCAGCCACGTCCTCCAACTTCCATCAGCTGTAATGTCTGTGGCCGCCTGTTCCACGCTGGGATTGGATTGCTAAGCCATCAACGACACTTCCACGCCTGAACCGTGACAAAGGAAATCTCAGGAGAGAAATGAAAACTCGGATATGAGTATCAGCCAACGATGATAATCAGTTCTAATAGTAATGCTTAAATTAATTTTATTCCAACAATTTGTCACACAGGTTTTCTGGTCCTTTGTTCTCTATTTAATGCCAAGTGCATAAAGGCTAACTTTGTAGCTCACAGACAACCATGAAACTCGGTTTGAGGATACCAATCATTAGCTTGGAAAAAGCAAATGGTGTAAGAATAATGTCATTCCCTCCACACTCCAGCTGCAAAGTGCAGCCTTGTAACAGAAGTGTACCATACCCTGGAGACCACACTCTGTGGAAAATGAGTACTGTAATGTTGTGTGTTATTTTGCCATTTAAAACTTTTGACGTTTGGTTGCAAATAACTTCATGTTAACTGCAGTTAATGCTGAAGAGCCCACAAAGAGTGGATTAATTACAGCCAGTACAGATGTATTTAAAAAAATCAGTTTTCCCACTCTCCATACATGAATGTAGTAGAAAAAACCCCTAATAAGTAGCACAATGGGATGTACCCTCTGCCATGCACTTCACAATGTTTTGCAGAGTATAGATGTAGATGTGGCACTGTTTACTAATGATTCCTATACTAGAACCGTGACGTAATCAAAAACCAAATTTAAGTATTTCACGCTGCAGGTTTTATCCCACCAGGTGGGAATATCAAACAATGGAAACTCCAGGTAGGGATGTCAACAACATAGGAAAAGGTAGATTGTTATTTACTGTAAGGATAACACACTAAGTTGCAGACAGGCACTGTTAAATGGCACTTACACAGCCTCACATACACACGACTGCCGACTCCGGCAGCTCAAGCCAGAATTTCTTTCATTATCTGCTATCAAAGGATCTATGATGGAGGGATTGGAGAAAGCAAACGAGTCTTTCCTCTCACAATCCCACCATATGTACTGACAGATCAACTGATGTAATTACATATAAATCTGGCAAGTTGGCTGGGTATGGCACAACAGAATACGTCTGGTGGTGTCAGGTCACATGGAAAGACACATGTGTCAGATTTAAGGGCTTCTGTGGAGTTCCACGTTCTAACTTGTCACAACCTGCTGATGTTTACTGCAGGCTCTTTGGTGTGCCTATTGACAATGCCTCTGTGGTATGAAATTTTCTCACGGACTGTCATTTCGACCCTGTCGAAGCATACCATTGATTTTGTCTAGAGCATGAGATTATGCATCTGCTCAGTCTGGGACTGCCTTTGCTCACCATTTGGCAGACAGTTGTGATTTTAGTGGACGAAGTGTTGACATATGAGTGCACTGAGTGTGTGCTTCGTTTCTGAGTGCTTTCCAGTTAAACCTGCAAACATTGTTATTCAACACCAACGTGTCAGTTATTTGACCAACTTTCACTGAACTGTATAGACCCCGAGTTAATCACCTCCACAAGTATTAGTTTTATCAATCCGTTGACTACATTATTGATAGTATAAGATGATGTACAACTTTTCCCAAAAGCACAGGTGAGAAAGGAAACACGAAAGTGTAGGCTCAGAGGGAAGTGTACATTGCTAGCAGAACACTTGGGAAAGCAACATTAAAAGATGGAGAAGTGAAAATCACAAGGTTGTTTTTATATGATGTCGATAGTCTGAGATGGAAACTGAGGTTTTATTTGATAAAATGGCTAAAGTGTTACTTGCCTAATGCGAAATGCAATGCCAGTTCAGTTCAGGTTAGTTTTTCTGCATGCTTCATGATTAATAATTGGGACAATTCAACCTCCTGTTAAATGTGTCAATAGTTTACAAATAAGACAGCCATTCTCTGTGAAAAAGTGGCTACTTGCTGGCCATTTACATAACTGGATATTTTATTTTACTCTTAAATTAAAACGCAAGTTTATAAATGCAACCTAACCAGGTAAGCACTACAAACAAGGGACGATCAATGAGTTACCATTCGAGGGCATTGCTGCAGTGTATAAGCAACATAGTGCAACTCCAATGCATCAATATAAGCCCCAACATATGGGTAATGGACTAGTGTGACATTTGTGTCTTTTCAATGTATATACAATAAATGCGGAAACGTGAAGTATGGTGATGTTGTTACCACATGTGCCCAAACAGAACCAATGTGCTGATATTCTTTGCTTAACTGTTGAAGGACAAACACAAGTAGACATCCATCAGAGAATTACGAATGTACATGGGGCAGCTGTAGAATGGTATGCATAGTTCTGTGACGGTCACAATTTGACACGAGACTACAGTTGATGTGCAAAGTTATGCCAACACGTGTGGGAGACACTCGAGCATCCACCATTCCATCCTGATCCCTCCCCATGTGATTATCGTGCCTTTGGTCCTTAAAGAAGGCCTCGAAGGCTTGACAATTCCTGTCATATGAGGACATGAGCAGGCCATTACAGGCTACTTCACGCAGCACAACACAGTGTTTTATCAAATGGGTATCTTCCACCTAGTGTTTTAGTGGGTTGATTACCTCAATTCTCATAGTGGTTTTTCCTGAGTGGCAAACCAATTTTGGATGGTACAGCCTTTGAAAAGAAACTTTTTGACTGCTCCTGAAATTATACACTCAGAAACTCATCTATGGACTAAAAGGATTGGTGAGGAGATGTAACTGGAGTTTGTTTTTCAAACTTTCGATATCTGCCAGAAGCTTTAATATAGAATGGAGATGGTCGAATATGCTTATGGCTGCATACTTTGTTCCTTTCTGTGCAAGAGAAAGATCCAGAGTAAGGAAAGCAGTGTGAAGTTTTAGTCTTTCATTTCAGTGCAGATCCTTTTGATCAAGGGGATTATATTCTCATAAATTTATCACAAAAGAAAACATTTAAGTAGAATCAACCACACAGACGATGAAATTTGGTCAGGTGTTGCTTTATTCCACATATTTCATTCTCTGTTATGTAACAGTGTAGCCTTCTGGGGCAGTCAAAGGCCCCCTTCTTTTTCTCATCTTTATCAATGACCATCCCTTGCATACCAGCTTTAGAACCCACTTTACTCTTTTTTCTGATGACGCCTCTATCCTCATCAACAAAACTCCCAATCTCAATCTTGAGGAATCGGCCAACATTGTCTTTAGTGAAGTATGTAATTGGTTTGTAAATAATGGGTTATCACTAAATGTTAATAAGATTCAGTTTGTGCATTTCCAAGTAAGGAAAAATTTGAGGATCAATTAAGTATTACATTGAATGGTAGTAAGTTACTGCAAGTTGAGTCAACCAGGTTTCTGGGTGTAAACATTGACAACAGTCTACAATGATCTGAACGTATTTTGCACCTCCACAAAAAACTCAGCTCAGCAACATTTGCTGTTCGTATTGTTTCCACTGTATGTGACTGAGACACCTCAAAAACTGCTTACTTTAGTTATTTCCATGCATTATTGCTGTATGGTATGGTTTTCTGGGGTAATCAGCCACTATCCAAAAAAATATTAATTGCCCAAAAGAGAGTTATTAGGATAATGAGCGGAGTCCAGCCTAGACATAGGAATGCTTTCAGAAAATTACGGATACTGACAATCACATGCCAATATATTTACACCCTGTTATGTTTCATTGGTAAAAATGGACAATCATACAAAACCAATGATTCATACCATACACACAATACCAGGAGGAAGATGGACTTCCATTATTAATCAAAAACCTTACTATTGTACATAAAGGAGACCATTACATGAGCTGCAAGATGTTCAATGCTCTCCCACCATCACTGAAATTACTTATCCACGAGCTTCCAAATTTAAACAACATCTCAAACAGTATTTATTAGGTAATTCCTTCTATTCGGTAGAATAGAGTTAAATGTAATAGACTTTTTCATTTACTAATTTGATATGCTATTGTGCATTACAATACTCACAATCACTGTTAACATTACTGTGTCTTTCATTTAGCTATTAAGATCTACCATATTTTTAATGTAATTTTTCTATACCTATTAATGTGTATTTTGTGTTATACCAGATATCCTCTTGCAAGAGGTACTTTTATATATTTCTTTTGTATTATTTGTAATAATTCTGTACAAGTGGCCATTCAGATGGCCACATATAAGATTTGGCCCCATGAGATAGTTGCGTACAATGCTGGCCCAGATATTCACAGCAGAACATACTTGATGGTGTGACCCTACTACAGTGTGAGAGTTTTCCTCATCCCACACATGGCTATTCCTGCTGTTCGAAGTACCATCACAATCAAATGAAGCCTCATCAGTAAACAGAACAATTTGGAGGAAATCTGGTCAATCAATCCACTGCCCCTGTTAGCTGAGTGGTCAGTGCAACAGACTGTCAATCCTAAGGGCCCGGGTTCGATTCCTGGTTGGGTCAGAGATTTTCTCTGCTCAGGGACTAGGTGTTGTGCTGTCCTAATCATCATAATTTCATCCCCATTGACGCGCAAGTCGCCGAAGTGGCGTCAAATCGAAAGACTTGAACCAGGCAAGCGGTCTACCTGACGGGAGGCCCTCGTCACATTCCATAATTATTAATCCACTGTTGGACAAACCACTGACACAATGCAATCCTTAGTGCAAAGTCAGTCACAAGTAGTGCATGGACTCACTGCGGGTGATATGGGTGTAATTGTTGTTGATGGAGTATTCACCACACACTAATGTGTGATGTGTCTGTTTCACATGAAATACAATGAGTACTTGTAGTGGGGTCTGCTGCAACATGTTCCAGCACCTTTTATTCAAAATCCAAGATGCAAGTGGTCATGATGTTGCCATGTCCCTCATTTCTTCTGTCCAATGAACCAGAATCCCACATTTGTCAATCTAGAGAAACAACCACTCATCATGATGGAGGATGCCTGTTAGGAAATTGGACCTGGTACAGCCTTTCAACAGCATGACCATTGAAATTTACTTCCCCATACACATGTCAGTGAGTTCTGTGAAATTGTTCCAGTACTGCTCCATCATATTGTACTACACATCTCTGAACAGCACTGAAAAATGAATGGCTCTATCACTGATTCATAGCCTGTTCTGTCACGGCACAATGCAAATACGATACAGCAAGGCCACCTTCCAGACAGATAAAGTAAACTAAAACGCCATCATGACTTCCTGGTAATCAGGCTAGTCCTCCTTGTTTCCTCACAGGAAATAAGAAATGTAAATGTAAGTTAAAATGTTTCAAATAGCTCTGAGCACTATGGGACTTAACATCTGAGGTCATCAGTCCCCTAGAACTTAGAGCTACTTAAACCTAAATAACCTAAGGACATCACGCATATCCATGCCCGAGGCAGGATTCGAACCTGCGACCGTAGCGGTCGCGCGGTTCCAGATTGAAGCGCCTAGAAGCACTCGGCCACAACAGCCAGCATAAATGTAAGTAAACAGTGCAATATGTGTATACTTGTATGCATGTGAGTAGTAAATAGGAATGCTAGACAAAGCTGGTTTCCCCAACCCCAGGTTCCCAAGCTAAAATTGTTTGGTGGAGCGTTTTCTATGTCCTGTTACATTTATGCACACTCTCACAGAAACACCTTGCATATTTGATCAGAGCACAATTACATTACGTGTCGCCTAAGCAAAGTACTGGCAACAACTGTCTTTAGGCAGCGATAATGCTCACTGTGTGTGTCATCACGATGACTATCTACGTGGTGTCACAGATGTAAGAATATTTGCCTTTGATAATGCCATTGCAATCAAGTACACATTATGCATCTGACAGCAGATAAACAGTAGCTGTACAGTAAAGCCACAGACACCAGCTCTTGCCAAAGTAGTAGCTCCCTTACTAATATATTCAATTACCTTTAGATGGTATATGTATGAATAGCATCAAGCAGTGTACTGGTGGTTTATTGTTATTACAGTATGGGATGGGTGGAAAGTAGCTTCCTGTTTTTAATATTTTTCCCTCCTAAAATACTGTAGGCATAAATTCTATTTTTTGCACTCATGTAGTTATTGTACACCATTAATTTTAAATTCAGTGTGCACTCCAATATTTTCTAGGCAGTTTCTGAAATCAACAGGTAAATTAGCTCTGACCATCCTCAATAATTTGGTGGAAAAACCATTTATGACATCACCGATCTTATTTTCATGCTTGCCAAGAGTTTGCTGATTGCTACAATACACTTCTTCCTTAGCCTACTTCCATAAAAAGAAGCCACATGGGGTGAGGTCTGGACTTCTTGCTGCACATTCTGTGGGATCTCAGCGACCTATTCAGCATCTTGTGAAGTGTCTGTAGAGCCATTGTAGGTGTAATGAGGAGGAGATCCATCTTGGGTAAACAGCAGTTCATGTGAATTGTCGCACTCAGAAATGGTAGGCCATAGAAAATGTTCTAACATTTGCAGGTATCTGTCAGTGTCTGAATTGACAGGATCCAATGACACTGGAAGAAGTTAATCTACACCACACTGTCACTTTTTGCTTTCCCTGCATTTTTTCAGTAGTGCCTTTGGGATCACCTTTTGTCCAGTAATCTCTATAATGAGGATAAACAACCCCCCTCCCTTGCATGAATCATGGCTTCAGCACTCCACAGGTGTTGATGATGTTCATGCGATGCCAGTTGCTGTCAGAACATCTAGAAAGAACAAACCACCTTCATCATTGCCAGTTTTTTGCATAACATTGTTGAAAACTGTTGTCAGTTGTGTATTTATTGTGGAACATTTACACAAGTTTGCTGTTGCAATGAACAGCATCATAAATCATTTCTCATAGTAAATCACTGCTAATCCCTTCGGTTTGAATTGGTCTACTCAATACAGAGTATGATGAATCTTTGCCAGGTATCATTATTATGTGGTCTTCCACCTTCATGAGAGCTTCATTGTAGTTTAAATCAATCTATGTAGTAGTAAGGTATTTAAATGTGTGCATTATATCCTCTCCCATGTCAGTTTTGTAGTTTTCGCACACCTGTTGTGGATCTGAAAGCCCAGAGGTTGCCATTAATATTGCAAAAAGCTGCCTCACTTTTGTCACTGATCTGTGCTGTACGGCCTCCTCCAGTGTTGGAGCAAAATGGTTATCACTTCCTATCAACTCTTAGGCCTCACCTGTCTGAATATTAATAATTCCTGACCCTTGCATTTTTTAAGATCTTTGAAACAGTTTAGGCCTCACACATGGTGCAGCATCTTTTCAAGCAAAAGCATTCCATGTTGCTGACATGCACTGCATAGACTCAGCCTAAAACACAGCCAGGTTTAACACCAGGTCAATTGTGAACATGGATTCCTTGAATGTGACATTTACATTCTGTCCTTGATACAATCCAGGTATTATATCTAGTCACCTCAACATATAAAAGGGTTTTTGTGAAATCGTTGCTTGGACAATGATCAAAAAATGCAATCAGTGGTGCTTTTTGCGGGCTTAATATTATCTGACAAAAATTATTTATTAAAATACACTCTTTCACCATTCTCTAAACGAACATTGATGTGTGCTATGGTGGGATGTCTCCGAATTGCAGAAAACCTAAAAGACGCCACACAGCTTCGTTGCTACTGAAATAACAGCTGGACTGATACCTGTGCACTTGATTTACCAGATTTGTGAGATCTTTGCTTCTGAAGTTGAAAATAGCTTATTGACTGCCTCTGTTAATGTATTTCAAAATACATTTTATGGCATGCAGTGAACTGCAAGCCTCCAAATTGGTACGCACTTTAAACATTATTGACAAAATTGGGTAATAGAGGACAACCCACCTATTATCGACATTAACATAACCGCCTTTTCAAAGCTTTACCACTGCTGTCTGACTGTCGTGTTCTGGTGCTCTACATCAGTACAGAGGATATCTGTTTGCATTGTGTATGGTCTGCATGTGAGGCCTACATGGGAACTTTTTTGTGCAATATACATGTTTGATGCAAGGAGATTGAGAATTGTTAAATCCATGTAAGCCATGGATCACACTTTTACAATAATATTGTGCAGTGTCTTGTCAGTACTTGAATTGGGTATTTTTGCACTTTGACAAGGTCTCAACCTATATTTTAACCAAAGTAAAATATGTACATGCTGTAAGCTCACTTTTGTCACCCAGCAGTATACATAAAACATAGCATTTTTCCATATATTTTTCCCTTAGTTATAACTGACATTAGCTTCTTTATTTTTAGCCTAAAAATCTTGCTACTATATCATGTCTATGAACAGCCACATGTCCTGGTAATGAATCAACTACTTCCTTCCATGCTGGGTTACATGTTGTCTTGAGTACACTCATGCAGGTATTGTGGACTATTAACAGATGAATAGGATAGGGTTACCATCTTGCCCATATTATTAGGATTTATATTTGTATCATTTGCAACACTGTCTTTCAGATGAATATAATTCCCTTCTCTCAATTAAGCTTTATTAAATGATATGTATCACAGCCATTCACTTTCCACCTTAACATACATTTATAAGCAATATTGATTGTCGAGTTGCTTGCATTGTGATATCATATTAAAATCATTTTGTTGTATAATCATATGATGTGCGTAACAGTCAATACATGGCACTTTTTTCAATACATGGCACTTTTTTTGTTTTGGAAGGATAAGCATGTTGTAGGCTCAAATTGTGGATACTGGAATGCATCATAATATATTTTTGCATGAGACACCTTGGTTAGTCTGCCATCATGAACATACAAAATGATTCTGTGACTTTAAAACTGTTCAACTATACCCAAGGCTGCTACTTCATTTATTAATGCTGCAATATATCACCCACATATTCCCTACTTGGATATTACTAAACCTATAGTCTGTTTCATTGGTTTCATCACCGCTGAAATAAATCTGTAGGAACTTGCTGTGATGATTGTCTGGTGAAAGCAAAGAGACAATCCTATGGTAAATTTGACCTTGAATCATAAAAGTTGGTGAAAAACCTGGCATTTGATTTCTGCGTCCCCGCCAAATGAAGTTATCTGAAAGCACGCATTATATTTTCTTATCATAAAAAAAAAGAAAAAAAATAATAATAATAAATAAAAAAAAATAAAATAAAAAAAAGAACCTTGATTCATTGGATTTCCACAGAAGTAGAGTTTTTAGGGATTCTTTTGGCTCACCTAGCTATGGAAGAGAGATTTTGCCACAAGAGCAACACAAACCAAGTCTTTCTTCCATTTAAATGGGTTATAATGGCATTCTCCCTAGGATTACAGTCAATTAATGGATCATAATTAAATGTAGCCTCACTGACTTCCTTCCATGTTCTAAATATAAAGGCATAACTTCTGTGTCTGTCCCACAGCATTTAAATGATGCTGCCATTGTGAACATTCAGGGGTCTCAAAAGCTAGAAGAGATGCATGATGCTCAGCATCAAAACAGCAATTGGCTTCTGTCTATTCCACCATCTGTAGGTCTAAAGACAGCATTATGTTCTGCCTACAAGGTCGGGCAGATCTGAGATTGCTCCAAGGTTTGTTGCTTTCTGGTGGCTTCAGTAACTTGACCTCTCTTTGATTGATTTGCTAAATCAGACTTGCATTTTCAAGGCATATCATAATAATTTTAAATATAGTTCTCAAGTTTGCCATCAGGTTTTATTGTCGTGTCTCCACAAAAAATCTCCAGCTATGCAAAGTGGTGCAGCAACTCAATACCATAAGTCATGCACTCAGTAACACTGGATTCGTACTGTCATGCAATAACGTATTAACAGGAAAGCCCGTATTACACAAAGACTTATACCTGCACCACAGCACACCAAACACATGTGTTTGGAAGTGCATACCAGTTTACGTTGTCCAATTACATGACACGTGTGGGATAGAACGACGCGAATCCAAACTTGTGCATTAGACGTCAATAACACGAAAAACTCAAAAGTGCACTTTCCAATTTCTTGTAAAACCTTTCCTTCAAATTAAAAATTTCTAAGGGCTCAAGATTCTTTTTCATTAGGTATTTGCGTTTATTTTTGTTATTATTGGCTATTAAGTAACTCTTCTTCCCCTATATAATGTAAAATGGAGTGAATAGAAACAATGGGGGTGAATACAGACCAAACTCCATATACATAATTACTCTGAAAACTGTAAGTTTGTATTTGACATTATTTTTAATTACTATTGGTTTTGGGTGAGCAACACTTTAAACCAACAAGGAAATTATGTTTTATTTTTTGGCAGCACTGTACATTGACATTTATCCTAGAGTCTTTCTCGAAAGTTTTCAAGATGTTTTCCTACCTACTTTGAACTTCTCTGGAAAGTAAATATGAATTATATGTGTGCTAGTTAATGGCATTGTAAATACTACTTCTAACATCTGTATAAAACAGTAAAGGTTGGGTTCTGTTTTACATTAAACGAATCAGCTCTTGAGAATTATCATATTTTTTACATTTGGTTTTTATAGTTTGTGCAGTGAATAGAAACATAACAATTTTGGTGTTTCTATTCACCTGATTATAGCAAGATTAAAAAGAAATCTAGTATGCCATGCTAATGCTGTATAAAAAGCTATTATCCATTCTCTACTTATGTTATATGAATAACTAACATATTCTTCTTGTTTCAGAGCTGCTGTTCAAGTATGTCATGGAAATACAAACACAGTGTTGGAGGCGATTACAAGAAATACTGTCCTGATCATATAAAAAATGCCCTCTCTAACATCGAATTTGGTGTTAGGCTGCAGAAAGTAGCTGAAAAATGTGGGATTCATTATAGTGAATTGCACAGACATCTAAAAGGTAGCCTCAATTTTCAACTTCAGGCTGGGAAAACTGTTCCATCTTTCGAAGAATTGAAGCTGTCTGTAGATAGATTGAAAATATGCAGCGAATGGGGCTATCCTAACGACTCTGCAGTTTTACAACTTCTACTAGAGGACTTTCTGGACAAAAAGGGGTACAGGTGGAAAGGTTTAAGCGTAATCTCCCAGTCATGATTTTGTGGAATCATTTATGAGACAATACAAAGATCAACTGACAGAGCAAATGTGCCAAAACATAAAACACTCCAGAGCCAGTGTCCATCTACATCTAGATGGGTACTCTGTTAGTAACACTTAGGTGCCTGACAAAGAGTGACACCAGAAACTGCCAACAGTTACTTTGATGAACTGTCAAACAAAATAGAGAATTTGCCGCTGTCCAATATAATGAATTATGATGAGATGGACCTTACAGGCAGTTGAGGAAAATGAAATGTAATCGCATGTAGGGGAACTAAATATCCTAAAAGGGTCATGGACTCCAGGACGGTATTGACCCCCCATGATGTTACCAGTTGCTGCAGACTGCACAATACCATCCCCTTATGTTGTGTATAATGCTTTGCATTTATATCAAGGCCGGATTAAAGGTAGGCCAAAAGATGCAAGATACAATCAGATGAAGTCTGGCTGGTTAACTGTGTTCTGCTTCGCAGATTAGGTCCTTACAGTTGCTGTCCCATGTCTGATAAAGCTGGAAGTGAAGAAAGTTCTCACTGGGGACAATTTATTGTTGCGCCTGTCTAAGAATCAGTTGAGATGTGTCAAGACGACAACGTAAGATTTATATTTCTTCCAGCAAATTCAGCACACCTGACACAGCTACTTGGCATGGCATTTTTTCAGACTCTTAAAATTACTTGACCCAAAATATTAGAGGCATGATGAGATAAGGCAACAGTTCCTAATGATGAATTTCCTCTGCTTTTGACTGCATACTTCTCGATACCTGCATAACATATGAAATACAAACAGATTTTGATTGTTTACATGAGGAGTGCTCCTTTGAAAGTAGTTGTGTTGAACTAGAAGACATGAACAAAATAGTCACTTCAATTTACAGAATTATGGGAAGTACAGTAACTAAAACTTTCTTGTCCGAACTCCAGTGTCTTCTTGATAATCTTAAGAAAGTAAGGAGGAAAAATATCATAATAGCAGCTGATTGTAATGTAATTGTAATAAGTCAAAGCAGTGGCTCAAAACAGTTTGTTGACATAATTCAGAACTCTGGTTTTAAACTAATTTTTTTGAATTCACTAGAGAAATGCCAATTCTGCTACTTGTATAGACAACATCTTAACAAATTATGTGTTCGACAGTGAAATCAAGTCCTGTTTATATTTAAGAATTTCTGATCATTCTGCATTGTTCATTCCACTGCCAGGAAAATAATAAACCAGATCTCATGAAAAGAGTTTAGTCAAAATAACTTGAACCTATTCCATGACAAGATAGATGCAGTTAAAATGGCCCATAAATAATAGTGTGTCAAGTATTGAGAACTTTGATAATTTTCTAAGAAGTTGTCTAGAAGTATTTAATGAATCATTCCGACCTAGGATCTGGCACCAAAAAGTTAAAAGTAAACTAAAAAGAATTACTGCAGACTCAAAGGTATCTAGTGCTCAAAAACGAGAACTACAGAAAGAAATGAAACACAATAAAAACCCTGAATTTGTTAACTATGTGAGACATTATAAAGCTGCCAAAAGAATGTCAAATAATAAGTTGAGTTTAGAAAATATGAATATGACTAAAGGAGTATGGTCTGTTATTAAATCATAATTAGGTAAAACAGTTAACCACCAGGAAATTTAAAAATTGAACGAATCAATGATATTATTACAAACCCCGCTCAGATATCTCAGTCTTTTAATAAGTTTCTCATAAATGTAACAAAACCTGATGTAAATGTGACTACTTATCAAAACGATATTATTACAAACCCTGATCAGATAGGTCAATGTTTTAATAAGTTTCTCATAAATGGAACAAAATCTGATGTAAATGTGACTACTTATGAAAACAGTGTGAATTTTTTGTGCTGGACCACAATAGTGACCCCTTCATGACATTTCCCAACACCAAACCCTTAAAGCTTCCCTGATATGCCACGGTGGTGAGTGAGCTGACACCTTACCGTGGGTAATGTTAGGCGTTCTGTCCACGTACATAGAGGACCTCGGCGCATCCCTGGCAGAAGTACTGTAAAGAGAACCCCTCACACTCCCAGCCGAGCTAGCTGAGCCTTCAGTTCCTCCAGATCAAATCTGCAACTCAAAATTTGTCAGGCACGTCAAGGAGCTAATCGCTAACATTCGCACACTAATTAACGACACACCTCAAACAGCATCTGTCTGCCACCTAAAACCAGCGTGGTCTCTGGGAGAACACAATTCCAGTATCTGTAAATGGTGAAGTAAACTGTTTTTCACGAAGTACACAGGAAATGGGGAACAACATGTGTTTAGTAGTATTTATGTATTCATTATCTCCAATTTTTTTTCTTTATTGTGATTTCATTCCCCTGCCCCACATGGACAGGGATGGGCTGTCATCGGCCAATCCGCTGCTCTTCATCTGAGTGATATGACAACTAGGACAAGAATAAAATTTTACATGTAAGGCGATAAAAAAGGGGTCATAAAACAGAGTAAGGGGAGACAATGGTGGTAAAAATACACAGACATGGAGACGTTCATGGGGGGACAGTTAAAAAAGGTTGACTTAAAGTTAAAAAACACAACTGGCAATTCTTAAAACACAAAGAAGACACTGAAGGCACATGCACAGGTTAAAAGTCAGCCACAGTATTAAAAACACTCCAGAACAACAAACTTAAAACCCACTTGCAGCACACATGATGAATAATAAAACTGCCAGATTGGACCTGCCAAGGGAGAGGCCAGAGAGGATGGAAAATGAGGGGAGAGCAAGGGGCAGCAAGGGGAGGGGGTGGAATGAAGAGAGTAGGGGCATCAGCAGGTACAATAAGAGGTAGGAGACTGGTGGGGCAGGAGATGAAGAGGGAAGACAAGGTAGGAGGGAGTGCAGAGACACTGAAGGGGAGCACAAGAGAGGGTGGGGGAGTAGGAGGGGAAAGCTGCTCAGGAGAATGGAGGGGGAGGAGAGGGAGCTCTGAGGAGGAGGCAGGAGGAAGATGGGGTTAGAATTGGTAGGAAGGGTAAATGTCAGGGTGAAGCTCATCATCTGGGAGGGGTAGATGGTGGAGGTGTGTTGGGAAAGGAGGCAGAGGGTGTGGAGATTGAGAGAGGGTGGGACACAATGGTAAAGGCGAGGCAACGGGCTGGGGGTTGAGACGAAGGGAGACACCAAGGGGTGGAGATCGGTGCGGCAGGCAATATATAATGTATGGATGTGTTCATGGAAAAGGAGAAGGTGGGTGAAGGGGATGAGGTCGTAGAGGATGTGTGTGGTGGACGGAAGGCAGATGCGGAAGGCGAGGCAGAGCACATGGCGTTCAAGGATTTTGAGGGATTTATAGAACCTGAGAGGGGCAGAAATTAAAGTTATCTTGGCATAACAGAGGATGGGGCGGATCAAGGATTTGAAGGTGTGAAGGATGGTGGAAGGATGCAGACACCACGTCTGGCCAGACAGGACTTCAGGAGGCGGAGTCTGTTGTGACCTTTGTGTTGGATGGTAAGGAGATGGGGAGTCCAGGTGAGGTGGTGGTCGAGGGTGAGGCCAAGTTATTTGAGGGTAGGCGTGAGGTGGATAGCACAGCCATAAATGGTGAGGTAGAAATCATGGAGATGGAAGGAGCGGGTGGTGTGGCCTATGGAGATCGCCTGGGTCTTGGAGGAGTTGATACGGAGGAACCACTGGTTGCACCAAGCAGTGAATTGGTCAAGGTGGGTTTGGAGGGTACTTTGGGACTGTTGAAGGGTAGGATAAAGGGCTAGGAAGGCGGTGTCATCAGTGAACTGGAGAAGATGAACAGTTGGGGGAGGTTTGGGCATATCAGCAGAGAACAGGAGATAGAGGAGAGGGGAAAGGACTGAACCTTGGGGCACGCCGGCAGAGGGATAGAAATTACAGGAGTTGGAATTGTGGATAGTCACATAGGAGGGACGATGAGAGATGAAGGAAGCAACAAGACGGACAAGATGGCAGACATGGTCAAAGGCATTCTGGAGGTCAAGGGAAACAAAGATAGTGGAGCGAGGGGAAGGAAGGAAGATTGGTAAGGTGAAGGAGCTGGTCGTCGGTGGAGAGGGAAGGCCAGAAGCCACATTGGGTAAGGGGAAGGGGGTGGCGCTGGTTAAGGTGGCGGTGAATATGGTGAGAGAGGGTGGTCTCAAATACCTTACTGAATACGGTGGTGAGGCAGATGGCATGATAGGAAAAGGTATGATAGGGGGGGAGGGTTGTTGGGTTTAGGGAACAGCAGGACATGAGAAGTCCTCCACAGGCCGGGGTAAAATCCAGTGGAGAGGAGAATATTGTACTGGGTAGCAAGGACAGTCAGAAAGGATGGGGGGGGGGGGGGGGGGGGCGATTCCTTGAGGTCGCGGTAGGTGACACCATCATGACCAGGTGTGGTGTTTCATTTGGATTGGAGGAGAAGCATGATGTCATGTGCTGTGATGGGAGTGTTGATGTCTGAGGGGGGTAACCGATCCAAGTACTGGAAGCTAGGGGCGAGCAGAGGGACAGAGGTGTCAGTGCAGTCAAGGATGATGGGGAAGAGGGAGTAATCAAAATGGGAATAATCAGGAATGGAGAAGACCTGGTAGAGATGGGAAGCAAAATGGTTAGCCTTACTGAGGTTGTCAGGAAAGGGTTAATCATCTTGGAGGAGTGGGTAATGCGGGGTGGGAAGGCTACCAGTAAGGCGATGGAAAGCTGGCCAGTACTTGGAGGAGTTGACATGGAGAGTGGTTGAGGTATGTGCATGTCTGGCGCAAGTCCCGGCGTTTCTTTGCTGTAAAGAGGATCCAGGTGTGTCGCTGTAATTGCCAGTGGCAGACGAGTGTATCCCAGTCACTATTGCAGAGGAAGGAGCTGTAGAGCCTGCAGGATTCTGCAGAAGAAGAATGGCCGGTGGAGGAAGCGCAGGGCGGTGAGGGTAGATGAGATTGGTAGGGACATGAGCCTCCACAGCGTCGGTGATGGTCTTCTGAAGGAGGGAAGAGGCATGGGTGATGTCAGCAGGATGGTGAAAGGTGAGGGGGTGGCTTTTGACCTGTAAGGCAATGGATTCCTGGTGGGCATCCCAGTCGGCACGGCAGTAGTCATGGACAGACTTGGGAGGGGCAGCTGGGCAGGTGGCGGCAGGTGTGGGACAGGCAGAGGAGGTGGTGAGAATCACAGGGAGATGGTCACTACCAATGGGATCAAGGACGTAAATGGCTATGCGACCAAGGAGTTTGGGGGAAGTGAGGATAACATCGGGGGGTGGAGTTACTTTCAGGATGCGTGTGCTATGGAAGAGGAACATGGTCGCCATGGAGGGTGGCAAGGAACTGATGCCACCACCGAAGGGTGGCAGGGTCACGGTTGTGGATGTTGAGGTCAGCAGCGATCACATAGGTGGAGAAAGTATGGTCAACATGGGAAATGAAGTTGAAGGGGAGAGGAGCTGCAGGGCGGATATAGATAGTGGCACAGGTGATGGTGAGAGAGGGGAAAAAATATGCTGAGGAGAAGGTGTTCAGTCGGGTCATTGAGTAGGGGTTGTGGCCAGACAGGGAGATGCTTGAGGTGGCCTATAGTAACCCCACCTCGGGCGAGGGATAGGGGGTTGTCAGTGTGGTGAAGGAGATAGGAGGGGGTGCGGAGAACAGGGTGGGGTTGGAGGAAGGTTTCATTAATGATGAAGGAGTCAACCTGGTGCTGGGATAGGGTATGCATGAAGAGGTATTTGTTGGCAGGGAGGGAGCGAATGTTGAGGTAGAGGAGATGATACAGGTGATGTGCCAGGAGGCAGAAGGTGGATAGGAAGCGGGAAGAGGTGCTTAAATGAGGGTGCTGAGGCGGGTGAAGGTTAAGTGGACCTGGTTTTGGGAGTAGATGGCGTAAGTGTTTAAGTGGAAAACAGAGAGGGCAGCAAGGGAAATCTGCTGGAGTGTGTGGGGGCACTGGAAGGGATGGATGTTCTGTAGGACGATGGTGAGGAACCGGATGATGTCTTCTGCTGTAGGTGGTGTGGGGATGGAGTTGTTGGGACGAATGGGCGGGTAGATGGGGCGAATGGGGACAGTGAGCCCAGGGTTGGTGGGAGGGGTTTGGCTTTGCTTTTGGAGGAATAGATGGGGTGAGGTTCGTTGCAGGTGTTGCAGGAAGGAAGGGAGGCAGGTTTGGGACACTGTTTAAGGAAGTGGGAGACTTTACAATGGGGGCAGGTGGAGGGAGGGGGTGGTTCTTGCATTTTTGGGTGAGGTGGTCGTTGTACAGGAGACAGCACTGGCAGCAGTAGGATTGAGGAGGGGAATGGGACGGGTCAACAGAGTGGTGGCAGTTGAAAATCTGGGCTCCCTGCGTGAGGAGGTGGTCGATGGAGGAGGCGGACTCCGTAAATATACGCATGAGGAAAGTAGGGCCAGAGGAGTTGTAAATACGGCGGGCCGAGCAGATTTACAGGGTGGGGTGGGCGTCCAGTTTCATCAACACTTCTGCCTCCTTGACCACACAGCTGAGCTTTATGATGACGGTGGTGAGGGTTGGCGTACAGCGGGGGGTTGGGGCTGCTGAGGAGAGGAGGATGTAAGGAAAGGGGTGAGGGATGCATGGGGGCCAAAGGTGATGCGGGGAAGATGCCGGAGGAGATCAATATGGAAAGAAAGAGAGGGGGACTTGATGAGAACAGAATCTCTGCGAGGTATAAGTTGGGTGATGGGTGCACTGGGGATGTACTTCTGGATTTCAAGGGTGAGGGTGCAGGAATCAAGGAATTTTGGATCAGGATTGGCAAGGACAAAGATATACAGGGAGGGGGCTAGAGTGGAGGTAGGTGGGGTGGTATCCATGGCGTGGTCAGAGGGAAGTGGGGTGGGCAGTGGTTTTCGGATGAAGGGGTGGAGGAGAGGTCGCCACTGGGGCGTTTGGAAGATTTTTTGGTGGGTGTGGCCTGGGAGAAGGGATGAGGGACTGGATGGAGGGGGAGGTGGTGGGAGGCAGGGCCCTCTTGTGTGGCAGTGGCACTGGCGTGAGGTTAGGGCGGTCTATGGTGGCGACTGTGGTGCAGCGGGTGGTTACTCAGGCAGAGGATGCAGTGGTAGTTGCAGGGGGGAGGTTGGGGGGGGAAGTCGACTCGGCGGGCAACAGGAGTGGGAGGGGAGCAGAAGCACGTGCAGGAGCAGGGGCAGAGAGGAAGGAGTGACATACAGATGAGGATACATTGATGAGGAGGAGATAGAAGGGGAGGAGACTGTGAGTAGGGGAGGTTGATGAGACGGGTTAATCCCTGTGGAAGCACTCCACGTTGTTACAGTGTGGGCAGGTGAAGGAGAGGTGTAGATGATGGTGGTAGTAGGAGTGTCCATGATTGCAGGCAGTGCCCACGTGCGACAGGAGTCGCCGAAGTATGAAAGGAATTAAAACTGGGGGCAGCGTCAAGCACTAGGTGGCGGGAGGCAGCGGCGGTTGCAGCAGCAGCAGCAGCGAGCACCGGGAGGCAGCGGCAGCGGTGGCGGCAGGCTCCTGGCAGTGGCGGTGGTGAGGACCAGACAGCAGGCAGCAGTGATCGCGTGCAGACAGGCAACGATACAACAGAAACGGTAGGGGCTCTTCCAAGACGAAGATACACCCCAAGTGTAGCAGTGTGAATCCTCGATTAGGAAGTGTGGGGATCCAACCCTCGAATTATCTATTATCTTCAATGGTAAAACCCAATAAATCTTCTACTCTGCCTACAATCTTCAATGAGAGTAAGTCTGAAATTCTCATCTGTTGTTTACTGCAACCTGTATGATGGAAAGAATCTGTTAAGGCAAACAATATCCTTACAGTACTCCCAGATATTTTACTGTGTTACATAGTGTACAACTCAAGTCCTCATGAAAATTCTTCATCAACAGACTTCTCCTCCATACACTTCCTGCTCCTTGAACAGTGAAGATCTAACTTATGTAATTCTTGCATACTGTGTGAATTAGTTGTTAGCTCATCTTTTACATGTCGCTCTCCTTCTTTCCGTGCTTGCTGATAAAAATTCCGCCTTATGCAAGATGCTGTTTGTATGACTTTTCCCAAATTACTGCTCTTTCTGTGCCTTCATCAGTGAGATGTTTGTATTTTCCAGTCTGAAAATTATTATGTTCTGGTTACAATCAAATTTCAACTTAAAATGTTATACGTGTACTCCTGAAGAAATGATCATCAGGCATGAAATTTGCGTTGGTTTATAGATGCAGACAATTACACAATGGCGCTTACCCTGCACATGACACATTGAATGTTTTTGTTGTCATGAATATTAGTCACAGAATACAGGTTTCGATAACAAATACTTACATAGTTCTGTACATACTTTACGATATGCTAATGAGTTGCATTTTTGTTGGTAAATTTCTAACTACCAGACATTTTCTTACAATCTGTCACCTGCAACATAAACAAACGGTTTCTTTTCCTCTTCCATTACTATTTATACTGTTACATACGATTTTTGCTTCTTCCAGTCTATTTCTGTTATTTACGATGTGTTATGGGACTTATTTTCTTTATAAGAGATGCTCTGATGGTTTGACACATGTTTACTTTATCTACATAGCGAATGCATAAAATGTTTCTGTTCTTACCTAGCACATTAGTGCAACTGTTTAATGTTTATTTGTTTCGTTGTGCTTTTATTTGTTCACTGGCGCGTGAATTTCAAAACGTTTATTTATATTCAGAAACTTCCACTATGTAGGCTACTGATAATTTTAAGAACTTGTAAATAATTTTGTATTTTTGTTGAATGGTGATTCTCTGCCATTAGATGGCCGGCAAATGTTGAATGTGAGGTGTTACTTTTTAATACTCTCAGTATCTGCTACAATGGTTCAGTGTGTTTCAGCATAATTTAGGACGCTGCCTATCATAATATGCAAATTTCAACGTTTTCAATTCCGGTTTGCAGGTTACTTGTACCGCCGGTAGTTCAGTTCTTAGCACATGGTCTTGGAACTACAAAAACAATCAAAGATCTCATAGCAATACATTGCCTATATTGTTTAGTGTATCTATAAAACAAGCTTTAACATTATGGCTTTTACCAACTCGGAAGGTATGATTAAAATTTCATTACTGGAAACAATGAAACACTGAGTGTGTGTGTGTGTGTGTGTATGTGTGTGAAATGATTTCTACCAAGCACCTGTCATGCCTCTGCAGTTTTGTATGACAGCGAAAATGTCGGAGCTACTGAAGTAAACTTTTCGAATGGCGACTTTTAAGTAGCCATAAAAAAGTTCCAGGTCACTCCCTATCAGAAATCTGTGTAATGCTACCTTTTAAATCATTTTCTTGAAAGAAAAACACCTGATTATACTATATTTTTCCTTTTGATGAGACCTGGGAGAGGAAGGGGGTGGTGCCTTGCTCCCACATAAGGCTGTCCTTAGGGGTAAATCTTCGTACTAGCATATTCCTCCACCAAATTTATAAGAATATCGTCACAGATTTACATTATTGTTTTTGTAATGGAAGTAAGTGCAATGTTATATGTCCTGTTGATGGCCATGGTCTTTAGAGACAGGTACTGATCAGACTTTTTGGGAAAAGAAGTGGCTATGCACTTCAGAAGGAACCATATCTGCAATTGGTTTGTTATCATATTAAAATAAAATTAAATACACAGTATTTCGTTCATAGTTGATTCATGTGGGTGAACTGTACTGATACTCATTTTGTAGTCCCTACTGGCTATCACATGCTACTAGGTTTAGCACCTGACTGGTAAGATCTGGAGAACAATTCAAAACATAAATTTTGATTGCCGGACCAAGAACCATAACTGATCCTCCCAACTGCTACCAGAGCATGTTAGGCACGACATCACCTCAGTGTTAGGAGAGGAATGGTAAAGTGTAAGAAAGGAGGGCAGCTGGAGGGGTGTGTGTCAATCACACAAAAAGGTCTGTGAAAAGGTGGAGAACAGCTACTGGAAAGATATTTCTGATGATGAATGCAGCAATAATATTAAGAACTAGTGGCCGATCAGATACTCACAGCTATGCTTATACAAATAGGTAGGCCAACTAAATAAGTCAGAGAAATCACATATAAAAATAACGAACAATTTCAATCCATTTGTACACACGACGAGACGTCATGTACCCTAAGGGAAAAAGTTTTGTTCCCAGGACACAAACAAAATGTGTGTAGCTATCTGATAAGTGCCGGTCAGGGAGGCCGAGTGTTTCAAGGCGCTACAGTCTGGAACCGCGCGACCGCTACGTTCGAATCCTGCCTCGGGCATGGATGTGTGTGATGTTCTTAGGTTAGTTAGGTTTAAGTAGTTCTAAGTTCTAGGGATACTGATGACCTCAAAAGTTAAGTCTCATAGTGCTCAGAGCCATTTGAACCATTTTGTTGTCTGACAAGTGTTATCTCAACACTTTTATCCCAGAAGACACAAAATTCCATTCCTCATTGTGTTACAAATGAAAGATGTAGAGTGAGTCTTCCCAGGAGCCACACTACCATTTGACACTCATTAATTATAGTGTAATGAAGCAAATGATGGGATATGAAGAATCTGTATGAGAGGTCGGATGGAAAGATAATTGAAACAGTTAAGGTTTTTGGTAAAGCAAGATGGGTGGATGGGAGAGACGTGGCCAAAACCAACAGTTATTTAAGTCAGGATCGAGGGGCAGTAGGTACCGCACAGGCTAGAAAAACTGGTGTTAGGTGGAAGAAGTACAAGTTGTGAATCAGTTATTAAAATCAAAATTGAAACAACAATCGTGTTCGGCCACTGGTTTGTTATCAAGTGGCTGCGAACCTGTGCAGCTGGTTTGTTATCATATTTAAATTAAATTAAATACACACTATTTCATGCATAGCTTCTTCATGTGGATGAATTGTACCAATACCCATTTTGTACTCCCTACTAGCCATCACATGCATACGAGGATTATCAGATGGGAATCATTAACTGCAAGTAAAGAGTTATGTTTCACCAACGCTATATAGTTAAACTGCATTAATCTTATGGGATGTATGCACAGTGTGACTGATTTGTACTTACATTTTGTTGCAGCTACGTATGCTTTGGCACAGATGTGCTCTACCTCAGATGCTATCTACACAAGCAATGCATGCTTCACCTCGTATTCCTTTCTCTGCCCATTTACTTGTGGTGGCCACGGTTTATAAACTGGTGTGTTTTTTAAAGATCACATCATTTGAGAATGAAAACCGTTATGTTTTGTCGAGATTAATATATACGAGACATATGTAGTTCCAGAAAATGCGAAAATCAGCTTTACAACAAACAATATACTGTAATAAACAAATTTTCAACGCAGTGGAGGGGGATAGCAACAACCGGTATGTAATGACAGGTCCATAGCATAAAGAATTACGAACCAATTCTCGTAAGTCCGTAACATTTTTGGGTGGTTGGTGGAAGCTACCAAAGAATTGCACCTTGAACAGCTTCAAACTACGTCCGCCTCCATACCTTGCGCTCCCCCACCAGCTCTAATCATAGTCCTACAGAGTTTGATTAGCAATTATTTTGAGAAGATGCTTTTAACATCTCTCTTCAAAAATTATACAAAGACCGACTCGCCCAAACAAATTGTTCGGGTTGGAATCGAGTCCGTAAAATTGGAGTTCGACGTGGTCGGGAGAGCACCGATGCTTCTCAACGTTTTACTTAAAAACATTATTGACAGTATTCATTGTGAGAACAGCCATATAATTTCTAAATTATTTATCGAAATAATACCTTTTTAACCTGCCAAAGGTTGTATTTAGAAAAAAGTTGTAGTTTTGTTTCAATTGTATGACAATCTATCATACCTGTGAATCTGATTGACAATTATATACGGAAGTAAATTATAGTAACTCATGTGACGATCTGGCGGCATGTAACCTCTAATCTATTTTTCCATGTAGCCGCTAGATGGCAGCGCGTACACTCCTTGCATGAGTTCGGCGGCTTTCAATGTTTTCCATTGAGAGCTGTGATGGGTAATTTATCACATTCAGTACACACAAATATTTTAGTGTATATCGACCAAGCCACTGTAAACTACATTATAGACCAGAAGGAGCGTACTGTTGCAGAGGGACGCAATTCTAGATTCGGTGTAGTTACAGAGTGCATTTCGTGTTCACATCGAAGTAGCGAACGAGACAATTCTTCGCTATTGCTAAATCTGTTAGGAAACTGAATAATATTCAAATCTCCAGCCTTGCCTTCCCCCTCACCACCCCGGTCGTGAAAGAATGTTAAACACGAAGCTTTACTTCAAGGGTGAGCGTATCAAAGCTGCTTACCACTCATGAAGAGAGATAAACCAAGGTGCTGAGTTCCAGTTCCTACAAAACTGATTAAATCATACTGCACTTTCGGCTTTTAACTAAAACAAGACTAATGAAGTATGTACAAATTACAACAGTTGTTCATACAAGGAAATGAATTGAACAGTAAACATTGCTGACATATCCCAAAGATGTGGCTGAAAAAAATAAACTTGTTTGTAAGCAGTCCTAAATTACAAACAGATAAGATATACTAGAGAGATTAAGTAGGTACGTGAAGCAACTGTGATTATACGAAGTAATTCGTTGTGTGTTTTTTCATTCATATTGTATAAAATAACTGCCAAGTTATTTTTCGCTAGCGAATACCGAATACTCCGAGGGGCTACAATTAAATAACGACATAGTTGGAATCCATCAGTTTTCAGCAGTTTAGTTATCAGTATAACTGCGAGTAGTGTGAAATGGCAGGAATGTCGTAGGAATCGTCTCATAACCTTAGCTTATTAACTCTGGGTACATTTTAGTTGATGTTAGAACGATTATTAGTGTTTCATATTATATGTTTGTAGGTTATCGGTCGCTATTAGAAATATTATCTTCGCAGTTGCAACAGAAAGTACGCGGAACTTCGCCACAGCACTGTTTAAGTAAAATGTTAACAACGTGCATTTTTAAGTATGAAGTAATATGTAAACTGAGTACTGTAGGTTAAATTCGAAGCTTAATTTCTTGTGCTGCTCACATAATAGAATAAAGTGTACAGCATTGTAATACAACAAAAAATCTACGTAATGTGACAGATTCGTTTACTCCTGTGCTGTAAAAGATAGTCCTATTGGGGAAAATGTGAGTACGCTAATCCAAGTTTTATGTGAGATTTGGAAACTGCTCGATTTCTCCAGCTACAGCATGTTTATAACATATGAAGACATGCAGATCGAATGGGACTACAACTCGATAATAAATTCAGTTGGGAAGGGCATACCACATTTATTCACCCTATTATTTCATAAGGGAGCATATTCTGTGGTAACTCATCAAACGTAGAAAAAGTTTTTAGCATGTAAAAGCGTGTAATAAAAATCGTTTGTGGTATAAATTCATGTAGGAATCTCTTCAAGGAACTTTGTATTCTAACCACTGCTTCCTAGTATATTTATTCCTTAATGAAATTTGTTACAAGTATTTCCAACCAATAGCTCAATACATAATATCAGTACTAGAAATGGGAACAGCAAACTACATAAAGACCTAAAATCACTTACCTTGGCCCAAAAGGGGTCCAATATTCAGGAACATGCATTTTCAATAAACTGCCAGCAAGTCAGCAACCATTAAAAACTTGGTTTCGGATAGAGCACGGTTTACAGTGTGTTTGAAAGACTTTATGATACAGAAGTGTCTGATTCCACTCATTATCAATCTACCGGAAATAGCTATTTTAAGTGTGTCTATGACATCACTACATACACATGGCAACAAACACTAAGATACATATAAATAATACAATAACATCTCCCACCAAAAATACAGTCAAACCAACGAGACAACTGCAGGAATTTGGGGATTTTAGGGTGAGGACAAGCTAGTAAAAAAAACACACCATGATCCCAAAACACAAAATGAAGAACAAAAAGAAAAAAATACAGCATTCTGCAACACCAACAAAAATTTGCAGGGATCGGACACTTCCCTTGAACACTATAGGTCAACCATAGGTGACCATACCAAAACACCAATACCCACAACTAAAAGCACGAAAATTGGAATCCGACATTTGCCTTGAGCCACATAGGTTAACCTCAGATGACGATACCAAAACATCAACACGTACAACTATCAAAATGGCAATCGGTAATTTCCGGTGAGCTATATAGGTCCACCACAGCTACTGATGCCAAAAAACCAACACCTACAACAGCGAAAAATAAAACCACAATCCCAAATGTCGACAAATCAATCATCCCTACATAAATTAAATCACATTCAATACTCCGTAAATACACAAAACATCACAGCTAGAAAAAAAAATTAATTACCACCAGCAAATTCCGGCACTGCAAACTAGTTGGGCCAGCCCCCCCCCCCACCCTCTTCTCCCCCCCCCCCCACAAAACCCAGTTCATAAACACCGTGCCATAATGACATTCACACACCACAACACCTTTTTACCTCGAAGCAGACGGGTGGAATCGGACGCTTCCATTGACCCCTCCTCCTACCCTGTAGATGAATGTCGTAACAGAGACTGATAGACCAGCTTAGGTAAAAATTCTGCTATATTTCAGTTTTGACAGCACTTGGTTGCAACAGTCAAGATCGGGTATTCTGTGTATGATAAATTTATTAAAAGTGCGTAACTGTGTTTTATTCTGACAGTGTATCAATTATGTAAATATTAGCAATTACTGTAATATATTCACATATTTTGACAATCTCCTGACAATAATTATTATATTCAACTGTATTATGTTATACATTCTGACATGTTATTTGTCATTAGCAATGGCCAGTGGCTATTTCTGAAGAAGTACGTAAATATTTGTTCGCTCCAGTAACTATCGTCTCTGAAATATCACCGGGGCCTAATACTGGAGTCACTGTGCAGGAACACAGACACACGGTTATTCCTTTACCAACTTCCAGGTTACCTGTAATGGTAGCCGATAACTGCCATAGAGCAAGAACTGTGAGCCATTAACGATAACTGCCAGAGGAAAATACTTTTTTTTTTTCCTTATTGTTATTTTAATACCTGAACAATGAGGTAGGCTGGCAGCGGCATGCTACGCCGCTCTTCAGCCATACTGTTGACAATAACAGTACAATAATGGAGAATTAAAATGAACATAGTGACGGGCAAAAAATAGTGGTCACAGATACACAAAAAACACGGAGCCGTTCACACTCGATGATGACGACACTGAAAACCCGTTGACACGGCGCACATAACACTGAAGAATCCGACGGCACAAGTGAACGTAGAAGCGTGACGGCGGACACTAAAAACACAAAACGAGCTCACACACACGAGACACTGAGGCGATGATCTCTGGCGCGCGAAAGTCCACGTAGCGTGTGCGAGTCCGGGGACCTGCTAAGAGGGGAAGAAGGGTGAGGGGGGGGGGTGGAGAGGGTGGAGACAGGAGAACAAAGATGCCAATGGCTGAGGAGATGGGACGAGGAGTAGAGGGGCAGGGGAGAGGAGGCCGGGGGGAGGAGTGGGGAGAAAGGGAGGAGGGAGGGAGGGTGCCCAAAGGAACAGACATAGGAAGAAGGAGGGAGGATCAAAGTTGGTAGGAGGGGTATATGGAGGGGAGGAGGACATTATCAGGGAGGGGGAGCTGGTGGAAGCCACCTTGGGAGAGGGTAAGTAGGGTGGAGAGATGGAGACTGGGTGGGACGGGGGAATACAGGCACGGCAGCAAGCGGGGGCGGGAGAGGATGGGCGAGACAAGCGGGTGAGGAGGATCGAGTTTGCGTGAGGTGTACAGGATCCCGTATCCTTTCAAGGAAAAGGAGGAGGTGGGGGAATGGAATGAGATTGTACAGGATCTGCATGGGGGAGGGGAGACAGATGCGATAGGCGAGGCGGAGAGCATGGCGTTCAAGGATTTGAAGGGATTTATAAAAGGTAGGGGGGACGGAGATCCAGGCTGGATGGGCATAACAAAGGATAGGGCGGATGAGGGATTTATAGGTGTGGAGTATGGTGGAGGGTTCAGGACCCCACGTACGGCCGGAAAGGAGCTTGAGGAGACGGAGTCGGGAGCGTGCCTTGGCTTGGATTGTCCGGAGATGGGGGGTCCAGGAGAGTCGACGGTCGAGGGTGACGCCATGTTACTTAAAGGTGGGGGGTGAGGGCGATAGGACGGCCATAGATGGTGAGATATAAATCAAGGAAGCGGAAGGAGAGGGTGGTTTTGCCTACAATGATTGCCTGGGTGTTGGAGGGATTGACCTTGAGCAACCACTGGTTGCACCAAGCAGTGAACCGGTCAAGATGGGATTGGAGAAGGTGTTGGGAGCGCTGCAGGGTGGGGGCAAGGGCAGGGAAGGCGGTGTCATCGCCAAACTGGAGAAGGTGGACGGGGGGGTGACGGCGGCGGCATGTCTGCCGTATATAAAAGGTACAGAAGGGGAGAGAGGATGGAGCCTAGGGGCACACCGGCGGAGGGGAAAAAGGTGTAGGAATCCGTGTTATGGATGGTGACGTAGGAAGGACGGTGGGAGAGAAAGGAGCCGATCAGACGGACGTAATTAATGGGAAGGGCGAAGGTTTGGAGCTTGAAGAGGAGACCGGAATGCCATACGCGGTAATAAGCACGTTCGAGGTCCAGGGAGAGGAAGATTGCGGAGCGACAGGAATTAAGCTGTTTGGAAAGGAGATGAGTGAGGTGAAGGAGAAGGTCGTCGGAAGAGAAGGATGGCCAAAAGCCAC
Organism: Schistocerca nitens; assembly: GCF_023898315.1. Classification (NCBI taxonomy): domain Eukaryota; kingdom Metazoa; phylum Arthropoda; class Insecta; order Orthoptera; family Acrididae; genus Schistocerca; species Schistocerca nitens. Next base: position 133,635,886 of record NC_064624.1, on the reverse strand, counting down.
ACTGGTTAACGGGAACGAGGCGGTGCTGGTGGAGATGCTGGTGGATGCGGCGGGTGAGGATAGATTCCAGGACCTTGCTGAAGACCGAGGTAAGGCTGATGGGACGGTAGGAGGAGACGGCAGACGGCGGTTTACCAGGTTTAAGGAACATCAGGATACAGGAAGTTTTCCACAGGTCAGGGTAGTAACCGGTGGACAGGACTACATTGTAGAGCCTGGTCAGAGTTGAGAGGAAAGAGACAGGAGCTTCACGAAGGTGACGGTAGGTGACACGATCATTACCAGGAGCGGTGTTGCGATTCGTGCTGAGTGTAGCAATGAGGGACAGAGGTGTCAGTTCGATCAGACATCCGGGAAGAGGGAGTAAGCGAACTGGGGATCATTGGGGATGGAAAAGACATCGGAGAGGTAAGAGGCAAAGTGAAATTTCCTGGCAGATTAAAACTGTGTGCCCGACCGAGATTCGAACTCGGGACCTTTGCCTTTCGCGGGCAAGAGCTTCTGTAAAGTTTGGAAGGTAGGAGACGAGGTACTGGCAGAAGTAAAGCTGTGAGTACTGGGCGTGAGTCGTGCTTCGGTAGCTCGGTTGATAGAGCACTTGCCCGCGAAAGGCAAAGGTCCCGAGTTCGAATCTCGGTCGGGCACACAGTTTTAATCTGCCAGGAAGTTTCATATCGGCGCACACTCCGCTGCAGAGTAAAAATTTCATTCAAGAGGCAAAGTGATTGGCCTTACTAAGGGTGTCAGGAAAGAGGTGATCATCATGGAGAAGAGGATAGTAGGGGGAGGGTGTAGTTCTGATCAGGCGACGGAAGGCTGACCAGAACTTGGACGAGTTTATAGGTAGGGTAGCATTTAAACAGGTGCATGTCTGTCGCCACTCTCGGCGTTTCTTAGCCGCAAGCAAATTTCGAACATGTCACTGGAGTTGCCAGTGGTGTTGTAGTGTGTCCGGGTCACGCGTGTGGAGGAAGGCACGGTAGAGACGGCGGGATTCACGGAGGAGGAGGACGGCCTGTGGGGGTAAGGTAGGACGGTGTGAGTGGATGGCGACAGTAGGGACGTGGGCCTCCATGGCCTCAGAGAAGGTCTGCTGGAGAAAGGCGGCGGCATGGGTTACATCATCAGGGTGGTGGTAGGTGAAGGGGTGGCTATCGACCTGGGTGGAAAGGGTATCCCAGTAGGCATTCCAGTTGGCACGGTAATAGTCATGGACGTACTTAGGGGGAGGGTCATTGTGTGGTTCGGGGCGGGGGCGACTACCGTCTGAAACAGTGAGGAAGACAGGGAGATGGTCGCTACCAATAGGTTCCAGGACATCCACCGTTATGCGGCCAAGGAGGTTGGGGGAGGAGAGGATAACATCGGAAGTGGAGTTGGATTCGGGACGGGTGTGCTAGGGGATGGGGATGAGGTCGCCTTGAAGGGAGGAGAGGAACTGATGCCACTGCTGTATCTGGTCGGTGGAACGACTATGGATGTTGAGGTCGGCGGCGATCACGTAGGAAGAGAAGGTACGGTCAATGCCGGAGAGGAAGGCGAAGGGAATAGGGACGTTAGGGCGGACATAGATGGTGGCGCAGGTGACGGCAAGGCCGGGGAAGAAGTAGCTAAGGATCAGGTGTTCGGTGGGGTCGGGAAGGAGAGGTTGGAGCCAAACTGGGATCTGGCTGTGGTGACCAACGGCAACTCCACCACGCGCAATCAGGAGGGGATTACTGGAGCGGTGAAGGAGATAGGGCAACGTGTGGACGGTGTGGTGGGGTTGGAGGAAAGTTTCATTGAGAAGGAAGGCATCCACACGGTGGGTGGCAAGGGGGTGCAAGAAGAGGTTCTTGTTGGCGGGAAGGGAGCGGATGTTGTTGAAAAGGATACGGTGCTGTCGCGCCATGACAGGGATTTAGACAAAGGTGTCAAGACGGGAGAAGGTGAAATGGGCCTGGTTGTTGGAGTAGGTGGCATACATTTTTAAGTGGAAAATGGAACGGGCGGCGAGGGAGACCTGTTGGAGGGTGTGAGGGCGCTGGAAAGGGTGGATGTTCCGTAGGACAATGGCAAGGAACCTGATGATGCCTCAGCGGTGAGGGGGGGGGGGCAAAGGGAATTGCCAGGAGGGGTGGGGGCGTCCAGAGGACAGACAGGGACGGTGAGTTCAGGAGTGATCGGAGGGGGTCGGGCTTTACACTTTTGGGAGTAGTTGGGATGGGGGAGATTGCAGGTTGTGGCACTGCCGGAGGAAGTGCGCTTGCCTACAATGCGGGCAGGTGGGGGCCTCGCGGCACTCAGCTGTTGGGTGTGCGTTATAGCACAGACACCTTGGCAGTGCAGGAATTGAGGAGGGGATTGGGAGGGGTCGACCTTATAGCGCTGGTTGAAGAGGAGGGCACCCTCCTTCAGGAGACGGTCTATGGAGGGGGCGTCCTCGGAGAAAACCTGCATAAGGTGGGTGGGGCCGGCCGAGTTAAAAATGCGGCGGACCGCCCGCACCTCCAGTGTGGGATGCGCCTTGAGCTCCGCCAACACCTCCTCCTCCGTGATCGACGGACTGAGCCGAGTGATCACGGCGGTCAGGGTTGGCGGGCGATGTGGGGGTTGGGGTTGGCGGGTAGGAGATGGAGAAGGAGCAGGGGTGAGGGAGGCATTGGGGCCAAAACAGGTGATGGGGAGGCGGGAGAGGATGTCAGTATGGAGGATGGGGCTGGGGGAGGAGATGAGAACGGAATCCCGTCTGGGAGTGAGGAGAGAGATGAGGGACCAGGGAAGTGTTGGCGGAGGAGGAGGGAGAGATTCTGGGCCTCAAGAAGGGTAGGATCGGGACAGGAGAGGAGGTATTTGTATAAAGAGGGGGGAGGAGGAGGAGGCGGAGGGAGCATGGCCAGGCGAGGAGACATCGATCGCATCCTGGGGGGGGGGGAAGGAGGATGGGGCAGGGCCTTTTTGGGAGTGGAAGAGGTGGAGGTGCCACCACGGCATTTAATGGCAGCAGAAGGGTGGGTGGTGATATGGGGGACGGGCGCTATAGGGAGGTTGCGAGTAGGGGCAGGTCCCGCCGTGGACACAGCAGACGGCACCAGAGATGGTGACGGTGAAGGCGACGCCGACGCCGACGCCGGTGATGGCGAAGGCGATGGGGAGAGTTGGGCATGGGCAGTGGCCCGATGGGCCACCACCCCAGCTGGAGCGGCAGTGACAGGCTGGGGGAGTGGGGAGAAAGGATCAGAGGGAGAGGAGCGGGAGGAAGAAGCTGGAGAGAGGGCGACAAAGAGCGAGGGCGAAGGGAGAGTGAGAAGAGGAGGGATGGAAAGAGGGGGGTGTGACTGGGCACACCATGTAATGGTGGTGGGGGTGGCGGAGGGGGAAGTATAAACTATGGCTGTGGCGGTAGTGGTGGTAGTGGTGGTGGGGGCTGACATGATGACAGGGATAAACAAAAATGCACAGGACACAAAGGAAAAGAAAAAAACTGGGGACAGACGAAGACGGATGAAGACGAAGACGGATGAAGAAGAAGACGGACAAAGACCAGAGTCCCACACTGCTGGCGCAGGCGCTGACTCCGACGACAGCTGGCAGGAATGCCGCAGCTGCTGCTGCTGCTGCTGCTACTGCTGCTGCTAATGGAGCGCTGGCTGGCTGGACCACTGCTGCTGGCGGGCTGGCTGGCTGGCTGCTGGCGGCCTGGCTGGCTGGCTGCTGGCCGGGACCGCTGCTGCTGGCAGGGACCGCTGCTGCTGCTGTACAGCTGGACCGCTGCTGCTCGGCTGGATGGCTGGCTGGCACCTGAAAACCTAGCACTTCAATTAGTGCTGGAATGGCACAATCGAAGGGCGGTATCCTTGTGGAGCACCGCCGGAGAAGTGAGAGGAAAATACCGATCTCTGACAGTTATTTCCATAGTCGCTCGAATTCCTTATGGTACCTCTCTTTATACTACCTGTCCAAGCTAAACTGACATATGAGGCAGTGGCTTAAGTGAACGACCATACTTGTTAAATGACTGTACTGCAACTCCTATCAGTCACCACTCGGACATTAACTTTATTTAATTGTTTGTGCTAAAAGTAACGAAGGCGCACGATATAGTACACAGTTCTTATCAACAGATCGCGCACAGTCTCACAGTTATTCCCATGCCCTATAGAACGCCTTCCAAATGGTCTACCCTCTCCTTAGTTCCTAGCCAGATCTCCGATGAGTTGACGGGAATGCGTAGTACGATCTTCGGTCAACAGATGGCGCGAGGCACAGTTGACATTAGACACTTATTGAAATAACTGCCTGTATCAGAGGAACGATTATTGCAGTAACCGTTACTTCTCAGTAACTGGTTATTTCTATCAGTTACGTTATTTTATGGCCACCTCTAGCAAAAAGTGTTCCAAAAAGATGAAGGATGGTGGCGTATGTGTGTGCTGCAAAAGCACTTTTCATTATGGACGTAGCAAACTAGGCCCCTCACTAAAGAATAAGGTACGTTACGTACAAGTGTGGAAGTGTGAATTATGCATACTCAATAAGAACAGCAGTCCAGATCTCTCCGATACTTCTGATATAAACATCACAAATAAGTGCTCGCCAGTCATACAAGTGAAAACAGTTCTAAGGATTATAGTGTTTACACCAACAAAACCCTTTCATCACAATTTATCAGTGAAGGCACACTTAATCGACGTACATTAGACACTCAAATAAGTGGTGCTTTAGGTGAATAACAGCGCTGAAGCTAATCAGTCTGATCAACACGCAGCTGTTCCCCAATACCATCACCCACAATCTCAATGCTCCAAGGAAGAAAAATCAAGAAGGAAACTTATGCTTATTACCAACAGCCATGGGCGCGGAATCGCCTCTCCGATACTATATGACGCATCTACAACGATTGCTGCTATGGGATACATCAAACCAGGTGCAGGTTTAACTGAATTGAGGAAACATGCAAACTCAGGAGAAGTCGGTAAATTATCCACAAATGATTATGATGTGGTAATTGGAGGATCGAACGATATCATTAAAAACGAAACATCAAATGCCTATCAGGAACAAAAGGAATGTTTGAATCACTTAACGCATTCTAACATTGTTGTTCTCAAGATCCCGCATCATCATGATCTGCCACAATGGTCATGCTTGAATCATGAAATACCTGCTGCTAATGATCAATATGAATCAATTGGTATATACTTCAAAAACTTTGCTGTATTGAATATAAACAATATTGACCACCGATTTCACACGGCCCATGAACGGCATCTAAATGGCCTGGGAATACGACTTGTAGCGAATAAAATGCTGAGTGAAATAGGAAATAAGCCTCAAGAGGTAATCACGCGGTTAATATCGTTAGACGAAAATCAGCAATCTGTTTCTAAGGTTTTGTAGGCTAAATGTTAAGACTGGTGATAATCCGAGGTGTAATAAAGAGTCCGAGTTTATAGGGGAATGCTAAGCTATGAAAGTGTAGTTACGAACCAAGAAATGCCAGTAGCAGTAAACTCTGTGTGTTCCATCAAAACGCCAGTGGTCTCAGAAACCAACTGGAGCTTCTAAATCTCGACATTATTGACGCTGAATCTGTAAACCATGCACAAGTAACATGTCTTACAGAACGCCATGTGACAAATGGAACTGAAATACCTCAAATTGATGGTTACTCACGGATAGAAAGCTATTGCGGATCCATAAAGGAGAAAGGAGAGACTGCAGTCTATGTTAAAACTAACGTGAAATATAAATCCCTAGACATAAGTACTTTATTTTATTTATTTACTTCCTGAACTTTGAGGTACATATACTATACCCTAGATGTTTGACAAAATGATATTACATTAATATACTGTTACATTGATTGTATACATTACATTTATAAATTGTTACATTGTTATATTGCTATATTGTTACATTACATTTTCATATTGTTACAACAGAAATTAACTTATTTTTCTAGATATTGTGTTATGGAGTAAAAACAGTTTTCCAAGAGATATGAAGTTACAGATTTTTTAAAGCTGTGAATTTTGTTTCTGGCCTTTAAGTTACTTGGCAGCTTATTAAACAAATGTGAACCTGAGTGATATACAACTTTCTTGCACAGTGTGGTATAACAATGACGTTTGTGTATGTCACTATTTGCCCTTGTATGGTGTTCATGTACAGATTTATTTTGAATAAATACATTTCCATTTTTAGTATGCTTTTTTTAGGTATATGACAACTTCTAGTATATAGATACATGTTAGTGGTAGAATCCCCAGTTCTTTAAAGAATGGTTTGCATGATTTTCGGCTGTTAGCATTTTTCATTATCCTCACAATCCTTTTTTTCTGGAATGTTATTATGCTATGAATAGAATTTCCCTAGAATATGATGCCATATCTCAATACGGAGTGTACGCAAGCATAATACACTGCTCTGTTTCAGGACTTGTGTTGTTCCATATAATCCTCATTGCATAAGTCATTTTCGATAGTTTAGAATTTAATGATTTGGTGTGGGAATTCCATTTAAGATTGTCTTGTAAGTAGATGGCAAGGAATTTTGTTTTTAGTGACACTGTTACTTATTTGGTTTTCCATGGACATGTTTTGTTTTAATGGGTTTTTATTTTGTTGTGTATTGAAGTGTACGACGACTGTTTTTTGATGGTTTATCAGTAATTTATTCCTCATAAACCATTCTGTGACATTTTCATTTGTGACTTTAGCATTTAAACTTACAGCAATTTCGTTTTTACCTTCAATTAATATGCTCGGGACATCTGCAAGTAGCGCTGGTTCGGAGTGTTGAATGTGTAGGGGGAAGTCGTTAATGAGAATTAACAAGAGAAGGGGACCTAAAATTGATCCTTGTGGTACACCGTGGGTTAATGTGGAAGGTTTCGATTGATAAGCTTGTAGTTCATGTTTTCTCATGTGTTTTACCTCTGTTATGTGAGAGCAATTTTCTAGGTAGGATTTCAGCGACTCGTGTGGCAGGCCTCTTACACCATACCACTCTAAGTTTCTTAGGAGAATTTCATGGTCTATTAAATCAAATGCTTTTGTTACATCCAGGAAAATCCCCAAAACATTTTTGTGACTATCCACTGACTTTAAAATACGATTTATGAGGCTAAAAGCGGCTGTTTCAGTGCTGCACTGAGGCCTGAAACCATGCTGACTTCCTGAGATCATATTTTATTTTTTGTTAAAGAAATCAGTTAATTGTGACAGAAATAGTTTTTCAATGATTTTTGAAAAACCAGAGAGGAGTGACACAGGCCTATAGTTGACCATCTGCTGCCGATCAACCTTTTTGTAAAGGGGTACAGCTTTTGCAGTTTTTACTGTTGTGGGAAAATACCACTTGATAGCGAAGAATTGCATATATCTAGCAGTGGTGCGAGTATCTGTTCAGCTAATACTTTTATAATATAGTCTGGCATATCGTCAACTCCGGCTGAATATTTGTTTTTAATGAATTTATGGTGTTTAGGCGTAACAGTTCTTCCCTACTTATTGGTCGAAGGAACATGGATGTATTTGTTACATTAATTCCAGAAATTTCCTGTAATATTTTGTTTGATGTTTTTCCCATTTGTTCCTTCACTAGCTCACCAGTAATATTGGTGTAGTAAGTATTTAAGTGGTTAGCAATTAATTTTGGATCAGTGATCTTGTTGCCTGCCTGTGACAATACAATAGTTTTGTGTGTTTCCACCTTTCCAGTAAGTCTCTGTACCGAGCTCCATGTTGTCTTAGCTTTGTTTGATGATTTCATAATAAGTTTGTCATTTTCCCTTAATTTTGCTTCCATTAATACACAACTCAGAGTTAACTTGTATTTTTTGAGGTAGTGAGCAAATTCACGGCTGCTATCTGTTTTTGATAGTGCAAACTTACAGTGTAAATTCTCACTTTGAAGCCTGTGGAACCGACATTACTATAAATAATAAGTCAGTTATAATTTTGTCAGTTTTCAGGGCCCCTGCAAGGAAAATATGCATCTTTCTGAACCACATAGAACAACTTTTGTACCAGATATATTCAAAACACAAGGATTTAATTATCATGGATGGTTTTAATATTAACTTCTTAACTACCAGCCGAAGAGAACTAGAGCACCTGATGGAATCATTTAACCTAATTTCAGTTGTTAACTTTACCACTAGAGTAACTAGTCCTTGTAAGAGCCTTATTGACAATATATCACTGGGCAGATACAGAAGCAACAGTATTATTGTAAGTCAAATTCTCAATAGTCTGTCAGATCATCATGATCAGCTGCTTACAGTAAACTGTGTGATAAACCAAAACACTCATTTAAAACTGTCAGGCCAGCCAATAATAACTTAGAAATTTTCTACCTTCTCTTACAGCAGATCGACTGGAGCCCTGTATTTATGGAGAGCAATATTAATGAAAAATTTAATCTCTATTTCCAAAAATTATCTTGAGAAATAATCCTCAGGCTGCAAAATGGAAACCCTGGATTACTGAAGGCATCAGAATTTCCTGTAGAAGAAAAGGAAATTTATATGAATCTGTAAGGCTAGGTATCTGATGATCCCATCACAAATGAGGACGATAGATTTGTGGCATCGATAGTTTGTATCGACAACGAAACTTAATATCTGTGAACTCTAAGTGCTCTATCGAGCCTCCATCTTAAATTTACTTTAGTCAGTTCTTTGTTATACTTCATTCTGTGCGGATGCAGTGTCAAGTGTAAATATATATGAGGTATGACATGAATGGGAATTAAGTTTTCCATATTCTGATTACTGATCCCGTTCCCATAATGATGGCTCTGCAGTTCGTATTTCACATCTTCCGCTCCAGTGTTTATGCAACAAGTTATATGCACTACGCAATGACCATGCCAAACAATGCCTTGTTTGAATGTTCCAAGAACAAAGTGATCTCCATTTGAACACTGGTTTAGCCACCCACCGTCTTGCTACATCAGTCACTGTCGGGCTGTGTGCGATGCCGCCATTTCTACAAACCACGCCGGATCTGTTGGGCGCACCTGGTGTTCCAGTTGTATCCAATTTACATGCACAATTCAGTGTTTTGCACCTCAGTGGCCCACCACATGCACTGTGTGCATCAGATAGTTTCCACACAGGTAGCTTTCTCAACTACACCCACTACCCCCCCCCCTCCCCCCCTCCCCGCGACGTCCCGGGGTCAGCGCACAACCACCAGCTTCTCACACAGACCTGCCTGTGTCTTCCGCATGGGTCACTTGCCCTGTTCCGGAAGTGGATTGCTTCCATCCAGCACTCGTCACTCACGGTCCAGTTTCTGGGCCCCCCTCATGTGCCGTCCATCCGCCTGTTTCCGTGGTACAATCTGTGCCTGCCGTGCTGTGTTTTCATGACACACAGTCAATTATGACAGCTGCCACTGCTATGCATTCACTCGCCTTGTTTAAATCCGGGCCTTCTGTGCCGGCCTCTGCCTTAACCTCAGTTCAGCTGCTACCATAGGAGACACTGAAGCCGCCATCATCACATCCTCCTGGCAGCCTGCCGAAGCTACCACCCTTATACGAGGACAACCCGGCATTGTGGTTCGCGCTCGTTGAGCATCTGTTCGAGTTACATCATGTGTCTGACAACAACTCAAAGTTTATCTGCCTTGTCACACACCTCCATGACCACTTGGATTTGATTTGTGATCTGCTCCTTTCGCCGCCACCTGCATCAAAATACGAGGTTGCAAAGAAGACTGTAATGGAACGACTTGCCTGTTTGCCACAAGAGTTAATAATCAAGATTCTCTATGAGGTGCACCTAGGGGAACACAGCCCCTCACAGCTCTGACACCGCCTTTGGTTGCTCGTGAACGAGCATACCATGCCTGACGCTATACTATATACTGTGTGGTCTGCCAAACTACCTACCAATCTACAGATCCACCAGTTACCACACTCATTTGAGTCCATCGGCTCTCGCCAGTTGTATTCACTGCTGCGGCAACATCAGCTGGTTCATTCCACACCGTTTGTTGGCACAGCCGCCCCTGCATACTGACCTTCGGCCGGCAGAGGCAGGGCTCGCTCCACTGTCACCTCGTCTCTTTCTCCTGGCAGCGTCGGCTCACGCTCTCCGTTGTCTGAACACTCCAGGATTGCCCGCACACTTTAGGTTCCGGTCTATTTGCTGGAACAAATCAACTAGGACAATCCACCCCCACTGTCACAGTCTCCACCTCCTCCTCACTCTTTCTGCTGGTACCACAAAGTGTTTGGTGACGATGCCAAGAAGTGCAGGTTGCCATGCCAACACCCAAATGCCGGCCGCTGGAATTAAGAGACACCGAATCCTGTGGGGAACCTAACAGGTGTCCTCTTACATTACACAATGTTCACTCGTCTGCCCAGCTGAGTGGTCGTCTCTATGTGTGTGACATTGCGTTGGTCTAGCTTTTCTGGTCGACACTGGTGCTGACGTGTCAATCATACCTACTTCGATGTATAACACTCCTGTCCGCTACTGCTATACCATAACCTTAAAGTTGGAGGCAGGTCGTGAAATAAAACTATCTTGTTAAAGCAATTATGGTATTAATCAACAGAGCAGTGTTACCCTCTGAGAGGAATTTTGCTAGGTTGACCTTGTTGTACCTAACGGAGATGGCTTATCGGAAATGAAAGTCAGAATTACGTAAATATTCAGACGGTAACAAACAATATTTTTGCCCAGCTATACTGTTTAAAGAATAAGGAAAATGGTCGCCAGCCTAATTAGGCAAGAGAAAGATTAACATTCTCATTTAAGAAAATAGGTATGAGTAACTTCAACGGACAAACACAACCTAGACTTGGCCACACGCAAGTGCAATGTACTCTGACACATACATATGTTTACGGTAAGATTGAAGCTAACAACTAGAGCAGCACAAACTATTGGCAAAATATAACAGATACCAAAACACACTATTACTTTCAGGGCTTGTTCAAACTGAATGATCTTTATAACATTACTATTAACATTCACTGCAGGATCATAAATTGGACATAGATTAAGTCTCTTTTAGTTAAATACTTTACTATTTAAAATGAAAGTTATTTGGAATCCACTAACAGGTTGCTTCTCACTATCTTTTGAATAAAGATATTATGGTTTTCATAAATAGTTGTCTTCCCATTACTTGTTACCTAGCATTAGCATAATAGGCAAACTGTAGATCCTGTTATACTGTTAATATGCACTTCCAATACACAAGAGAGACAAACACTTAGCAAACATGAACATATAATTTTCTACTATTGCAGTTTCCCACCTTTACTACAGTGAAACACAATATTGACAAAATTGTAAGAAACTGACTCACCTTTTAGAATTTACTACAGACAGCAATGTGATCATCTACTAAGCAAAACTTTATAAGCCTCAGTTTTAAGAGCTTTTAATCTTTAAAAGAAACTGCAAATTGTCTCTATTACCACAGTCTTCTACTTTCAAGTAAATGATTCAATAGGTGACTTTAAACTTCAGAAAACTACATTTACTGCCTCCCACAATTTCACTAAATCCACAGTAAATATGAATATTCCCTTCTCGTCAAAGATCAAACAATATTATGTAATTAACTGTCTAACTTGGAGGCTTTCATTTTTTCCACAAAATAGGACACTCGGTAATCATAATTCAAATGGAGAGGAACCTGAGAGGTGTTGTGATAGGGAAAAAATCAAGGTAGGTACATAAATTTAGTTATAAGTTACCTTATATTTGTGCACACTAAATCGCCCAATAAGCTGATCCTTCACTGTACATTATTATAGAACTCCTTTACAGTGATTGCGCAATGTGGTGGCAACTGTATGTTGGTAGGTGGATTTGCAGACAGAATTGCTGGACTCTGGCCCTTCTTGGTGACGATGATGAATACCTTTTCCAGAATCGTTCCAGCTATTTATCCATCCATCCGAGGCATTGAAAAGTAGCAGAAAAAGCCTCTCTATGAACCAGCACAACATGTAATTTTTACATGGCAGTGGACAGTTTGGTAGCTCGTCCCCGACTGACACTTGTTTCCACCTTTTCTAGCTATGCCAACCACAATTTGCATGCACTACACAGTTCTGTTCGCGAGGGGAACCACAAGATGTTTTACATACAAAATAACTAAGAACCCTAAGTGAAGGTCAGCAGTTTACACAACAGCAAACAAACATTTTAAATAAAACAGAACATTTGTACATATTGACATATCTACAAAAAATTGTTCACACAGAAATTACAATCATATACAGCAAGTTTTGTTCCCTCCAAATGGGACAAAGAGTTTAAATGACAGATACACTATATTGCATAGAATCAAATCATGACATCAAAGTTCTTACAAAGAAAGGAGTATACAATTTTATGTTATCGATTCACACAAACACATTTACAGAATCTCAACGATGTAACATTAAATAAAACAAAAGCAAAATAAATTAGTAGAGTATAAGAGCTATGGTGTTACAGATGGTTCCACCCACTTCTTCACAGATGAAGTCTCTTCTATGAGCTGTCAACACAACAACGTTACCTACCCCAGGCTCAGTAAAGGTTAAAGTGTACCCATCTTCTTCTCTACATTTTCCGTGGATGTTCTACATTGCCGACATCCATGAACTGATCCTTGTTATGGATTTTTTGTCTCATTACAAACTATCTCAGAAGATCGTACAGGCTTCAGTGCTCCACCATCCTAGCAATGCTCACATTCTGTGCACCTGCATCTATGTCCAACACTCTGTTTCCACCGCAACATACGTTATCATATGGAAGAGCTCCATGTTATCATATGCAAGAGCTCCGCCCTAGCGGGAAACATTGTGACCTGTGTTACCGACCAACTGTCAAAATATGACTTGGCGACACAACTCCACCAGGACAATGAGAAGCTGAAACAACACATCACATCCACTTACAGTGAGCACGTCGCGGCTTGTACCTCGCTTCTGCAACTGCAGTCCATGGCACCGCCATCTAAACAAGATTGCTCGGCCGAGCCTAGCTCGAACTCTCACCAGGTTAGTCCACAACTTTTACTTACATGTGATGTCCACCCCCCCCCCCCCTACCGTCATCCTCGCCTCATCCAGTGCCATGCATTTGAAACAGTGCTGCTAATGACAGCCGCCTGCCCGTTGTGATGACGCCCAACTCTTGGACAGCTACCGTGCGTGCTGATAAACATTCCCCCTCCCTGAGTCACCGGCCACAAGACTCAGTGGCCGGTTGTCCAGTGCAAGGTTAACTGCGGACAGTCGCCACCTGTTCCCCTTGCTCAGCACTGCACACACACACACACACACACACACACACACACACACACACACACACACACACACACCCTCCAAACAAGCGCACACCGTGCTCCCATAAGAGACATGTGACTTTCGTGCTACCTTTCCCCACTCATGCTAATGGCTACACCTTGTCACAACCTACTTGTCTGAAAACTCGATGCCAGGACGTTAACCAGTCTTATTTGCAGTTCTCAGTTTCTTCCGTCACTGATGGAACAACACACAAGATAGTTACCACTACCGGCCCTCCTATTAGGCATAAGGTCTGACACCTCATCCCTATCAAGTTGTGTGTGGCCCGGCAGCAGGTTAATGAACTTTTGGTGGCAGGTGTTCTGCAACCTTCAGACAGCAACTGGTCTTCACCAATCCACCTCATGCCCAAACACGATGGATCTTTTCGAATGTGCGGCGACAACATCAATGACTTCACTCATATGTTATCGTGCGCTACGATTTTCAGTGTTATTGACTGTAAATGCGTCTACAACCAGATTCCCATCACGCCAGAAGACATTCCTAACACGGCTATTATAACGCCACGCGGTTTATTCCAATACCACTTCATGCCTTGCGGCCTAAAGAATGCGGTGCAAACGTGGCGCCATTTCATCGACTCTATCTTGCGACAGTTCGAGTTTTCCTTTGCTTATCTGGACAACATTCTCGTTTTCCCTGATGGTATCACACCACCACAGTCAGACTCTGCAGACGATCCATCCTTCTTGTTTGAGAACAAAGATGTGCTCCCAACAACACCACCACACACCTCTTCTGCTGAAGACTGTTCACCACTGTTTGTTGGTTTCCCGAACTTGCCCCATTTCCCCCTGTGCAGGATTCTCTCCCTCACCTCCAACATTGGAGACACACACACCCACTATCAGTTTGTCCTGCAGTGTGCAGCTGCACCGAGTGAAAGACTTTTCTATAGTGACATTCGACGACAGAGTGCTCATTCTTTTGACAGACACCGAGGTCCCATCGGACGGTATCTTACATGTAAACATTGCACTCAACCTCACACTCCCATCTCTACGTGCTTTCATTTATAAGGACGGCTCGATCCACTTAAGGGCCACGCACGCGTCCACCACGCCATCGACCGCCCCGACCACTTACTCCCGGGCTCGCTGCTGTCTCATCCAGCCACAGTGGCTGACTGACAACAAAGTGGACCTGCCTCTTGCCACTCCACCTGCACAACCCACCTCATTCAAGATGGAAGTATCTGTGGTGCACCTGCCTATGCGCGGTTTCCACTGATGTCGACGCCCACACGCCCTAACCCTTGGACATCTGTAGTACTCCGTACCGTGGGAGGGGGGGGGGGGGTTGGGTGCTGTATGACGTCAGTAGTTCATATCGACCACGAAACGTAATATCTGTGAACTCTAAGTGCTCTGTCAAGCCTCCATCTTAACTTTAGTCAGTTCTTTGTTATACTTCATTCTGTACGGACGCAGTGTCAAGGGTGTAGATATGAGCTATGACATATATGGAAATTAAGTTTCCTATATCCCGATTACCAATGTAGTTCCCATAGATTGTACAATAATATTTTAAAAAGAGGAATAAAAATATCCATAACTATGTACATAACATCTGAAATAGATAACCCAAACAACAAATCAAAAACCAAGTGGCAAATTATAAAAAGGGAGAGTGGTAAAAAGGTAGAGTATTTGACTGACCTAGACTTAATTCAGGGTGGAAATGTTGTAAAAAATACTGAGGAAGTTGCCAATATCTTCAATAAACATTTTTTAACAGCTGTAGAAGAAATTGGCTGTGAAGGCTCAGTGGTTGACGTGATAGCTAACAATGCCAGAGTTTGCCAGATGCAGGTAACCGCATAGCAATTAGGGATATCAATAAAACAATCAAAGAGATGAAGTGAAAAAACTTATGTCAAGTTGATAATATTTCAACCAAGATACTCAATCACTGTCATGGCTTTATAAATGCAGTCTTGCGTCACATTTTTAATGAATCCCTAAAATAAGGTACTGTTCACTTAGAATATGTAGGTATGACAACCAACAAGCTTTCTGTCCTCATGCACGGCCACCAACAAACTGTGGCCAAAAAACAAGTGGACTACCCTGTTGCTGAATACGCTGACAAACATGATATCCTTCATCTCAATGACTGCTTCACAGCCTGTGACATATGGATCCTTTCCACCAACACCAGCTTTTCTGAATTGCGTATGTGGGAACTTTCCCTGCAATACATCCTATGTTCCCGTAACCCTCCTGGCCTCAACCTTTGTTAGTCACTGTCCATACCCATCCATCCCCTTCCCTGTTCCCATTCCAACACTACACAGCCATCATTTCACTGCCATACCCAGTCTTTTAATTTCTTTTTATTTCTCTCCTTTCCACTACTTACCCCCTCTCCCCTCTTCATCTTCTCTCCTGAAACTTCCTGGCAGATTAAAAATGTGTGCCAGAGTGACACTCAAACTCAAGGCCTTGGTAGAGAACTTGCCCGTGAAAGGCAAAGGTCCCGAGATCGAGTCTTGGTCCGGTACACAGTTTTAATCTGACAGGAAGTTTCAAATCAGCGCACACTCTGTTGCAGAGTGAAAATTTCATTCTGAGACCTTCTCTCCTGCTTTCCATCTAAACTGTCCACCACTCCCACCATACTATCCCTTGCCCTCCTCACCCCATCCTCCTACTTACCCCCACCCAGTCAACACTCCCATCATGCCATCATGCACTGGTGCTGTTGCTCACAGTACGGTTTCAGTTCTCTGAGACTGCAGACGTGTGTGCAAAATGTGTGTGTGTCTGTGTGTGTGTGTGTGTGTGTGTGTGTGTGTGTGTGTGTGTGTGTGTGTGTGTGTGTGCATGTGTGTATGTGTGTCTACTGCTGACAAAGGCCTTAATGGCCAAGAGCTATAATTGTGTGAATCTTTTTGTTGTACCTATTGTGATTCAGCATCTCTGCTATGTGGTCAGTAGCAACTATCCTTCCCTGGTATTATCACATTCCATCCTGTATTTTCCACTGTATAATTTTTGGTATGCAATTATGTAGCATCAAATCTCTAGCATAAAAAAACATTAGGCATCAATTCTCTTATGTTTTGTAATGCCTTTAGGTGACTGGCGGTAATATGCACATCTCTTCTCACAGAGGAAGCATAGCCGTGGACACCTACATCTTGCTCATAAGCTTCACGATCCCTTTTGTCTTGCATAAGCTGTGGATCCCTCCATTGCTACCAAAATGTACAACCTTCAGTGTTCTCAACTTCTCAGACATGTATGCTTCTCGGTCCAGAAAATGGCCATCAGACATGTTTACATAATTCTGCATAGTTAAAATTGAGTCACATGAATGTCACTGAGTGAGTCAAGTGTAGGACCATTTCTGAAGGCTCGAATTTTGACATCAATCAGTGTGTATAACTATATTTAACATTTCAATATACTAGAGGATAATGACATCCTCCATAAAAAAAAAAAATTTGAGTGAGTAAGAGATTCGCCCTAACAATACATTTGGTTGTACCACACAACCATCCTGATGCTGAACAGCTTTGTTTTTTCTTTTTCTTTATTGCAATTTCATTCCCCTGCCCCTCATGGTTACGGGAGGGCTGGCAGTGGTACAATCCGCTGCTCTTCAACCGAGTGGCATACAAATAATAAAAGAGCAAAACGATACATAAAAAATGAAGGAAAAAGGGGGATATAAAAACACAGTAAATGGAAACAATGAAGGTTAAAATATACACAAACACAGTGCCATTCATTGGCAACAATGGAGGTGAAAATATACACAAACACAGTGGCATTCATTGGGGGGTAGTTAAAAAGTGACAAACAGTTAAAATAACACAGTCAGCAATTTGTGAGGCACTTAAAATACAGTGAAATCACACACACAAGTTAAATGTCAGCCACAGTATAAAAACACACAGAGCGAGAGACACTTAAAATAGCGCTGCAAACGACAGAGCACACATGAAGAATAAAAACTGTTGGTAGGGACTTGCCAAGGAATGGTAGGCCTGAGAGGAGGGAAAAGGAGGGGAGAGGAAGATCAGTGGGTTGGGGGGTTGGGGGTGCCAGAAAAGGAAAGAAAAGGTGTGGTGGGGGGCGCACCAAGAGGCAGGAGATGTGCGGGTTGGCATATGAAGAAGGCAGGCAAGGCAGGAGAGAACACGGAGACACAGATGGGGTGCACAGGAAAGGGGGGTATAGGAGGGAGGAAAACCACTCAGGGAAAGGGAAGAGGTGGGCAGAGGGAGCCCTGAGGAGGAGGAGGAGGAGGAGGGGGAAGATGTAACAGTTGGCTGGAGGTGTAGATGTCAGGGCGAAGCCCATCATTTTGGAGGGGTAGGTGCTGGATGTTGCATTGGTAAAGGAGGTGGAGTGTGTGGAGATGAAGAGAGGTCAGGACACTACGGTAAAGGCGTGGCAACAGGATGGGGGTGGAAAGGAAGGGGGACAGAGGGGCGTGGTGGGGGATCGAGTCGACTGACAATGTACAGTTTGTGGACGTGTTCAAGGAAAAGAAGAGGGTGGGGGAAGGGGATGAAGTCATAGAGGAAGTGCGTGGGTGACAGAAGGCGAATATGGAAGGTGGGAGGGGGGGTAGTGCATGGTGTTCTAGGATTTGGAGGGCTTTATAGAATCTGGGAAGGGTGGAAATCCAAGTGATGGTGGCATAAAAAAGGATGAGGCATATCAAGGATTTGTAGGTGTGAAGGATGATGGAAGGATTCAGTCCCCATGTTCAGCAAGACAGGAGTTTCAGGAGGCGGAGTCTATTGTGGGCTTTGTGTTGGCTTGTAAAGAGATAAGGAGACCAGGGGAGTTGATGGTCAATGGTGAGGTTAAGGTATTTCAGAGTAGGAGTGAGATAGCTAGGATGACCATAAATCATGAGGTAAAAATCGTGGAGCTGGAAAGAGCTGGTCATATGACATATGACGATTGCCTGGGTCTTGGAAGGGTTGATGCGAAGGAGCACTGGTTGCACCAGGTGGTGAAATGTTAGAGGTGGGTTTGGAGGGTACATTGGGACCATATAAGAGTAGGATAAAGGGCTAAGAAGGAGGTGTCATCAGTAAATTGGAGGAGATGAAAAGTGGTAGAAGTTTGGGCATATCAGCAGTATACAGGAGAGGGGAGAGGATGGAGCCTTGGAGCATGCTGGCAGTGGGATAGAAAGTACAGGAGTTGGAATATTGGATAGGGACATAGGAGGGACGACGGGAGAGGAAGGGAGTAAAAAGATGGACAAAAGTGATGGGAAGAGCAATGGTCTGGAGTTTGAAGAGGAGCCTGGAATGCCAGACACAGTTGTAGGCATTCTGGAAGTTGAGGGAAATAAAGACAGCAGAGCAACAGGAGATAAGTTGGAGGGACAGGAGATTGGTAAGGTTAAGGAGCTGGTCTTTGGCTGACAGGGATCGATAAAAGCCACATTGGTTAGTTGGAAAAAGGTGGTTCTGGTTAAGGTGGTGAAGGACTCATAGACCTTACTGAACGCGGAGGTGACACAGATGGGACGATAGCAAGAGGTGTCAGAGGGGGGTTTGTTAGGTTTAGGGAACAGCAGGACATGGGAAGTCTTCCACAGTTCAGGGTAAAAACTGGTGGGGAGGAGGACATTGTACAGGGTAGCAAGGGCAGCCAGGAAGCACAGGGGGAATTCCTGGAGGAGGCGGTAGGTGACACTGCCGTGACCAGGAATGGTGTAGTGTTTGGAATGGAGGACGTGTTTTTATGGTGTGTCATATGGAAGTGTTTATGTTGGAAGGGGGTAACTAATCCAAGTACTAGAAACGGGTGTGTGTGGTGGGACAGTGGCATCAGTGTGTTCAAGGACGGCGGAGAAGTGGCAGTAATCAAAATGGGGATCATCAGGAATGGATTAGACCTCAGAGAGGTGGGAAGCAAAATCGTTAGCCTTACTGAGGTTGTCAGGGAAGGCATGGTTGCCATAAGGAACGGAGTAATGCTGGGCCCAAGTGTTACCAGTAAGGTGGTGGAAAGCAGACCAGTACTTGAAGAAGCTGACAGGGAGGGTGGACTTGAGGTGTGTATATATCTGGTACCAGTCCTGCATTTTTTTGCTATGTGTGGGTTGCGGATGTGTTGTAATTTCAGGTTATGGAGGAGTGTATCCCAGTCACGGGAGGAGAGGGATGAGCAGTAGAGCCTGTGGGACCCACGGAGAAGGTTGGCCTGTGGAGGAAGCATAGGGCAGTCATAGTGGATGAGTTTGGTCGGAAAGTGAGCCTCCACAGTGTCAGTGATGGTCTTCTGGAGGAAGGAAGAAGCATGGGTGATGTCAGCAGGATGGTGAAAGGTAAGGGGATGCCTTTCGACCTGTGAAGCAATGGATTCCTGATAGTCATCCTAGTCAGCATGGCAGTAATCATGGACTGACTTCTGAGGGGCAGCAGGGTAGGGGGAGGGGGCAGAAGGGGGCGAAGGGCAGAGGAGATGGTGAGAAGGATGGAGAGGTGGTCACCACCAATGGGATCGAGAGTGCCTGCAATGATGCGACCAAGTAGGTTGGGGGTAGTTAGGATGACATCCATGGTGGAGATACTTTCAGGATGGGTGTGCTGTATGAGAGGAACAAGGTCACCATAGAGGGTGCAAAGGTACGAATACTGCTGACAGAGGGTGGCAGGGTCACAGCTGTGGACGTAGAGGTTGGCAGCAATCACATAAATGGAGAAGGTATGGTCAACAAGGGAAATGAAGTCATAGGGGGAGAGGTACTGTGGGCTGGATATGTATAGTGGCAGAGGTGATGGAGGCAAAAAAAAAAAAAATGCTGAAGAGAAGATGTTTGGTTGGGTCATTGAGTAGGTGTTGTGGCCAGACAGGGAGACGCTTGAGGTGGTCAATAGCAACCCTGCCTCATGTAAAGGGAAGGGAGTTGTTGGTGCGGTGAAGGAGATAGGTGCAGGTACGGACAATGTAGTGAGGTTGGAGGAAGGATTCATTAAGGATGCAGGAGTTGACCTGGTTCTGGGACAGGGTATGCATGAAGAGGTATTTGTTGGCAGGGAGGGAGCGAATGTTTAGGTAGAGGAGACGATTTTATTGATGCACCAGAAGCTGGGATGGGGAAAGGAAGTGGCAGGGGAGGAGAGAGGGGCTTAAACGATGGTGTCTTGGTGGGTGAAGGTAAAGTGGGCCTGGTTGTGGGAGTAGGTGGCATAAGCATTCAAATGGAAGACAGAGCAGGCGGCAAGGGAGATCTTATGGATGGTGTAGGGACTTCTGAAGGGGTGGATGTTCTGCAGGATGATGATCAGGAACTGGTTGATGTCTTCAGGCTTAGGGGGACGTCAGAGGGAATTGTTGGAGTGGATTGTATGCATTTCATCAGCATTATGTATGTACAGAACTGTGTAAATAGTTTTTATCATTTATTTATTTAGATCCCATAAATCCAATACAGTGAGACATTCGCATGGATGTAGGACAAGTCAGATTCTTACAAATTATACAAAAGGAACACACAAAAAAAATTCCTCTTGCAAGAGGAGACATAGGAGTAAGAGAAAATACCAATTAAGATGTATAGACTAAATTACATTTAAAAAAAGTTAAAATGAAGGTAGACATTAAGAGCTGCTTAAAAGACTAGAAATGTTAACAATGATTCTCAATATTGTAATGCATAAGAGTACATCAGATTTAGTTAAAAGAAAAAATCAATTCGTGTTGACACAATTGAAATATTGTTCAACCAAATAAAAGGAATTATCTGTTAGATAGAGTTTGAGCTGTTGTTTAAAATTGTGAAGCTCATGCACAAGTGATTTCATTGATGGTGGGAGAGGATTGAGCACCTTGCAGCCCCTGTAATGGACCTCTTTTGGTACAATACTAGGGTTTTTTAATTCGTAATGGAGGTCCATCTTTCTCCTGGTATTGTGAGTATGGTATAAATCATTGGTTTTGTGTAGTTGCTCATTTTTTCCAATTAAACATAATAGGGAGTAGACATATTGACATGCAGTTGTCAGTATCCCAAATTTTCTGGAAAGGTTTCTACAAGAATATCTAGGCTAGACTCTGGTTATTATCATAATAACTGTCTTTCGGGCAGTGAATTTGTGTTTGGATAGTGGCTGATTACCCCAGTTTCAATAATGTGAATAGCAAATGTTGCTGAGCTGAGTTTTTTGAGAAGGTGTAAAGTCTGTTCAGACCATTTTAGATGGCTGTCAATGTGCACACTGAGGAAGTTGGAAGACTCAACTTGTAGTAAGTCACTACCATTACATTTAATACTTAATTGATCCTCCACTGTTTTACTTACTTGGAAATGAACAGACTGGGTCTTGTGAACATTTAGTAATAACCCATTACTTTTAAACCATGTAAGTACCTCATTAAATACAATGTAGGCAAATTCCTCAAGATTGTGGTTGGGAGTATTGTTGATGAGGATGGAGGTGTCATCAGTGAAAATAGTAAAATTAGTTTTAGACGCACTACACTATTCTATTCTATTCTAAAATATTCTATTCTATTCTAAAATATTATATTCTATTCTATTCCAATCTGAAGGTCATTGATAAAGATGAGGAAGAGAAGAAGGCCAACTACAGATTTATTTTTATTTATTTATTTTCGTGTTCCATAGATCCTTGATGCAGTGGTTTGCTAGGATGCAGAATGTGTCAGATTATTACAGTAATGACTAAATCTAAATGGTCATGAGGCTTACAAACTAAATCATATATAAACTGATACATGAGGTTCAAGTGTTTAAACAACAACACAAATTATAGTAGTAATAATGAGTACACAAACTAACTATGAGTCTTACATTCTAATACATTTAAAAAGTGTTCTGTCATCAATTGATATGCCAGTGCTATATAATCAGTTCCTGACTTCAGCATATCCATTTATGATTCACCCTTGGAACAAGTGGACCATTTCTGTACTTGGGAAGCATACTGTCATCTAACTGCTCATCTGGAAAAGATGTGGAGAATAGATTATGTGCTGCCCATGTAGCATTTGGACGTCTTACAAAGCGTGTCTTCCTGAATAAAGACCTAACACTGTACACCAAACTGATGGTGTACAAAGCTGTAGTCATTTCCACCCTGCTATATGGTTGCAAAACCTGGACGTTATATCGCTGTGATCTGAAGAAACTAGAACGCTTCAACCAACAGAAGCTACGATATATCATGAACCTGAAATGGGATGACTTGATATCCAACACAGCTGTTATTTAGAAAGCAAAAATGTATAGCATGGAAGCTCTTATCATTGGGCATCAACTCAGATGGGTCGGACATGTCCAGTGGATGAAAAATGACAGACTTCCATGCCAGATGCTGTACAGCAAAGTGAGCACAGGTAAAAGGCTACGAGGTGCCCCTCTCAAACGTTATAAGGATCAGTACAAGAAAAATCTGAAAAACTTTAACATCGATCCGAGTAACTGGTCCACAATAGTAGAAGACCGAAGTTGCTGGCGCTCAGTTACCTCAAATGCTCTTCAAAACTTTGAGCTGGAACTTCGAAGAATGGAGGATGACAAATGCCGGAGATGTAAACTCATCCAGGCTCAGCCACGTCCTCCACCTTCCATCAGCTGTAATGTCTGTGGCCGCCTGTTCCACGCTAGGATTGGATTGCTAAGCCATCGACGACACTTCCACGCCTGAACCGTGACAAAGGAAATCTCGGGAGAGAAATGAAAACTCGGGTACGAGTATCAGCCAACGATGATAATCAGTTCTAATAATAATGCTTAAATTAATTTTATTCCAACAATTTGTCACACAGGTTTTCTGGTCCTTTGTTCTCTATTTAATGCCAAGTGCATAAAGGCTAACTTTGTAGCTCACAGACAACCATGAAACTCGGTTTGAGGATACCAATCATTAGCTTGGAAAAAGCAAATGGTGTAAGAATAATGTCATTCCCTCCACACTCCAGCTGCAAAGTGCAGCCTTGTAACAGAAGTGTACCATACCCTGGAGACCACACTCTGTGGAAAATGAGTACTGTAATGTTGTGTGTTATTTTGCCATTTAAAACTTTTGACGTTTGGTTGCAAATAACTTCATGTTAACTGCAAGTAATGCTGAAGAGCCCACAAAGAGTGGATTCATTACAGCCAGTACAGATGTATTTAAAAAAATCAGTTTTCACACTCTCCATACATGAATGTAATAGGAAAAACCCCTAATAAGTATCACAATGGGATGTACCCTCTGCCATGCACTTCACAATGTTTTGCAGAGTATAGATGTAGATGTGGCACTGTTTACTAATGATTCCTATACTAGAACCGTGACGTAATCAAAAACCAAATTTAAGGATTTCACGCTGCAGGTTTTATCCCACCAGGTGGGAATATCAAACAATGGAAACTCCAGGTAGGGATGTCAACAACATAGGAAAAGGTAGATTGTTATTTACTGTAAGGATAACACACTAAGTTGCAGACAGGCACAGTTAAATGGCACTTACAGAGGCTCACATACACACTACTGCCGACTCCGGTAGCTCAAGCCAGAATTTCTTTCATTATCTGCTATCAAAGGATCTATGATGGAGGGATTGGAGAAAGCAAACGAGTCTTTCCTCTCACAATCCCACCATATGTACTGACAGATCAACTGATGTAATTACATATAAATCTGGCAAGTTGGCTGGGTATGGCACAACAGAATACGTCTGCTGGTGTCAGGTCACATGGAAAAATACGTGTCAGATTTAAGGGCTTCTGTGGAGTTCCACGTTCTAACTTGTCACAACCTGCTGATATTTACTGCAGGCTCTTTGGTGTGCCTATTGACAATGCCTCTGTGGTATGACATTTTCTCACGGACTGTCATTTCGACCCTGTCGAAGCCTACAATTGATTTTGTCTAGAGCATGAGATTATGCATCTACTCAGTCTGGGACTGCCTTTGCTCACCATTTGGCAGACAGTTGTGATTTTAGTGGACAAAGTGTTGACATATGAGTGCACTGAGTGTGTGCTTCGTTTCTGAGTGCTTTCCAGTCCAACCTACAAACACTGTTATTCAGCACCAATGTGTCAGTTATGTGACCAATTTTCACTGAACTGTATAGACCCCAAGTTACTCACCTCCACAAGTATTTGTTTTGTGTATTTATAGAAGAGTCAGAACAATTACTTTCTGTGTTTTAATCATAAATATGTTACCCTTAATAAGCCTGTGTTGTGGGAGAAGCTGATTTTACACCACCTTCTGCAAAAAAAAAAAAAAAAAAAAAAAAAAAAAAAAAAGTTTCTCTAGCTAGTCATACTGAAATTAGTTTTATCAGTCCATTGACTGCATTCTTGATAGTATAAGATGATGTACAACTTTTCCCAAAAGCACAGGTGTGAAAGGAAACACGAAAATGTAGGCCCAGAGGGAAGTGGACAATGCTAGCAGAAACACTTGGGAAAGCAACATTAAAAGCTGGAGAAGTGAAAATCACAAAGTTGTTTTTATATGATGTCGATAGTCTGAGAAGGAAACTGAGGTTTTATTTGATAAAATGGCTAAAGTGTTACTTGCCTAATGCGAAATGCGATGCCAGTTCAGTTCAGGTTAGTTTTTCTGCATACTTCATGATTAATAATTAGGACAATTTAACCTCCTGTTAAATGTGTCAATAGTTTACAAATAAGACAGCCATTCTCTGTGAAAAAGTGGCTACTTGCTGGCCATTTACATAACTGGATATTTTATTTTACTCTTAAATTACAATGCAAGTTTATAAATGCAACCTAACCAAGTAAGCACTACAAACAAGGGACGATCAATGAGTTACCATTCGAGGGCATTGCTGCAGTGTATAAGCAACATAGTGCAACTCCAATGCAGCAATATAACCCCCAACATATGGGTAAGGGACTAGTGTGACATTTGTGTCTTTTCAACGTATATACAGTAAATGCGGAAATGTGAAGTATGGTGATGTTGTTACCACATGTGCCCAAACAAAACCAATGTGCTGATATTCTTTGCTTAACTGTTGAAGGACAAACACAAGTAGACATCCATCAGAGAATTACGAATGTATATGGGGCAGCTGTAGAATGGTATGCAATGTTCTGTGATGGTCACAATTTGACACAAGACTACAGTCGATGTGCAAAGTTATGCCAACACGTGCGGGAGACACTCGAGCATCCACCATTCCATCCTGATCCCTCCCCATGTGATTATCGTGCCTTTGGTCCTTAAAGAAGGCCTCGAAGGCTTGACAATTCCTGTCATATGAGGACATTAGCAGGCCATTACAGGCTACTTCACGCAGCACAACACAGTGTTTTATCAAATGGGTATCTTCAACCTAGTGTTTTAGTGGGTTGATTACCTCAACTCTCATAGTGGTTTTTCCTGAGTGGCAAACCAATTTTGGATGGTACAGCCTTTGAAAAGAAACTTTTTGACTGCTCCTGATATTACACACTCAGAAACTCATCTATGGACTAAAAGGATTGGTGAGGAGATGTAACTGGAGTTTGTTTTTCAAACTTTCGATATCTGCCAGAAGCTTTAATATAGAATGGAGATGGTCGAATATGCTTATGGCTGCATACTTTGTTCCTTTCTGTGCAAGAGAAAGATCCAGAGTAAGAAAAGCAGTGTGAAGTTTTAGTCTTTCATTTCAGTGCAGATCCTTTTGATCAAGGGGATTATATTCTCATAAATTTATCACAAAAGAAAACATTTAAGTAGAATCAACCACACAGACGATGAAATTTGGTCAGGTGTTGCTTTATTCCACATATTTCATTCTCTGTTATGTAACAGTGTAGCCTTCTGGGGCAGTCAAAGGCCCCCTTCTTTTCCTCATCTTTATCAATGACCATCCCTTGCATACCAGCTTTAGAACCCACTTTACTCTTTTTTCTGATGACGCCTCTATCCTCATCAACAAAACTCCCAATCTCAATCTTGAGGAATCGGCCAACATTGCCTTTAGTGAAGTATGTAATTGGTTCGTAAATAATGGGTTATCACTAAATGTTAATAAGATTCAGTTTGTGCATTTCCAAGTAAGGAAAAATTTGAGGATCAATTAAGTATTACATTGAATGGTAGTGAGTTACTGCAAGTTGAGTCAACCAGGTTTCTGGGTGTAAACATTGACAACAGTCTACAATGATCTGAACGTATTTTGCACCTCCACAAAAAACTCAGCTCAGCAACATTCGCTGTTCGTATTGTTTCCACTGTATGTGACTGAGACACCTCAAAAACTGCTTACTTTAGTTATTTCCATGCATTATTTCTGTATGGGATGGTTTTCTGGGGTAATCAGCCACTATCCAAAAAAATATTCATTGCCCAAAATAGAGTTATTAGGATAATGAGCGGAGTCCAGCCTAGACATAGGATTGTTTACAGAAAATTACGGATACTGACAATCACATGCCAATATATTTACACCCTGTTATGTTTCATTGGTAAAAATGGACAATCGCACAAAACCAATGATTCATACCATACACACAATACCAGGAGGAAGATGGACTTCCATTATTAATCAAAAACCTTACTATTGTACATAAAGGAGTCCATTACATGAGCTGCAAGGTGTTCAATGCTCTCCCACCATCACTGAAATTACTTATCCACGAGCTTCCAAATTTAAACAACATCTCAAACAGTATTTCTTAGGTAATTCCTTCTATTCGGTAGAATAGAGTTAAATGTAATAGACTTTTTCATTTACTAATTTGATATGCTATTGTGCATTACGATACTCACAATCACTGTTAACATTACTGTGTCTTTCATTTAGCTATTAAGATCTACCATATTTTTAATGTAATTTTTCTATACCTATTAATGTGTATTTTGGGTTATACCAGATATCCTCTTGCAAGAGGTACTTTTATATATTCCTTTTGTATTATTTGTAATAATTCTGACATGTCCTACATCCATGCGAATGCCTCACAATAATGGATTTATGGGATATAAATAAATAAATAATATGAATATAACAGAGGGAAACATTCCACGTGGGAAAAATATATCTAAAAACAAAGATGATGTAACTTACCAAATGAAAGCATTGGCATGTTGATAGACACACAAACAAATACAAACACACACACAAAATTCAAGCTTTCACAACCAACGGTTGCTTCATCAGGAAAGAGGGAAAGAGAGGGAAAGACGAAAGGATGTGGGTTTTAAGGGAGAGGGTAAGGAGTCATTCCAATCCCAGGGAGCGGAAATACTTACCTTAGGGGGAAAAAAGGACAGGTATACACTCGCACACACACACACACACACACACACACACACACACACACACACACACACACACACACACATGTCCACATTGTTTAACATTGTTACTAAAAATGTCGAGAAGTTCTGACCAAGGTACTTCAAATTTTTACATGATACTCTAACAAATATGTGTGTGTGTGTGTGTGTAAGTGTATACCTGTCCTTTTTTCGCCCCAAGGTAAGTCTTTCTGCTCCCGGGATTGGAATGACTCCTTACCCTCTCCCTTAAAACCGACATCTTTTTGTCTTTCCCTCTCCTTCCCTCTTTCCTGATGAAGCAACCGTTGGTTGCGAAAGCTTGAATTTTGTGTGTGGGTGTTTGTTTGTGTGTCTATCAACATGCCAATGCTTTCGTTTGGTAAGTTACATCATCTTTGTTTTTAGATATAAATAAACATATCCCATTAGCCACCCTTCCTACAAATTATGTGAATATCCATGTTCAGGGTTGTAGTATCTGGTCCAGTCATCTAATATAGGGTGCCGAGGAAGTTGTTTTATCAGATCACTAGAAATCAATTTGAGCAAATCATATTAATGGAGTTTACTACAGTAAATTAAATGACAATACTTAACTTTGCATATTGACAAAGGTGTGTTGCAAGCAAATGGCGACATCCAAAGAATCAGTGCCCCAACAAATATCCCTGCTGTGTTTCATATAATGTAACAGGAACCTACAATTCTGGCAACGAATTTCATCTCCGTATTCACTGGGGTCTCATACACGAGATATCCCCGAAGGAAATAAACGAAGGGATTCAGGGCAGGTGACCTTGCAGTCCATGGAATAAGACGTCCCCTTCCTGTCTAGCGACCAAGCTATACCACACTGAGATGGTTACAGACATCCACACCGAAGTGAGGCGGTGCACCGACATGTCGTATCCACATCCTCTCACAAACAACTGAGGGTACATTCTCCAACAACTCAGGTAGAACTCTTTGCACAAACCTCAAGTACAAGTGGCCATTCAGATGGTCACATAGAAGATATGGCCCCATGAGATTTTTGCCTACAATGCTGGCCCAAGCATTCACAGCAAAACATATTTGATGGTGTGACCCTACTACAGCGTGAGAGTTGTCCTCATCCCACACAGTGCTATTCCTGCTGTTTGAAGTACCATCACAATCAAATGAAGCCTAATCAGTAAACAGCACAGTTTGGAGGAAATCTGGTCAATCAATCCACCACCCCCGGTAGCTGAGTGGTCAGCGCAACAGACTGTCAATCCTAAGGGCCCGGGTTCGATTCCCGGCTGGGTCGGAGATTTTCTCTGCTCACGGACTGGGTGTTGTGCTGTCCTAATCATCATCATTTCACCCCCATCGACACACAAGTCACCGAAGTGGTGTCAAATCGAAAGACTTGCACCAGGCGAGCGGTCTACCCGATGGGAGGCCCTCGTCACATGACATTATTATTAATCCACTGTTGGACAAACCACTGACACAATGCAATCCTTAGTGCAAAGTCAGTCACAAGCAGTGCATGGACTCACTGCGGTTGATATGGGTGTAATTGTTGTTCATGGAGTACTCATCACACACTAATGCGTCCTGTGTCTGTTTCACATGTAATACAATGACTACTTGTAGTGGGGTCTGCTGCAACATGTTCCAGCACCTCTTCTTCAAAATCCAACATGCTAGGGGTCATGACGTTGCCATGTCCCTCATTTCGTCTGTCCAGTGAACCAGAATACCACATTTGTCAATCTAGAGAAATAACCACTCATCATGATGGAGGATGCCTGTTAGGAAATTGTACCCTGTACAGCCTTTCAACAGCAAGACCATTGCAATTTACTTCCCCATACACAAGGTGCATGTCAGTGAGTTCTGTGAAACTGTACCTGTACTGCTCCATCATATTGTACTACACGTCTCTGAACAGCACTGAAAAATGAATGGCTCTATCACTGATCCATAGCATGTTCTGTCATGGCACAATGCAAATATGGTACAGCAAGGCCACCTTCCAGACAGATAAAGTAAACAAAACCTGCATCATGATTTCCTGGTAATCAGGCTGGTCCTCCTTGTTTTCTTGCAGGAAATAAGGAAAGTAAATGTAAGTAAACAGTACAGGACGTGTAAACTTGTATGAACATTAGTTGTAAATAAGCTGGAAAATAGGAACGCTAGACAATGTGGTATACAAATGTACCTCCGCATCTCCTTAAGGTGGTTTCTCCAACCCCAGGTTCCCAAGCTAAAATTGTTTAGTGGAGCATTCTCTATGTCCTGTTACATTTATGCACACTCTTACAGAAACACCTTGCACATATGATCAGAGCACAATTACATCACGTATTGTCTAAGAACTGTCTTTAAGCAGTGATAGTGCTCACTGTGGGTGTCATCACGATGACTATCTACATGGTGTCAAAGATGTAAGAATATTTACCTTTAATAATGCCATTGCAATCAAGTACACATTATGCACCTGGCAGCAGATAAACAGCAGCTATACAGTAAAGCTACAGAGACACCAGCTCTTGCCAAAGTAGTAGCTTTCTTACTAATATATTCAATTACCTTTTGATGATATATGTATTAATAGCATTAAGCAATGTACTGGTGGTTTATTGTTAGTACAGTATGGGGTGGGTGGAAAGTAATTCCTTGTTTTTAATATTTTTCCCTCCTAAAATACTGTATACATAAATTCAATTTTTTGCACTCATGTAGTTATTGTACACCATTAATTTTTAATTCAGTGTGCACTCCAGTATTTTCTAGGCAGTTTCTGAAATCAACAGGAAAATTAGCTCTGACCATCCTCAATAATTTGGTGGAAAAACCATTTATGACATCACCGATCTTATTTTCAAGCTTGCCAAGAGTTTGCTGATTGCTACAATACACTTCTTCCTTAGCCTACTTCCATAAAAAGAAGCCACATGGGGTGAGGTCTGGACTTCTTGCTGCACATTCTGTGGGATCTTGGCGACCTATTCAGCATCTTGTGAAGTGTTTGTAGAGCCATTGTAGGTGTAACGAGGAGGAGCTCCATCTTGGGTAAACAGCAGTTCATGTGACTTGTTGCACTCAGAAATGGTAGGCTGTAGAAAATGTTCTAACATTTGCAGGTATCTGTCAGTGTCTCAATTGACAGGATCCAATGACACTGGAAGAAGTTAATCCACACCATACTGTCACTTTTTGCTTTCCCTGCTTTTTTCAGTAGTGCCTTTGGGATCACCTTTTGACCAGTAATCGCTATAATGAAGATAAACAACCCCTCTCCCTTGCATGAATCATGGCTTCATCACTCCACAGGTGTTGATGATGTTCATGCCATGCCATTTCCTGCCAGAACATCTGGAAAGAACAAACCACCTTCATCATTGCCAGTTTTTTGCATAACATTGTTGAAAACTGTTGTCAGTTGTGTATTTATTGTGGAACATTTACACAAGGTTGCTGTTGCAATGAACAGCATCATAACTCATTTCTCATAGTAAATCACTGCTAATCCCTTCGGTTTGAATTGGTCTACTCAATACGGAGTATGATGAATCTTTGCCAGGTATCATTATTATGTGGTCTTCCACCTTCATGAGAGCTTCATTGTAGTTTAAATCAATCTATGTAGTAGTAAGGTATTTAAATGTGTGCATTATATCCTCTCCCATGTCAGTTTTGTAGTTTTCCCACACCTGTTGTGGATCTGAAAGCCCAGAGGTTGCCATTAATATTGCAAAAAGCTGCCTCACTTTTGTCACTGATCTGTGCCGTACGGCCTCCTCCAGTGTTGGAGCAAAATGATTATCACTTCCTACCAACTCCTAGGCCTCACCTGTCTGAATATTAATAATTCCTGACCCTTGCTTTTTTTAAAGATCTTTCAAACAGTTTAGGCCTCACACATGGTGCAGCATCTTTTCAAGTAAAAGCATTCCATGATGCTGACATGCACCGTATAGACTCAGCCTAAAACACAGCCAGATTTAACACCAGTCCAATTGTGAACAAGGGTTCCTTGAATGTGACATTTCCATTCTGTCCTTGATATAGTCCAGGTATTATATCTAGTCACCTCAACATATAAAAGGGTTTTGTAAAATCGTTGGACAATGATCAACAAATGCAATCAGTGGTGTTTTTTGCGGGCTTAATATTCTCTACCAAAAATTATTTATTAAAATACACTCTTTCACTATTGTCTAAATGGACATTGATGTGTGCTATGGTGGGATGTCTCCGCATTGTAGAAAACCTAAAAGATGCCACACAGCTTCGTTGCTACTGAAATAACATCTGGACTGATACCTGTGCACTTGATTTACCAGATTTGTGAAATCTTTGTTTCTGAAGTTGAAAATAGCTTATTTACTGCCTCTGTTAATGTATTTACAGATACATTTTATGGCATGCACTGAACTGTAAGCCTCCAGATTGGTACGCACTTTAAATAATATTGACAATATTGGGTAATAGACTACAACCCACCTATTATCGACATTAACATAACCGCCATTTCAAAGCTTTACCACTGCTGTCTGACTGTCGTGTTCTGGTGCTCTACATCAGTACAGAGGATATCTGTGTATGGTCTGCTTTTGAGACCTACATGGGAACTTTTTTGTGCAATGTACATCTTTGATGCAAGGAGATCGAGAATTGTTAAATCCATGTAAGCCATGGATCACGCTTTGACAGTAATATTGTGCAGTGTCTTGTCAGTACTTGAATTGGGTATTTTTGCACTTTGACGAGGTCTCAACCTATATTTTAACCAAAGTAAAATATGTACATGCTGTAAGCTGCACTTTTGCCACCCAGCTGAATACGTAAAACACGGCATTTTTCCATATATTTTTCCCTTAATTATAACTGACATTAGCTTCTTTATTTTTAGCCTAAAAATTCTTGCTACTATATCATGTCTATGAACAGCCACATGTCCTGGTAATAACTCAACTACTTCCTTTCATGCTGGGTTACATGTTGTCTTGAGTATACTCATGCAGGTATTGTGGACTATTAACAGATGAATAGGATAGGGTTACCACCCTGCCCATATTATTAGGATTTATAATTGCATCATTAGCAACACTGTCTTTAAGATGAATATAATTCCCTTCTCTCAATTAAGCTTTATTTAATGATACATATCACAGCCAATCACTTTCCACCTTAACATACATTTCTAAGAATGTTAATTTGCCAGTTGCTTGCATTGTGATATCATATTAAAATCATTTTGTTGTATAATCATATGATGTGCATAACAGTCAATACATGATACTTTTTTGTTTTGGAAGGATAAGCATGTTGTAGTTGAACCTATGATTGCAGATCACTGTGCGCTAGTAATGGAAACCAGTATGAGGAGCAAAATGCAGCTAAGCACATGGTATTCAAACTACACATTCAAAAGAAGATTTGTTAAAGAAGAGAGACTAAATGATGTCAAAGCAGTTCTGTCTTTTGTAAACTGGCAGCAGAAAATTGCAGAGTTGGTAGGCAGTGATTCTTTCTTATGTCTGTTCCAAACCTTAAAAACAATATTTGACGACATGTTTCCGGTAAGAACAGTGTAGAATCCTGTGGACAATTCACAAGGCAGGCAGAAAGCTATGAATGTGAAACAATGGTACACACCCCAGCTCAATAAATTGAAGCGTATTGTAACAATGTGCAAGGACCGAATGAAACCAGCTTTAGACTTTCCAGCTAAAGGATTACATCACCACAACCACCTAAAATCCAAAAAAGCTTATAGGAAGGCAGTAGAAGAAGCAAAAAAGAAATATAATCATACATACATTAAAGAGGCCCAAAATCCTTGTAAATCTGCCTGGAATCTTGTAAATGAGAACAGAAAGAAGACTACCTCCTGCTTAAATTCATGTAGCCCTGATGACTTCAATGAATACTTTGTCAGAATAGTGGAAAAGATAGTGAGTGAAATGCCACACTCTGACCTAGATCCCACTGCAAAAATAAGAAATGCAGACAGTTGCAGTATTCAAAACTGGAAGGAAGTACACCCTGAAGACATGATAAAAATTGTGAACGCCTACAAACACTCAGAAAGCGTAGACATCTATGGCACGTCCTGCACACTGCTAAAGAAAATTATTGCGGAATTAGCACAGCCACTAGCCATAGCAATAAACAAGTGTCTATCTTCTGGTGTCTTCCCAGACTTCCTCAAACTGGTGCGCACAGTACCAATATATAAGAAGGGGGATCCATCCGAGGTGTCCAACTTCAGACCAATCTCAGTGGTACCGGTACTAGCCAAATTTACTGAGTCTGTCATGGACTGCCAGGTACTGAATTACTTTGAGGAAAACAACTTATTCCAAAACACACAGCACGGATTCCACAAAGGGAGATCAACAGTGACAGCCACACTGGACTTATTAAAAACGATTTGACAGAGTTTTGAAGAGAGAGAGAGTGTGGCACTGACACTCTGTGACCTCAGCAAAGCCTTTGACTGCATCTCACACACAACACTAATAGCCAAGTTAAGATGCTATGGTGTTGGAGGTGTTGTTCTATCAACACCCCAATCTTATTTGGAAAACCAAAAGCAGGTAGTATCAGTGGATGAAGCAACTTCTCTTGAACAAAAACTGGAACATGGAGTGCCCCAAGGATCAGTCTTAGGACCTCTCCTATTCCTCATATATGTCACTGATATCAGCTGTAATACTCAAATGTTGCAGTTTGCAGATGACACTACCCTTATTGCCAAAGGACATACAGCCACAGAAGCATTTGGTGCGTCAAATTTGATGTTTGAAGAAATAAAAGAATGGTTCATCATAAACAAAATGAAGATCAATGAAGAAAAAACCCAACATTTGATATTAAGTCTAACCAACATTGAAGACAAAGAAAACATGGAGACTGTCAGACTGCTAGGCTTCAGGATTGACAGCAAACTCTCCATGAATGATCACACTGCATATGTACGCACCAAACTTTCTCGTGTCATATACCTCCTGAGGAAGCTGAAAAGGGTAATAACTGACCAGTTTCTCACAATAGTCTACCATGCACCCTTCCACAGCCACATTAGCTATGAACTGTTGTTGTGGGGACACTCCTCAGGCTGCAAAGATGTGTTGCTATTACAAAAAAAAAACCATCAGGATCATATCCTCTAGCAAAAGACTGGACCATTGTAAGCTTATTTTCACCAGGCTAGGCATAATGACTATTTTCAGCCAGTATGTGTTTTTCTGCCTCATTTATATAAAAGAAAACCAAAGGAATTTTAGCATAAGACAAGAAATACATAATCATGATACTCGCTGTAAGAGGAACATTGAAGTGGCAAGGTGGCCCCTATCAAGTACACAAGACAGCTTTCCAACTGTCGCCCTGAAAATGTACAATCAACTGCCTCCAGAAGTGAAATCCCTGCCACCTGAATTATTTCGAAAAAAAATTGCTCAGGACTTGAAACAACATCCACTATATTCCTTGGAAGAGTTTTTCAACAGTGGTTCTAGTGAATGGACAAAATAATAAATATTGTTATGTTTTACATATAATTTTGCCTAAATTCAATTTTCTTTTTATGTTCTCAGTTAACTGCACATTTAATTTTGTGTTTTACTTAAAGTACATATTTTGCCAAAACAAAACTTTATGTGTGTGATCTACATGGTTTTGCTTTATGGTATTTTCATTTGCTGCTATGAAATTTTACTATCCTGTTTAGTTATATTTCATTTTCTCTATATTCTATGTGTTTTGTGCACTGCATAAATATTTTCTTTTATTTGTAATATAAATTTTTTATATGGTGTTGTATAAATGTTAGTTGATAAACATTGTATTTGTGATGCAGTCTGTCCAGCCATGGTTGGTAAACGATGAAGATACAGTAATATTGTAATATAGTAATATTGTGGTAATTGGAAATGACAACTTTCTTGCCCCTTACTAAAAATTAGCAGATACTGGAATGCATCATAATATCTTTGTGCATGGGAAACCCTGGTTAGCCTGCCATCATGAACATACAAAATGATTCTGTGACTTTCGAATTGTTCAACCATAACGAAGGTTGTTACTTCATTTATTAATGCTGCAATATATCGCCCTCGTATTCCCTATTTGGATATTACTAAACCTATAGTCTGCTTCATTGGTTTCATCGCCCCTGAAATAAATCTGTAGGAACTTGCTGTGATGATTGTCTGGTGAAAGCAAAGAGACAATTCTATGGTAAACTTGCCCTTCAATCATAAAAGTTGGTGAAAAACCTGGCATTTTGATTTCTGCATCCCCACCAAATGAACTTATCTGAGAGCAAGCATTATATTTTCTAATCATATGATGTGACTTACCAAACGAAAGCGCTGGCACGTCGATAGACACACAAACATACACACAAAATTCAAGCTTTCACAACAAACTGTTGCCTCATCAGGAAAGAGGGAAGGAGAGGGAAAGACGAAAGGATGTGGGTTTTGAGGGAGAGGGTAAGGAGTCATTCCAATCCCGGGAGCGGAAAGACTTACCTTAGGGGGAAAAAAGGACGGGTATACACTCTCACACACACACATATACAGACACAAGCAGACATATTGGTCTTGATTCATTGGATTTCCACAGAAGTATAGTTTTTAGGGAGTCTTTTGGCTCACCTAGCTATGGAAGAGAGATTTTGCCACCAGAGCAACACAAACCAAGCCATTCTTCCATTTAAATGAGTTATAATGGCATTCTCCCTAGGATTACAGTCAATTAATGGATCATAATTAAATGTAGCCTCACTGATTTCCTTCCATGTTCGAAATGTAAAGGCATAACTTCTGTGTCTGTCCCACAGCCTTTCAAGGGTCTCAAAAGCTAGAAGAGATGCATGATGCTCAGCATCAAAACAACAATTGGCTTCTGTCTATTCCACCGTCTCTGTAGGTCTAAAGACAGCATTATGTTCTGCCTACAAGATCGGGCAGATCTGAGATTGCTCCAAGGTTTGTTGCTTTCTGGTGGCTTCAGTAACTTGACCTCTCTTTGATCTATGTGCTAAATCAGACTTACATTTTCAAGGCATATCATAATAATTTTAAATATAGTTCTCAAGTTTGCCATCAGATTTTATTGTCGTGTCTCCACAAAAACTCTCCAGCTATGCAAAGTGGTACAGCAACTCAATACCATAAGCCATGCACTCAGTAACACTGGATTCGTACTGTCATGCAATAACATATAAACAGGAAAGCCCGTATTACACAGAGGCACATACCTGCACCACAGCACACCAAACACATGTGTTTGGAAGTGCATACCGGTTTACGTTGTCCAATTACACGACACATGTGGGATAGAACAACGTGAATCCAAACATGTGCATTAGACGGCAATAACACGAAAAACTCAAAAGTGCACTTTCAAATTTCTTGTAAAACCATTCCTTCAAATTAAAAATTTCTAAGGGCTCAGGATTCTTTTTCATTAGGTATTTGTGTTTATTTTTGTTATTATTGGCTATTAAGTAACTGTTCTCCCCTTATATAATGTAAAATGGAGTGAATAGAAACAATGGGGGTGAATACAGACCAAATTTCATATACATAATTACTCTGAAAACTGTAAGTTTGTATTTGACATTATTTTTAATTACTATTGATTTTGGGTCAGCAGCACTTTAAACCAACAAGGAAATTATGTTTTGTTTGTTTGGCAGCACTGTACATTGACATTTATCCTACTGTCTTTCTTAAAAGATTTCAAGATGTTTTCCTACCTACTTTGAACTTCTCTGGAAAGTAAATATGTATTATATGTGTGATAGTTAATGGCATTGTAAATACTACTTATAACATCTGTATAAAACAGTAAAGATTGGGTTCTGTTTTACATTAAACGAATCAGCTCCTGAGAATTATATTTTTTACATTTGTTTTTTAAAGTTTGTGCAGTGAATAGAAACATAGCAATTTAGGTGTTTGTATTCATCTGATTATAGCAAGATTAAAAAGAAATCTAGTATGCCATGCTAATGCTGTATAAAAAACTATTATCCATTCTCTGCTTATGTTATATGAATAACTAACATATTCTTCTTGTTTCAGAGCTGCAGTTCAAGTATGTCATGGAAATACAAACACAGCACTGGAGGCGGTTACAAGAAATACTGTCCAGATCATATAAAAAATGCCCTCTCTAACATCGAATCTGGTGTTAGCCTGCAGAAAGTAGCTGAAAAACGTGGGATTCATTATAGTGAATTGCACAGATTCCAAAAAGGTAGCCCCAACATTAAACATCAGGATGGGAAAACTGTCTTTTGAAGAAGGGAAGCTGTCTGTTGATAGATTGACAATATGCAGCAAATGGGGCTATCCTATAGACTCTACAGTTTTACAACTTCTACTAAAGGACTTTCTGCTCAAAAAGGGGTCCAAGTGAAAAGGTTTAACCATAATCTCCCTGTCATGATTTTGTGGAATCATTTATGAGATGATACAAAGATCAATTGACAGAGCAAATGTGCCAAAACATAAAACACCCCAGAGCCAGTGTCCCTCTACATCTACATGGGAACTTTGCTAATCACACTTAGGTGCCTGACAGAGGGTGACACCAGAAACCGTCAACAGTTACTCTGATGAACTGTCAAACAAAATAGAGAATTTGCTGCTGTCTAATATAATAAATTATGATGAGACAGACCTTACAGGCAGTTGAGGAAAATGAAATGTAATCACATGTAGGGGAAATAAATATCCTAAAAGGGTCATGGACTCCAGGAAGGTATTGACCCCCATGATGTTACCAGTTGCTGCAGACTGCAGAATACCATCCCCTTATGTTGTGTATAATGCTTTGCATTTATATCAAGGCCGGACTAAAGTTAGGCCAAAAGATGCAAGATACAATCAGATGAAGTCTGGCTGGTTAACTGTGTTCTGCTTCGCAGATTAGGTCCTTACAGTTGCTGTCCCATGTCTGATAAAGCTGGAAGTGAAGAAACTTCTCACTGGGGACAATTTATTGTTGCACCTGTCTAAGAATCAGTTGAGATGTGTCAAGACGACAACGTAAGATTTATATTTCTTCCAGCAAATTCAGCACACCTGACGCAGCTACTTGGTATGGCATTGTTTCAGACTCTTAAAATTACTTGACCCAAAATATTAGAGGCATGATGAGATAAGGCAACAGTTCCTAATGATGAATTTCCTCTGATTTTGACTGCATACTTCTCGATACCTGCATAACATATGAAATACAAACAGATTTTGATTGTTTACATGAGGAGTGCTCCTTTGAAAGTAGTTGTGTTGAACTAGAAGACATGAACAAAATAGTCACTTCAATTTACAGAATTCTGGGAAGTACAGTAACTAAAACTTTCTTGTCCGAACTCCAGTGTCTTCTTGATAATCTTAAGAAAGTAAGGAGGAAAAATATCATAATAGCAGCTGATTGTAATGTAATTGTAATAAGTCAAAGCAGTGGCTCAAAACAGTTTGTTGACATAATTCAGAACTCTGGTTTTAAACTAATTTCTTTGAATTCACTAGAGAAATGCCAATTCTACTACTTGTATAGACAACATCTTAACAAATTATGTGTTCGACAGTGAAATCAAGTCCTGTTTATATTTAAGAATTTCTGATCGTTCTGCATTGTTCATTCCACTGCCAGGAAAATAATAAACCAGATCTCATGAAAAGAGTTTAGTCAAAATAACTTGAACCTATTCCATGAAAAGATAGATGCAGTTAAAATGGCCCATAAATAATAGTGTGTCAAGTATTGAGAACTTTGATAATTTTGTAAGAAGTTGTCTAGAAGTATTTAATGAATCATTCCCACCTAGGATCTGGCACCAAAAAGTTAAAAGTAAACTAAAAAGAATTACTGCAGACTCAAAGGTATCTAGTGCTCAAAAATGAGAACTACAGAAAGAAATGAAACACAATAAAAACCCTGAATTTGTTAACTATGTGAGACATTATAAAGCTGCCAAAAGAATGTCAAATAATAAGTTGAGTCTAAAAAATATGAATATGACTAAAGCAGTATGGTCTGTTATTAAATCATAATTAGATAAAACAGTTAACCACCAGGAAATTTAAAAATTGAACGAATCAATGATATTATTACAAACCCCGCTCAGATAGCTCAGTCTTTTAATAAGTTTCTCATAAATGTAACAAAACCTGATGTAAATGTGACTACTTATCAAAACGATATTATTACAAACCCTGATCAGATAGGTCAATGTTTTAATAAGTTTCTCATAAATGGAACAAAATCTGATGTAAATGTGACTACTTATCAAAACAGTGTGAATTTTTTGTGCTGGACCACAATAGTGACCCCCTCATGACATTTCCCAACACCAAACCCTTAAAGCTTCCCTGATATGCCACGGTGGTGAGTGAGCTGACACCTTACTGTGGGTAATGTTAGGCGTTCTGTCCACGTACATAGAGGACCTCGGCGCATCCCTGGCAGAAGTACTGTACAGAGAACCCCTCACACTCCCAGCCGAGCTAGTTGAGCCTTCAGTTCCTCCAGATCAAATCTGCGACTCGAAATTTGTCAGGCACATCAAGGAGCTAATCACTAACATTCGCATGCTAATTAACGGCACACCTCAAACAGCATCTGTCTGCTGCCTCAAACCAGCGTGGTCTCTGGGAGAACACAATTCCAGTATCTGTAATTGGTGAAGTAAACTGTTTTTCACGAAGTACACAGGAAATGGGAAACAACATGGGTTTAGTAGTATTTATGTATTCATTATCTCCAATTTTTTTTCTTTATTGTAATTTCATTCCCCTGCCCCACATGGACAGGGATGGGCTGTCAGCGGCCAATCCGCTGCTCTTCATCTGAGTGATATGACAACTAGGACAAGAATAAAATTTTACATATAAGGCGATAAAAAAAGGGGTCATAAAACAGAGTAAGGGGAGACAATGGAGGTAAAAATACACAGACATGGAGACGTTCATGGGGGGACAGTTAAAAAAGGTTGACTTAAAGTTAAAAAACACAATTGGCAATTCTTAAAACACAAAGAAGACACTGAAGGCACACGCACAGGTTAAAAGTCAGCCACAGTATTAAAAACACTTCAGAACAACAAACTTAAAACCCACTTGCAGCACACATGATGAATAATAAAACTGCCAGATTGGACCTGCCAAGGGAGAGGCCAGAGAGGATGGAAAAGGAGTGGAGAGCAAGGGGCAGCAAGGGGAGGGGGTGGGATGAAGAGAGCAGGGGCATCAGCAGGTACAATAAGAGGTAGGAGACTGGTGGGGCAGGAGATGAAGAGGGAAGACAAGGTAGGAGGGAGTGCAGAGACACTGAAGGGGAGCACAAGAGAGGGAGGGGGAGTAGGAGGGAAAGCTGCTCAGGAGA
This sequence comes from Schistocerca nitens, assembly GCF_023898315.1. Taxonomy (NCBI): domain Eukaryota; kingdom Metazoa; phylum Arthropoda; class Insecta; order Orthoptera; family Acrididae; genus Schistocerca; species Schistocerca nitens. The sequence continues at coordinate 133,594,926 of NC_064624.1, read as the reverse complement.
ATGGAGGGGGAGGAGAGGGAGCTCTGAGGAGGAGGCAGGAGGAAGATGGGGTTAGAATTGGTAGGAAGGGTAAATGTCAGGGTGAAGCTCATCATCTGGGAGGGGTAGATGGTGGAGGGTTGTTGGGAAAGGAGGCAGAGGGTGTGGAGATTGAGAGAGGGTGGGACACAATGGTAAAGGCGAGGTAACGGGCTGGGGGTTGAGAGGAAGGGAAACACCAAGGGGTGGAGATGGGTGTGGCAGGCAATATACACTCCTGGAAATGGAAAAAAGAACACATTGACACCGGTGTGTCAGACCCACCATACTTGCTCTGGACACTGCGGGAGGGCTGTACAAGCAATGATCACACGCACGGCACAGCGGACACACCAGGAACAGCGGTGTTGGCCGTCGAATGGCGCTAGCTGCGCAGCATTTGTGCACCGCCGCCGTCAGTGTCAGCAAGTTTGCCGTGGCATACGGAGCTCCATCGCAGTCTTTAACACTGGTAGCATGCCGCGACAGCGTGGACGTGAACCGTATGTGCAGTTGACGGACTTTGAGCGAGGGCGTATAGTGGGCATGCGGGAGGCCGGGTGGACGTACCGCCGAATTGCTCAACACATGGGGCGTGAGGTCTCCACAGTACATCGATGTTGTCACCAGTGGTCGGCGGAAGGTGCACGTGCTCGTCGACCTGGGACTGGACCGCAGCGATGCACGGATGCACGCCAAGACCGTAGGATCCTACGCAGTGCCGTAGGGGACCGCACCGCCACTTCCCAGCAAATTAGGGACACTGTTGCTCCTGGGGTATCGGCGGGGACCATTCGCAACCGTCTCCATGAAGCTGGGCTACGGTCCCGCACACCGTTAGGCCGTCTTCCGCTCACGCCCCAACATCGTGCAGCCCGCCTCCAGTGGTGTCGCGACAGGCGTGAATGGAGGGACGAATGGAGACGTGTCGTCTTCAGCGATGAGAGTCGCTTCTGCCTTGGTGCCAATGATGGTCGTATGCGTGTTTGGCGCCGTGCAGGTGAGCGCCACAATCAGGACTGCATACGACTGAGGCACACGGGGCCAACACCCGGCATCATGGTGTGGGGAGCGATCTCCTACACTGGCTGTACACCACTGGTGATCGTCGAGGGGACACTGAATAGTGCACGGTACATCCAAACCGTCATCGAACCCATCGTTCTACCATTCCTAGACCGGCAAGGGAACTTGCTGTTCCAACAGGACAATGCACGTCCGCATGTATCCCGTGCCACCCAACGTGCTCTAGAAGGTGTAAGTCAACTACCCTGGCCAGCAAGATCTCCGGATCTGTCCCCCATTGAGCATGTTTGGGACTGGATGAAGCGTCGTCTCACGCGGTCTGCATGTCCAGCACGAACGCTGGTCCAACTGAGGCGCCAGGTGGAAATGGCATGGCAAGCCGTTCCACAGGACTACATCCAGCATCTCTACGATCATCTCCATGGGAGAATAGCAGCCTGCATTGCTGCGAAAGGTGGATATACACTGTACTAGTGCCGACATTGTGCATGCTCTGTTGCCTGTGTCTATGTGCCTGTGGTTCTGTCAGTGTGATCATGTGATGTATCTGACCCCAGGAATGTGTCAATAAAGTTTCCCCTTCCTGGGACAATGAATTCACAGTGTTCTTATTTCAATTTCCAGGAGTGTATAATGTGTGGATGTGTTCAAGGAAAAGGAGAAGGTGGGTGCAGGGGATGAGGTCGTAGAGGATGTGTGTGGTGGACGGAAGGCAGATGCAGAAGGCGAGGCAGAGAACATGGCGTTCAAGGATTTTGAGGGATTTATAGAACCTGAGAGGGGCAGAAATTGAAGTTATCTTGGCATAACAGAGGATGGGGCGAATCAAGGATTTGAAGGTGTGAAGGATGGTGGAAGGATGCAGACACCACGTCTGGCCAGACAGGACTTCAGGAGGCGGAGTCTGTTGTGACCTTTGTGTTGGATGGTAAGGAGATGGGGAGTCCAGGTGAGGTGGTGGTCGAGGGCGAGGCCAAGTTATTTGAGGGTAGGCGTGAGGTGGATAGGACAGCCATAAATGGTGAGGTAGAAATCATGGAGATGGAAGGAGCGGGTGGTGTGGCCTATGGCGATCGCCTGGGTCTTGGAGGAGTTGATACGGAGGAACCACTGGTTGCACCAAGCAGTGAATTGGTCAAGGTGGGTTTGGAGGGTAGGTTGGGACTGTTGAAGGGTAGGATAAAGGGCTAGGAAGGCGGTGTCATCAGTGAACTGGAGAAGATGAACAGGTGGGGGAGGTTTGGGCATATCAGCAGAGAACAGGAGATAGAGGAGAGGGGAAAGGACTGAACCTTGGGGCACGCCGGCAGAGGGATAGAAATTACAGGAGTTGGAATTGTGGATAGTCACATAGGAGGGACGATGAGAGATGAAGGAAGCAACAAGACGGACAAGATGGCAGACATGGTCAAAAACATTCTGGAGGTCAAGGGAAACAAAGATAGTGGAGCGAGGGGAAGGAAAGAAGATTGGTAAGGTGCAGGAGCTGGTCGTCGGTGGAGAGGGAAGGCCAGAAGCCACATTGGGTAAGGGGAAGGAGGTGGTGCTGGTTAAGGTGGCGGTGAATATTGTGAGAGAGGGTGGTCTCAAATACCTTACTGAATACGGTGGTGAGGCAGATGGCATGATAGGAAAAGGTATGATAGGGGGGGAGGGTTGTTGGGTTTAGGGAACAGCAGAAGTCCTCCACAGGCCGGGGTAAAATCCAGTGGAGAGGAGGATATTGTACTGGGTAGCAAGGACAGTCAGAAAGGATGGGGGGGGGGGGGGGGGCGATTCCTTGAGGTGGCGGTAGGTGACACCATCATGACCAGGTGTGGTGTTTCATTTGGATTGGAGGAGAAGCATGATGTCATGTGCTGTGATGGGAGTGTTGATGTCTGAGGGGGGTAACCGATCCAAGTATTGGAAGCTAGGGGCGAGCAGAGGGACAGAGGTGTCAGTGCAGTCAAGGATGATGGGGAAGAGGGAGTAATCAAAATGGGAATAATCAGGAATGGAGAAGACCTGGTAGAGATGGGAAGCAAAATGGTTAACCTTACTGAGGTTGTCAGGAAAGGGTTAATTGTCTTGGAGGAGTGGGTAATGCGGGGTGGGAAGGCTACCAGTAAGGCGATGGAAAGCTGGCCAGTACTTGGAGGAGTTGACATGGAGGGTGGTTGAGGCATGTGCATGTCTGGCGCAAGTCCCGGCGTTTCTTTGCTGTAAAGAGGATCCAGGTGTGTCACTGTAATTGCCAGTGGCAGACGAGTGTATCCCGGTCACTATTGCAGAGGAAGGAGCTGTAGAGCCTGCAGGATTCTGCAGAAGAAGAATGGCCGGTGGAGGAAGCGTAGGGCAGTGAGGGTAGATGAGATTGGTAGGGACATGAGCCTCCACAGTGTCGGTGATGGTCTTCTGAAGGAGGGAAGAGGCATGGGTGATGTCAACAGGATGGTGAAAGGTGAGGGGGTGGCTTTTGACCTGTAAGGCAATGGATTCCCAGTGGGCATCCCAGTCGGCACGGCAGTAGTCATGGACAGACTTGGGAGGAGCAGCTGGGCGGGTGGCGGCAGGTGTGGGACAGGCAGAGGAGGTGGTGAGAATGACAGGGAGATGGTCACTACCAATGGGATCAAGGACGTAAATGGCGATGCGACCAAGGAGTTTGGGGGAAGTGAGGATAACATCGGGGGTGGAGTTACTTTCAGGATGCGTGTGCTATGGAAGAGGAACAAGGTTGCCATGGAGGGTAGCAAGGAACCGATGCCACCGCCGAAGGGTGGCAGGGTCACGGTTGTGGATGTTGAGGTCAGCAGCGATCACATAGGTGGAGAAAGTATGGTCAACATGGGAAATGAAGTTGAAGGGGAGAGGAGCTGCAGGGCGGGTATAGATAGTGGCACAGGTGATGGTGAGGGAGGGAAAAAATATGCTGAGGAGAAGGTGTTCAGTTGGGTCATTGAGTAGGGGTTGTGGCCGGACAGGGAGATGCTTGAGGTGGCCTATAGTAACCCCACCTCGGGCGAGGGGTAGGGGGTTGTCAGTGTGGTGAAGGAGATAGGAGGGGATGCGGAGAACAGGGTGGGGTTGGAGGAAGGTTTCATTAACGATGAAGGAGTCAACCTGGTGCTGGGATAGGGTGTGCATGAAGAGGTATTTGTTGGCAGGGAGGGAGCGAATGTTGAGGTAGAGGAGATGATACAGGTGATGCGCCAGGAGGCAGAAGGTGGATAGGAAGCGGGAAGAGGAGAGAGGTGCTTAAATGAGGGTGTTGAGGCAGGTGAAGGTTAAGTGGACCTGGTTTTGGGAGTAGGTGGCGTAAGTGTTTGAGTGGAAAACAGAGAGGGCAGCAAGGGAAATCTGCTGGAGTGTGTGGGGGCGCTGGAAGGGATGGATGATCTGTAGGACAATGGTGAGGAACCGGATGATGTCTTCTGCTGTAGGTGGTGTGGGGAGGGAGTTGTTGGGATGAATGGGCGGGTAGATGGGGCGAATGGGGACAGTGAGCCCAGGGTTGGTGGGAGGGGTTTGGCTTTGCATTTGGAGGAATAGATGGGGTGAGGTTTGTTGCAGGTGTTGCAGGAAGGAAGGGAGGCAGGTTTGGGACACTGTTTAAGGAAGTGAGAGACTTTACAATGGGGGCAGGTGGGGAGGGGGGGGGGGGGGTGGTTCTTGCAGTTTTGGGTGAGGTGGTCGTTGTACAGGAGACAGCACTGGCAGCAGTAGGGTTGAGGAGGGGAATGGGACGGGTCAACAGAGTGGTGGCAGTTGAAAATCTGGGCTCCCTGCGTGAGGAGGCGATCGATGGAGGAGGCGGACTCCGTAAATATACGCATGAGGAAAGTAGGGCCAGAGGAGTTGTAAATACGGCAGGCCGAGAGGATTTACAGGGTGGGGTGGGCGTTCAGTTCCATCAACAGTTCTGCCTCCTTGACCACACAGCTGAGTTTTATGATGACGGTGGTGAGGGTTGACGTACAGCGAGGGAGTTGGGGCTGCTGAGGAGAGGAGGATGTAAGGAAAGGGGTGAGGGATGCATGGGGGCCAAAGGTGATGCGGGGAAGATGCCGGAGGAGATCAATATGGAAAGAAAGAGAGGGGGACTTGATGAGAACAGAGTCTCTGCGAGGTATAAGTTGGGTGATGGGGGCACTGGGGATGTACTTCTGGATTTCAAGGGTGAGGGTGCAGGACTCAAGGAATTTTGGATCAGGATTGGCAAGGACAAAGATATACAGGGAGGGGGCTAGAGTGGAGGTAGGTGGGGTGGTATCCATGGCGTGGTCAGAGGGAAGTGGGGTGGGCAGTGGTTTTTGGATGAAGGGGTGGAGGAGAGGTCGCCACTGGGGCGTTTGGAAGATTTTTTTGTGGGTGTGGCCTGGGAGAAGGGATGAGGGACTGGATGGAGGGGGAGGTGGTGGGAGGCAGGGCCCTCTTGTGTGGCAGTGGCACTGGAATGAGGTTAGGGCAGTCTATGGTGGCGACTGTGGTGCAGCGGATGGTTACTCAGGCAGAGGATGCAGTGGTAGTTGCAGGGGGGAGGTTGGGGGGGGGGGGAGCAGAAGCACACGCAGGAGCAGGGGCAGAGAGGAAGGAGTGACATACAGATGAGGATACATTGATGAGGAGGAGATAGAAGGGGAGGAGACTGTGAGTAGGGGAGGTTGATGAGACGGGTTAATCCCTGTGGAAGCACTCCACGTTGTTACAGTGTGGGCAGGTGAAGGAGAGGTGTAGATGATGGTGGTAGTAGGAGTGTCCATGATTGCAGGCAGTGCCCACGTGCGACAGGAGTCGCCGAAGTATGAAAGGAATTAAAACTGGGGGCAGCATCGAGCACTAGGTGGCGGGAGGCAGCGGCGGTTGCAGCAGCAGCAGCAGTGAGCACCGGGAGGCAGCGGCAGCGGTGGCGGCAGGCTCCTGGCAGTGGCGGTGGTGAGGACCGGACGGCAGGCAGCAGTGATCCCGTGCAGACGGGCAACGATACAACAGAAACGGTAGGGGTTCTTCCAAGACGAAGATACACCCCAAGTGTAGCAGTGTGAATCCTCGATTAGGAAGTGTGGGGATCCAACCCTCGAATTATCTATTATCTTCAATGGTAAAACCCAATAAATCTTCTACACTGCCTACAATCTTCAATGAGAGTAAGTCTGAAATTCTCATCTGTTGTTTACTGCAACCTGTATGATGGAAAGAATCTGTTAAGGCAAACAATATCCTTACAGTACTCCCAGATATTTTACTGTGTTACATAGTGTACAACTCAAGTCCTCATGAAAATTCTTCATCAACAGACTTCTCCTCCATACACTTCCTGCTCCTTGAACAGTGAAGATCTAACTTATGTAATTCTTGCATACTGTGTGAATTAGTTGTTAGCTCATCTTTTACATGTCGCTCTCCTTCTTTCCGTGCTTGCTGATAAAAATTCCGCCTTATGCAAGATGCTGTTTGTATGACTTTTCCCAAATTACTGCTCTTTCTGTGCCTTCATCAGTGAGATGTTTGTATTTTCCAGTCTGAAAATTATTATGTTCTGGTTACAATCAAATTTCAACTTAAAATGTTATACGTGTACACCTGAAGAAATGATCATCAGGCATGAAATTTGCGTTGGTTTATAGATGCAGACAATTACACAATGGCGCTTACCCTGCACATGACACATTGAATGTTTTTGTTGTCATGAATATTAGTAACAGAATACAGGTTTCGATAACAAATACTTACATAGTTCTGTACATACTTTACAATATGCTAATGAGTTGCATTTTTGTTGGTAAATTTCTAACTACCAGACATTTTCTTACAATCTGTCACCTGCAACATAAACAAACGGTTTCTTTTCCTCTTCCATTACTATTTATACTGTTACATACGATTTTTGCTTCTTCCAGTCTATTTCTGTTATTTACGATGTGTTATGGGACTTATTTTCTTTATAAGAGATGCTCTGATGGTTTGACACATGTTTACTTTATCTACATAGCGAATGCATAAAATGTTTCTGTTCTTACCTAGCACATTAGTGCAACTGTTTAGTGTTTATTTGTTTCGTTGTGCTTTTATTTGTTCACTGGCGCGTGAATTTCAAAACGTTTATTTATATTCAGAAACTTCCACTATGTAGGCTACTGATAATTTTAAGAACTTTTAAATCATTTTGTATTTTTGTTGAATGGTGATTCTCTGCCATTAGATGGCCGGCAAATGTTGAATGTGAGGTGTTACTTTTTAATACTCTCAGTATCTGCTACAATGGTTCAGTGTGTTTCAGCATAATTTAGGACGCTGCCTATCATAATATGCAAATTTCAACGTTTTCAATTCCGGTTTGCAGGTTACTTGTACCGCCGGTAGTTCAGTTCTTAGCACATGGTCTTGGAACTACAAAAACAATCAAAGATCTCATAGCAATACATTGCCTATATTGTTTAGTGTATCTATAAAACAAGCTTTAACATTATGGCTTTTACCAACTCGGAAGGTATGATTAAAATTTCATTACTGGAAACAATGAAACACTGAGTGTGTGTGTGTATGTGTGTGAAATGATTTCTACCAAGCACCTGTCATGCCTCTGCATTTTTGTATGACAGCGAAAATGTCGGAGCTACTGAAGTAAACTGTTCGAATGGCGACTTTTAAGTAGCCATAAAAAAGTTCCAGGTCAATCCCTATCAGAAATCTGTGTAATGCTACCTTTTAAATCATTTTCTTGAAAGAAAAACACCTGATTATACTATATTTTTCCTTTTGATGAGACTTGGGAGAGGAAGGGGGTGGTGCCTTGCTCCCACATAAGGCTGTCCTTAGGGGTAAATCTTCGTACTAGCATATTCCTCCACCAAATTTATAAGAATATCGTCACAGATTTACATTATTGTTTTTGTAATGGAAGTAAGTGCAGTGTTATATGTCCTGTTGATGGCCATCGTCTTTAGAGACAGGTACTGATCAGACTTTTTGGGAAAAGAAGTGGCTATGCACTTCAGAAGGAACCATATCTGCAATTGGTTTGTTATCATATTTAAATAAAATTAAATACACAGTATTTCGTTCATAGTTGATTCATGTGGGTGAACTGTACTGATACTCATTTTGTAGTCCCTATTGGCTATCACATGCTACTAGGTTTAGCACCTGACTGGTAAGATCTGGAGAACAATACAAAACATAAATTTTGATTGCCGGACCAAGAACCATAACTGATCCTCCCAACTGCTACCAGAGCATGTTAGGCATGACATCACCTCAGTGTTAGGAGAGGAATGGTAAAGTGTAAGAAAGGAGGGCAGCTGGAGGGGTGTGGAAAGATATTTCTGATGATGAATGCAGCAATAATATTAAGAACTAGTGGCTGATCAGATACTCACAGCTATGCTTATACAAATAGGTAGGCCAACTAAATAAGTCAGAGAAATCACATATATAAATAACGACCAATTTCAATCCATTTGTACACACGACAAGACGTCATGTACCCTAAGGGAAAAAGTTTTGTTCTCAGGACACAAACAAAATGTGTGTAGCTGTCTGATAAGTGCCGGTCAGGGAGGCCGAGTGTTTCAAGGCGCTGCAGTCTGGAACCGCGCGACCGCTACAGTCGCACATTCGAATCCTGCCTCGGGCATGGATGTGTGTGATGTTCTTAGGTTAGTTAGGTTTAAGTAGTTCTAAGTTCTAGCGATACTGATGACCTCAAAAGTTAAGTCTCATAGTGCTCAGAGCCATTTGAACCATTTTGTTGTCTGACAAGTGTTATCTCAACACTTTTACCCCAGAAGACACAAAATTCCATTCCTCATTGTGTTACAAATGAAAGATGTAGAGTGAGTCTTCCCAGGAGCCACACTACCATTTGACAATCATTAATTATAGTGTAATGAAGCAAATGATGGGATATGAAGAATCTGTATGAGAGGTCGGATGGAAAGATAATTGAAACAGTTAAGGTTTTTGGTAAAGCAAGATGGGTGGATGGGAGAGATGCGGCCAAAACCAACAGTTATTTAAGTCAGGATCGAGGGGCAGTAGGTACCGCACAGGCTAGAAAAACTGGTGTTAGGTGGAAGAAGTACAAGTTGTGAATCAGTTATTAAAATCAAAATTGAAACAACAATCGTGTTCGGCCACTGGTTTGTTATCAAGTGGCTGCGAACCTGTGCAGCTGGTTTGTTATCATATTTAAATTAAATTAAATACACACTATTTCATGCATAGCTTCTTCATGTGGATGAATTGTACCAATACCCATTTTGTACTCCCTACTAGCCATCACATGCATACGAGGATTATCAGATGGGAATCATTAACTGCGAGTAAAGAGTTATGTTTCACCAACGCTATATAGTTAAACTGCATTAATCTTATGGGATGTATGCACAGGGTGATTGATTTGTACTTACATTTTGTTGCAGCTACGTATGCTTTGGCACAGATGTGCTCTACCTCAGATGCTATCCACACAAGCAATGCATGCTTCACCTCTTATTCCTTTCTCTGCCCATTTACTTGTGGTGGCCACGGTTTATAAACTGGTGTGTTTTTTAAAGATCACATCATTTGAGAATGAAAACCGTTATGTTTTGTCGAGATTAATATATACGAGACATATGTAGTTCCAGAAAATGCGAAAATCAGCTTTACAACAAACAATATACCGTAATAAACAAATTTTCAACGCAGTGGAGGGGGATAGTAACAACCGGTATGTAATGACAGGTCCATAGCATAAAGAATTACGAACCAATTCTCGTAAGTCCGTAACATTTTTGGGTGGTTGGTGGAAGCTACCAAAGAATTGCACCTTGAACAGCTTCAAACTACGTCCGCCTCCATACCTTGCGCTCCCCCACCAGCTCCAATTCTCGTAAGTCCGTAACATTTTTGGGTGGTTGGTGGAAGCTACCAAAGAATTGCACCTTGAACAGCTTCAAACTACGTCCGCCTCCATACCTTGCGCTCCCCCACCAGCTGTAATCATAGTCCTACAGAGTTCGATTAGCAATTATTATGAGAAGATGCTTTTAACATCTCTCTTCAAAATTATAGAAAGACCGACTCGCCCAAACAAATTGTTCGGGTTGGAATCGAGTCCGTAAAATTGGAGTTCGACGTGGTCGGGAGAGCACCGATGCTTTTTTTTTTTTTTTTTTACTTTATTGTCATTTTAAAACCTATACAATAGGCAGGCTGGCAGCAGCACACTACGCTGCTCTTCAGCCAAAGAAGACATAAGCATAAAAAACAGGAGAAAAACATAAAAGTCACAAAATGGTGGGCGATAAAACAGGAGACACAGAGAGACAAACACGGAGCCGTTCACACTCGACGATAAACCACACTGCAAACTGTTGAGACGACGCACAAACACTGAAGAAGACGATGGCACTGGTGAACAATGGAGTGTGACGGTGAACACTGAACACTAAACACGACGGCACACACAAGACACTGATGGCGGCGATCTCCGGCGCGCGAAAGTCCACGTAGCGTGTGCGAGTCCGGGGACCTGCCAAGAGGGGAACGGGGGTGAGGTGGGGGAGAAGGGAGAAAAGGACGCCAATGGCGGAGGAGACGGGGGCAGGAGGGAGAGGGACAGGGGAGGGGAGGCCCGGGGGAGGAGGGGAGAGAAAAGGAGGGGGGAGGGAAAAAGGGAGAGAAGGGAGGGAGGGTGCCCTGAGGAGCATGCACAGGAGGAGGGTGGAAGGATCAAAGTTGGTAGGAGGGGTAGATGGAGGGGAGGAGGACATCATCAGGGAGGGGGAGCTGGCGGAAGCCACCTTGGGAGAGGGTAAGGAGGGTGGAGAGATGGAGACCGGGTGGGACATGGGAGTACAGGCGCGGCAGCGGGCGGGGGTGGGAGAGGATCGGGGAGACGAGCGGGTGAGGAGGATCGAGTTTACGGGAGGTGTAGAGGATGCGTATTCGTTCGAGGAAGAGGAGGAGGTGGGGGAAGGGGATAAGATCATACAGGATCCGCGTGGGGGAGGGGAGACGGATGCGATAGGCAAGGCGGAGAGCATGGCGTTCAAGGATTTGGAGGGATTTATAAAAGGAAGGGGGGGCAGAGATCCAGGCGGGATGGGCGTAACAGAGGATAGGGCGGATGAGGGACTTATAGGTGTGGAGGATGGTGGAGGGGTCCAGACCCCACGTACGGCCGGAAAGGAGCTTGAGGAGACGGAGTCGGGAACGTGCCTTGGCTTGGATTGTCTGGAGATGGGGAGTCCAGGAGAGGCGACGGTCGAGGGTGACGCCAAGGTACTTAAGGGTGGGGGTGAGAGCGATGGGACGGCCATAAACGGTGAGATAGAAATCAAGGAGGCGGAAGGAAGGGGTGGTTTTGCCTACAATGATCGCCTGGGTTTTGGAAGGATTGACCGTGAGCAACCACTGGTCGCACCAAGCGGTGAACCGGTCAAGATGGGATTGGAGAAGGTGTTGGGAGCGTTGCAGGGTGGGGGCAAGGGCAAGGAAGGCGGTGTCATCGGCAAACTGGAGAAGGTGGACGGGGGGTGACGGCGGCAGCATGTCCGCCGTGTACAACAAGTACAGAAGTGGGGAGAGGACGGAGCCTTGGGGCACACCGGCGGAGGGGAAGAAGGTGTAGGAATCGGCGTTATGAATGGTGACATGGGAAGGACGGCGGGAGAGAAAGGAACCGATCAGACGAACGTAGTTAATGGGAAGGGCGAAGGTTTGGAGCTTGAAGAGGAGACCGGAATGCCATACGCGGTCATATGCGCGTTCGAGGTCAAGAGAGAGGAAGATTGCGGAGCGACGGGAATTGAGCTGTTCGGAAAGGAGATGAGTGAGGTGAAGGAGAAGATCGTCGGAAGAGAAGGACGGCCGAAAGCCACACTGGGTAACGGGGAGGAGGCGGTGCTGGCGGAGATGCTGGTGGATGCGGCGGGTGAGGATAGATTCCAGGACCTTGCTGAAGACCGAGGTAAGGCTGATGGGACGGTAGGAGGAGACGGCGGACGGCGGTTTGCCAGGTTTGAGGAACATGAGGATACGAGAGGTTTTCCACAGGTCGGGGTAGTAACCAGTGGACAGGACTACATTGTAGAGCCTGGCCAGGGTGGAGAGGAAAGAGACAGGAGCTTCACGAAGGTGACGGTAGGTGACACGATCGTGACCAGGAGCGGTGTTGCGTTTGGTGCGGAGTGTAGTAATGAGATCCTGTGTAGTGATGGGGGCATTAAGTTCCGTGTGTGGAATGTTGTCCAAGTACTGGAAACCAGGAGCGAGGGGAGGGACAGAGGTGTCAGTTCGATCGCGGATATCTGGGAAGAGGGAGTAATCGAACCGGGGATCATCAGGGATGGAAAACACATCGGACAGGTAGGAGGCAAAGTGGTTGGCCTTACTAAGGGCGTCAGGGAAGGGGTGGTCATCGTGGAGAAGAGGATAGTAGGGGGAGGGCTTAGATCCGGTAAGGCGACGGAATGCGGTCCAGAACTTGGACGAGTTTATAGGGAGGGTAGCATTTAAACGGGTGCATGTCTGTCGCCAGTCCCGGCGTTTCTTAGCCGCGAGCAAATTTCGAATGTGTCGCTGTAGTTGCCGGTGGCATCGTAGGGTGTCCGGGTCACGCGTGCGGAGGAAGGCACGGTAGAGACGACGGGATTCACGGAGGAGGAGGACGGCCTGTGGCGGCAAGGTAGGACGGTGGGGGTGGATGGCAACAGTAGGGACGTGGGCCTCCACGGCCTCAGACAAGGTCTGCTGGAGAAAGGAGGCGGCATGGGAGACATCATCGGGACGGCGGTAGGCGAGAGGGTGGCTGTCGACCTGAGTGGAGAGGGTATCCCGGTAGGCATTCCAGTTGGCACGGGTATAGTCATGGATGTACTTGGGGGGAGGGTCATGACGAGGGTCGGGGCGGGGGCGACGACTGTCTGAAACGGTGAGGAGGACAGGGAGATGGTCACTACCAATAGGCTCCAGGACATCCACCGTAATGCGACCAAGGAGGTTGGGGGAGGAGAGAATAACATCGGGAGTGGAATTGGATTCGGGGCGGGTGTGCTGGGGGATGGGGATGAGGTCGCCTTGAAGGGAGGAGAGGAACCGATGCCACCGCCGTAACTGGGCAGCGGAGCGACTATGGATGTTGAGGTCGGCGGCGATCACATAGGAGGAGAAGGTACGGTCGATGTGGGAGAGGAAGTCGAAAGGAAGAGGGGCGTTGGGGCGGACATAGATGGTGGCACAGGTAACGGTAAGGCCGGGGAAGAAGAGACTAAGGATCAGGTGTTCGGTGGGGTCGGGAAGGAGAGGTTGGAGTCGAACGGGGATCTGGCGGTGGTGGCCAATGGCAACTCCGCCACGCGCAACTGGGAGGGGATTATCGGATCGGTGGAGGAGATAGGGGGAGGTGTGGATGGAGTGGTGGGGTTGGAGGAAGGTTTCATTGAGGAGGAAGGCATCCACACGGTGGGTAGCAAGGGTGTGCAGGAAGAGGTTCTTGTTGGCGGGAAGGGAGCGGATATTGTTGAACAGGATACGATGCTGTCGCGCCATGATAAGGATTTAGACGAGGGTGTCAAGGCGGGAGAAGGTGAAATGGGCCTGGTTATGGGAATAGGTGGCGTACATTTTATGGTGGAAGATGGAACGGGCGGCGAGGGAGATCTGTTGGAGGGTGTGGGGGCGCTGAAAGGGATGGACGTTTTGGAGGACAATAGTGAGGAACCTGATGATGTCCTCAGCAGTGGGGGGGGGGGGACGAAGGGAATTGCCAGGAGGGGTGGGGGCGTCCAGGGGACGGACAGGTACGGTGAGTTCAGGGGTGGTGGGAGGGGGTCGGGCTTTACACTTTTGGGAGTAGGTAGGGTGGGGGAGGCTGCAGGTATTACAGGAGGGAGGGGATTGAAGGTTGGGGCACTGCCGGAGGAAGTGCGCTTGTCGACAATGTGGGCAGGTGGGGGCCTCGCGGCACTCGGCTGTTGTATGTGCATTGTAGCGCAGACATCTCTGGCAGCGCAGGGATTGAGGGGGGGAACGGGAGGGGTCTACCTTGTACCGCTGATTGAAGAGGAGGGCACCCTCCTTCAGGAGGCGGTCAATGGAGGGGGCGTCCTCAGAGAACACTCGCATAAGGCGGGTGGGGCCGGTCGCGTTAAAAATGCGGCGGACTGCCCGCACCTCCAGGGTGGGATGGGCCTTCAGCTCCGCCAACACCTCCTCCTCCGTGATCGTCGGACTAAGCCGAGTGATCACGGCGGTGAGGGTCGGCGGGCGACGCGGGGGTTGGGGTTGGCGGGTAGGAGATGGGGAGGGAGCAGGGGTGAGGGAGGCGTTAGGACCAAAACGGGTGATGGGGAGGCGGGAGAGGATGTCAGTATGGAGGGTTGGGCTGGGGGAGGAGATAAGAACAGAGTCCCGTCTGGGAGTAAGGAGAGATATGGGGGCGCCAGGGAAATGTTGGCGGAGGAGGAGGGAGAGATTCCGGGCCTCGAGGAAGGAAGGATCGGGACGGGACAGGACAGGAGATATTTGTAGAGACCGGGTGGGGAGGAGGAGGAGGAGGAGGAGGAGGAGGAGGGAGCGGGGCCTGGTGGGGAGACGTCCATGGCATTTTGGGGCGGGGATGGGGGGCGGGGTGGAGCCTTTTTAGGAGCAGAGGAAGTGGGGGCGCCACTAGGGCGTTTGACAGCGGCTGATGGGCGGGTGGTGATAAGAGGGACGGGAACGATGGGGAGGTGGCGGGAAGGGACAGGTCCCGGCACGGCCGCAGCAGTCGGCGCCGGAGATAATGACTGAGACGGTGCAGGCGAAGGCGTCAGTGATGGTGAAGGCGACGATGATGGCGGTGGTGGTGGTGGCGGCGGCGATGGCGATGGCGATGGCGATGGCGATGGCGATGGCGATGGCGATGGCGATGGCGATGGCGATGGCGATGGCGATGGCGATGGCGATGGCGATGGCGATGGCGATGGCGACGGCGACGGGGAGAGCTGGGCGTGGGCAGTGGCCCGACGGGCCACCACCCGAGCTGGAGCTGCAGTGACAGGCTGGGGGAGTGGGGGGAAGGGATCAGAACGAGAGGAAGAAGCGGGAGAGGGGGCGACAAAGAGCGAGGGCGAAGGGATAGAGAGGAGGGGAGGGATGGAAGGAGGGAGGGGGGTGGGACTGGGCACACCAAGTGATAGTGGTGGAGGCGGCGGAAGGGGACGTATACACGATGGCGGTGGTGGTAGTAGTGACGGTGGTGGTGGGGGCGGACATGACGACAAGGAGAAGAAAGAAAAAACACAGCACTAAAAGGACAGGACACACACTGGGGGACGGCGGACGGCGATGGCGCGGTGACGGCGGACGGCGACGGCGACGGCGACGGCGACGGCGACAGGCAGGAACGCTGCTGCCGCGGACGGGGCCGGGGCGGCGGCGGCGGCAGCGGCTGCTGCTGCTGCTGCTGCTGCTGCTGCTGCCTGGACTGCTGCTGGCACCGGAGGGCTGGCTGGCTGGCTGGCTGGCTGGCTGCGGGACCACTGCTGCAGGCCGGGACCGAGAACTGCTGCTGCTGCTGGGCTGGCTGGCTGGCTGGCTGGCTGGCTGGCACCTGGAACACCTAACACTTCGATAAGCGCTAGAAGTGCACTATCGAAGGGCGGTAACCTTGCGGTGTACCGCCGAAGATGACCGATGCTTCTCAACGTTTTACTTAAAAACATTATTGACAGTATTCATTGTGAGAACAGCCATATAATTTCTAAATTATTTATCGAAATAATACCTTTTTAACCTGCCAAAGGTTGTATTTAATACAAAATTGTAGTTTTGTTTCAATTGTATGACAATCTATCATACCTGTGAATCTGATTGACAATTATATACGGAAGTAAATTATAGTAACTCATGTGACGATCTGGCGGCATTTAAGTTAACCTCTAATCTATTTTTCCACGTAGCCGCTAGATGGCAGCGCGTACACTCCTTGCATGAGTTCGGCGGCTTTCAATGTTTTCCATTGAGAGCTGTGATGGGAAATTTATCACATTCAGTACACACAAATATTTTAGTGTATATCGACCAAGCCACTGTAAACTACATTATAGACCAGAAGGAGCGTACTGTTGCAGAGGGACGCAATTCTAGATTCGGTGTAGTTACAGAGTGCATTTCGTGTTAACATCGAAGTAGCGAACGAGACAATTCTTCGCTATTGCTAAATCTGTTAGGAAACTGAATAATATTCAAATCTCCAGCCTTGCCTTCCCCCTCACCACCCCGGTCATGAAAGAATGTTAAACACGAAGCTTTACTTCAAGGGTAAGCATATCAAAGCTGCTTACCACTCATGAAGAGAGATAAACCAAGGTGCTGAGTTCCAGTTCCTACAAAACTGATTAAATCATACTGCACTTTCGGCTTTTAACTAAAACAAGACTAATGAAGTATGTACAAATTACAACAGTTGTTCATACAAGGAAATGAATTGAACAGTAAACATTGCTGACATATCCCAAAGATGTGGCTGAAAAAAATAAACTTGTTTGTAAGCAATTCTAAATTACAAACAGATAAGATATACTAGAGAGATTAAGTAGGTACGTGAAGCAACTGTGATTATACGAAGTAATTCGTTGTGTGTTTTTTCATTCATATTGTATAAAATAACTGCCAAGTTATTTTTCGCTAGCGAATACCGAATACTCCGAGGGGCTACAATTAAATAACGACATAGTTGGAATCCATCAGTTTAGTTATCAGTATAACTGCGAGTAGTGTGAAATGGCAGGAATGTCGTAGGAATCGTCTCATAACCTTAGCTTATTAACTCTGGGTACATTTTAGTTGATGTTAGAACGATTATTAGTGTTTCATATTATATGTTTGTAGGTTATCGGTCGCTGTTAGAAATATTATCTTCGCAGTTGCAACAGAAAGTACGCGGAACTTCGCCACAGCACTGTTTAAGTAAAATGTTAACAACGTGCATTTTTAAGTATGAAGTAATATGTAAACTGAGTACTGTAGGTTAAATTCGAAGCTTAATTTCTTGTGCTGTTCACATAATAGAATAAAGTGTACAGCCTTGTAATACAACAAAAAATCTACGTAATGTGACAGATTCGTTTACTCCTGTGCTGTAAAAGATAGTCCTATTGGGGAAAATGTGAGTACGCTAATCCAAGTTTTATGTGAGATTTGGAAACTGCTCGATTTCTCCAGCTACAGCATGTTTATAACATATGAAGACATGCAGATCGAATGGGACTACAACTCGATAATAAATTCAGTTGGGAAGGGCATACCACATTTATTCACCCTATTATTTCATAAGGGAGCATATTCTGTGGTAACTCATCAAACGTAGAAAAAGTTTTTAGCATGTAAAAGCGTGTAATAAAAATCGTTTGTGGTATAAATTCATGTAGGAATCTCTTCAAGGAACTTTGTGTTCTAACCACTGCTTCCTAGTATATTTATTCCTTAATGAAATTTGTTACAAGTATTTCCAACCAATAGCTCAATACATAATATCAGTACTAGAAATGGGAACAGCAAACTACATAAAGACCTAAAATCACTTACCTTGGCCCAAAAGGGGTCCAATATTCAGGAACATGCATTTTCAATAAACTGCCAGCAAGTCAGCAACCATTAAAAACTTGGTTTTGGATAGAGCACGGTTTACAGTGTGTTTGAAAGACTTTATGATACAGAAGTGTCTGATTCCACCCATTATCAATATACCGGAAATGGCTATTTTAAGTGTGTCTATGACATCACTACATACACATGGCAACAAACACTAAGATACATATAAATAATACAATAACATCTCCCACCAAAAATACAGTCAAACCAACGAGACAACTGCGGGAATTTGGGGATTTTAGGGTGAGGACAAGCTAGTAAAAAAAACACACCATGATCTCAAAACACAAAATGAAGAACAAAAAGAAAAAAATACAGCATTCTGCAACACCAACAAAAATCTGCAGGAATCGGACACTTCCCTTGAACACTATAGGTCAACCATAGGTGACCATACCAAAACACCAATACCCACAACTAAAAGCACGAAAATTGGAATCGGACATTTGCCTTGAGCCACATAGGTTAACCTCAGATGACGATACCAAAACATCAACACGTACAACTATCAAAATGGCAATCGGTCATTTCCGGTGAGCTATATAGGTCCACCACAGCTACTGATGCCAAAAAACCAACACCTACAACAGCGAAAAATAAAACCACAATCCCAAATGTCGACAAATCAATCATCCCTACATAAATTAAATCACATTCAATACTCCGTAAATACACAAAACATCACAGCTAGAAAAAAAAAAATTAATTACCACCAGCAAATTCCGGTACTGCAAACTAGATGGGCCAGCCCCCCCCCCCACCCTATTCCCCCCCCCCCCCACAAAACCCAGTTCATAAACACCGTGCCATAATGACATTCACACACCACAACACTTTTTTACCTCGAAGCAGACGGGTGGAATCGGACGCTTCCATTGACCCCTCCTCCTACCCTGTAGATGAATGTCGTAACAGAGACTGATAGACCAGCTTAGGTAAAAATTCTGCTATATTTCAGTTTTGACAGCACTTGGTTGCAACAGTCAAGATCGGGTATTCTGTGTATGATAAATTTATTAAAAGTGCGTAACTGTGTTTTATTCTGACAGTGTATCAATTATGTAAATATTAGCAATTACTGTAATATATTCACATATTTTGACAATCTCCTGACAATAATTATTATATTCAACTGTATTATGTTATACATTCTGACATGTTATTTGTCATTAGCTATTTCTAAAGAAGTACGTAAATATTTGTTCGCTCCAGTAACTATCGTCTCTGAAATATCACCGGGGCCTAATACTGGAGTCACTGTGCAGGAACACAGACACACGGTTATTCCTTTACCAACTTCCAGGTTACCTGTAATGGTAGCCGATAACTGCCATAGAGCAAGAACTGTGAGCCATTAACGATAACTGCCAGAGGAAAATACTTTTTTTTTTTCCTTATTGTTATTTTAATACCTGAACAATGAGGTAGGCTGGCAGCGGCATGCTACGCCGCTCTTCAGCCATACTGTTGACAATAACAGTACAATAATGGAGAATTAAAATGAACATAGTGACGGGCAAAAAATAGTGGTCACAGATACACAAAAAACACGGAGCCGTTCACACTCGATGATGACGACACTGAAAACCCGTTGACACGGCGCACATAACACTGAAGAATCCGACGGCACAAGTGAACGTAGAAGCGTGACGGCGGACACTAAAAACACAAAACGAGCTCACACACACGAGACACTGATGGCGATGATCTCTGGCGCGCGAAAGTCCACGTAGCGTGTGCGAGTCCGGGGACCTGCTAAGAGGGGAAGAAGGGCGAGGGGGGGGGGGGTGGAGAGGGTGGAGACAGGAGAACAAAGATGCCAATGGCTGAGGAGATGGGACGAGGAGTAGAGGGGCAGGGGAGAGGAGGCCGGGGGGGAGGAGTGGGGAGAAAGGGAGGAGGGAGGGAGGGTGCCCAAAGGAACAGACATAGGAAGAAGGAGGGAGGATCAAAGTTGGTAGGAGGGGTATATGGAGGGCAGGAGGACATCATCAGGGAGGGGGAGCTGGTGGAAGCCACCTTGGGAGAGGGTAAGTAGGGTGGAGAGATGGAGACTGGGTGGGACGGGGGAATACAGGCACGGCAGCAAGCGGGGGCGGGAGAGGATGGGCGAGACAAGCGGGTGAGTTTGCGAGAGGTGTACAGGATCTGTATCCTTTCAAGGAAAAGGAGGAGGTGGGGGAATGGAATGAGATCGTACAGGATCCGCATGGGGGAGGGGAGACGGATGCGATAGGCGAGGCGGAGAGCATGGCGTTCAAGGATTTGAAGGGATTTATAAAAGGTAGGGGGGACGGAGATCCAGGCTGGATGGGCATAACAAAGGATAGGGCGGATGAGGGATTTATAGGTGTGGAGTATGGTGGAGGGTTCAGGACCCCACGTACGGCCGGAAAGGAGCTTGAGGAGACGGAGTCGGGAGCGTGCCTTGGCTTGGATTGTCCGGAGATGGGGGGTCCAGGAGAGTCGACGGTCGAGGGTGACGCCATGTTACTTAAGGGTGGGGGGTGAGGGCGATAGGACGGCCATAGATGGTGAGATATAAATCAAGGAAGCGGAAGGAGAGGGTGGTTTTGCCTACAATGATTGCCTGGGTGTTGGAGGGATTGACCTTGAGCAACCACTGGTTGCACCAAGCAGTGAACCGGTCAAGATGGGATTGGAGAAGGTGTTGGGAGTGCTGCAGGGTGGGGGCAAGGGCAGGGAAGGCGGTGTCATCGCCAAACTGGAGAAGGTGGACGGGGGGGTGACGGCGGCGGCATGTCTGCCGTATATAAAAGGTACAGAAGGGGAGAGAGGATGGAGCCTAGGGGCACACCGGCGGAGGGGAAAAAGGTGTAGGAATCCGTGTTATGTATGGTGACGTAGGAAGGACGGTGGGAGAGAAAGGAGCCGATCAGACGGACGTAATTAATGGGAAGGGCGAAGGTTTGGAACTTGAAGAGGAGACCGGAGAGCCATACGCGGTAATAAGCACGTTCGAGGTCCAGGGAGAGGAAGATTGCGGAGCGACAGGAAT
Organism: Schistocerca nitens; assembly: GCF_023898315.1. Lineage (NCBI taxonomy): Eukaryota > Metazoa > Arthropoda > Insecta > Orthoptera > Acrididae > Schistocerca > Schistocerca nitens. Next base: position 133,574,258 of record NC_064624.1, on the reverse strand, counting down.
TAAGCTGTTTCGAAAGGAGACGAGTGAGGTGAAGGAGAAGGTCGTCGGAAGAGAAGGATGGCCAAAAGCCACACTGGTTAACGGGAACGAGGCGGTGCTGGCGGAGATGCTGGTGGATGCGGCGGGTGAGGATAGATTCCAGGACCTTGCTGAAGACCGAGGTAAGGCTGATGGGACGGTAGGAGGAGACGGCAGACGGCGGTTTACCAGATTTAAGGAACATCAGGATACAGGAAGTTTTCCACAGGTCAGGGTAGTAACCGGTGGACAGGACTACATTGTAGAGCCTGGTCAGAGTTGAGAGGAAAGAGACAGGAGCTTCACGAAGGTGACGGTAGGTGACACGATCATTACCAGGAGCGGTGTTGCGATTCGTGCTGAGTGTAGCAATGAGGGACAGAGGTGTCAGTTCGATCAGACATCCGGGAAGAGGGAGTAAGCGAACTGGGGATCATTGGGGATGGAAAAGACATCGGAGAGGTAAGAGGCAAAGTGAAATTTCCTGGCAGATTAAAACTGTGTGCCCGACCGAGATTCGAACTCGGGACCTTTGCCTTTCGCGGGCAAGAGCTTCTGTAAAGTTTGGAAGGTAGGAGACGAGGTACTGGCAGAAGTAAAGCTGTGAGTACTGGGCGTGAGTCGTGCTTCGGTAGCTCGGTTGATAGAGCACTTGCCCGCGAAAGGCAAAGGTCCCGAGTTCGAATCTCGGTCGGGCACACAGTTTTAATCTGCCAGGAAGTTTCATATCGGCGCACACTCCGCTGCAGAGTAAAAATTTCATTCAAGAGGCAAAGTGATTGGCCTTACTAAGGGTGTCAGGAAAGAGGTGATCATCATGGAGAAGAGGATAGTAGGGGGAGGGTGTAGTTCTGGTCAGGCGACGGAAGGCTGACCAGAACTTGGACGAGTTTATAGGTAGGGTAGCATTTAAACAGGTGCATGTCTGTCGCCACTCTCGGCGTTTCTTAGCCACAAGCAAATTTCAAACATGTCACTGGAGTTGCCAGTGGTGTTGTAGTGTGTCCGGGTCACGCGTGTGGAGGAAGGCACGGTAGAGACGGCGGGATTCACGGAGGAGGAGGACGGCCTGTGGGGGTAAGGTAGGACGGTGTGAGTGGATGGCGACAGTAGGGACGTGGGCCTCCATGGCCTCAGAGAAGGTCTGCTGGAGAAAGGAGGCGGCATGGGTTACATCATCAGGGTGGTGGTAGGTGAAGGGGTGGCTATCGACCTGGGTGGAAAGGGTATCCCAGTAGGCATTCCAGTTGGCACGGTAATAGTCATGGACGTACTTAGGGGGAGGGTCATTGTGTGGTTCGGGGCGGGGGCGACTACCGTCTGAAACAGTGAGGAAGACAGGGAGATGCTCGCTACCAATAGGTTCCAGGACATCCACCGTTATGCGGCCAAGGAGGTTGGGGAAGGAAAGGATAACATCGGAAGTGGAGTTGGATTCGGGACGGGTGTGCTAGGGGATGGGGATGAGGTCGCCTTGAAGGGAGGAGAGGAACTGATGCCACTGCTGTATCTGGTCGGTGGAACGACTATGGATGTTGAGGTCGGCGGCGATCACGTAGGAAGAGAAGGTACGGTCAATGCCGGAGAGGAAGGCGAAGGGAATAGGGACGTTAGGGCGGACATAGATGGTGGCGCAGGTGACGGCAAGGCCGGGGAAGAAGTAGCTAAGGATCAGGTGTTCGGTGGGGTCGGGAAGGAGAGGTTGGAGCCAAACTGGGATCTGGCGGTGGTGACCAACGGCAACTCCACCACGCGCAATCAGGAGGGGATTACTGGAGCGGTGAAGGAGATAGGGCAACGTGTGGACGGTGTGGTGGGGTTGGAGGAAAGTTTCATTGAGAAGGAAGGCATCCACACGGTGGGTGGCAAGGGGGTGCAAGAAGAGGTTCTTGTTGGCGGGAAGGGAGCGGATGTTGTTGAAAAGGATACGGTGCTGTCGCGCCATGACAGGGATTTAGACAAAGGTGTCAAGACGGGAGAAGGTGAAATGGGCCTGGTTGTTGGAGTAGGTGGCATACATTTTTAAGTGGAAAATGGAACGGGCGGCGAGGGAGACCTGTTGGAGGGTGTGAGGGCGCTGGAAAGGGTGGATGTTCCGTAGGACAATGGCAAGGAACCTGATGATGCCTCAGCGGTGAGGGGGGGGGGGGGGACAAAGGGAATTGCCAGGAGGGGTGGGGGCGTCCAGAGGACAGACAGGGACGGTGAGTTCAGGAGTGATCGGAGGGGGTCGGGCTTTACACTTTTGGGAGTAGGTGGGATGGGGGAGATTGCAGGTTGTGGCACTGCCGGAGGAAGTGCGCTTGCCTACAATGCGGGCAGGTGGGGGCCTCGCGGCACTCAGCTGTTGGGTGTGCGTTATAGCACAGACACCTCGGCAGTGCAGGGATTGAGGAGGGGAATGGGAGGGGTCGACCTTATAGCGCTGGTTGAAGAGGAGGGCACCCTCCTTCAGGAGACGGTCTATGGAGGGGGCGTCCTAGGAGAAAACCTGCATAAGGCGGGTGGGGCCGGCCGAGTTAAAAATGCGGCGGACCGCCCGCACCTCCAGTGTGGGATGCGCCTTGAGCTCCGCCAACACCTCCTCCTCCGTGATCGACGGATTGAGCCGAGTGATCACGGCGGTCAGGGTCGGCGGGCGATGTGGGGGTTGGGGTTGGCGGGTAGGAGATGGAGAAGGAGCAGGGGTGAGGGAGGCATTGGGGCCAAAACAGGTGATGGGGAGGCGGGAGAGGATGTCAGTATGGAGGATGGGGCTGGGGGAGGAGATGAGAACGGAATCCCGTCTGGGAGTGAGGAGAGAGATGAGGGCACCAGGGAAGTGTTGGCGGAGGAGGAGGGAGAGATTCTGGGCCTCAAGAAGGGTAGGATCAGGACAGGAGAGGAGGTATTTGTATAAAGAGGGGGGAGGAGGAGGAGGAGGAGGCGGAGGGAGCATGGCCAGGCGAGGAGACATCCATCGCATCCTGGGGGGGGGGGGAGGAGGATGGGGCAGGGCCTTTTTGGGAGCGGAAGAGGTGGAGGTGCCACCACGGCATTTAATGGCAGCAGAAGGGTGGGTGGTGATATGGGGGACGGGCGCTATAGGGAGGTTGCGGGTAGGGGCAGGTCCTGCCGTGGACACAGCAGACGGCACCAGAGATGGTGACGGTGAAGGCGACGGCGACGCCGGCGCCGGTGATGGCGAAGGCGATGGGGAGAGTTGGGCATGGGCAGTGGCCCGATGGGCCACCACCCCAGCTGGAGCGGCAGTGACAGGCTGGGGGAGTGGGGAGAAAGGATCAGAGGGAGAGGAGCGGGAGGAAGAAGCTGGAGAGAGGGCGACAAAGAGCGAGGGCGAAGGGAAAGTGAGAAGAGGAGGGATGGAAAGAGGGGGGTGTGACTGGGCACACCATGTAATGGTGGTGGGGGTGGCGGAGGGGGAAGTATAAACTATGGCTGTGGCGGTAGTGGTGGTAGTGGTGGTGGGGGCTGACATGATGACAGGGATAAACAAAAATGCACAGGACACAAAGGAAAAGAAAAAACTGGGGACAGACGAAGACGGATGAAGACGAAGACGGATGAAGAAGAAGACGGACAAAGACCAGAGTCCCACACTGCTGGCGCAGGCGCTGACTCCGACGACAGCTGGCAGGAATGCCGCAGCTGCTGCTGCTGCTGCTGCTGCTGCTACTGCTGCTGCTGCTAATGGAGCGCTGGCTGGCTGGACCACTGCTGCTGGCGGGCTGGCTGGCTGCTGGCAGGCTGGCTGGCTGGCTGCTGGCCGGGACCGCTGCTGCTGGCAGGGACTGCTGCTGCTGCTGTACAGCTGGACCGCTGCTGCTCGGCTGGCTGGCTGGCTGGCACCTGAAAACCTAGCACTTCAATTAGTGCTGGAATGGCACAATCGAAGGGCGGTATCCTTGTGGAGCACCGCCGGAGAAGTGAGAGGAAAATACCGATCTCTGACAGTTATTTCCATAGTCGCTCGAATTCCTTATGGTACCTCTCTTTATACTACCTGTCCAAGCTAAACTGACATATGAGGCAGTGGCTTAAGTGAACGACCATACTTGTTAAATGACTGTACTGCAACTCCTATCAGTCACCACTCGGACATTAACTTTATTTAATTGTTTGTGCTAAAAGTAACGAAGGCGCACGATATAGTACACAGTTCTTATCAACAGATCGCGCACAGTCTCACAGTTATTCCCATGCCCTATAGAACGCCTTCCAAATGGTCTACCCTCTCCTTAGTTCCTAGCCAGATCTCCGATGAGTTGACGGGAAAGCGTAGTACGATCTTCGGTCAACAGATGGCGCGAGGCACAGTTGACATTAGACACTTATTGAAATAACTGCCTGTATCAGAGGAACGATTATTGCAGTAACCGTTACTTCTCAGTAACTGGTTATTTCTATCAGTTACGTTATTTTTTGCCACCTCTAGCAAAAAGTGTTCCAAAAAGATGAAGGATGGTGGCGTATGTGTGTGCTGCAAAAGCACTTTTCATTATGGACGTAGCAAACTAGGCCCCTCACTAAAGAATAAGGTACGTTACGTACAAGTGTGGAAGTGTGAATTATGCATACTCAATAAGAACAGCAGTCCAGATCTCTCCGATACTTCTGATATAAACATCACAAATAAGTGCTCGCCAGTCATACAAGTGAAAACAGTTCTAAGGATTATAGTGTTTACACCAACAAAACCCTTTCATCACAATTTATCAGTGAAGGCACACTTAATCGACGTACATTAGACACTCAAATAAGTGGTGCTTTAGGTGAATAACAGCGCTGAAGCTAATCAGTCTGATCAACACGCAGCTGTTCCCCAATACCATCACCCACAATCTCAATGCTCCAAGGAAGAAAAATCAAGAAGGAAACTTATGCTTATTACTGACAGCCATGGGCGCGGAATCGCCTCTCCGATACTATATGACGCATCTACAACGATTGCTGCTATGGGATACATCAAACCAGGTGCAGGTTTAACTGAATTGAGGAAACATGCAAACTCAGGAGAAGTCGGTAAATTATCCACAAATGATTATGATGTGGTAATTGGAGGATCGAACGATATCATTAAAAACGAAACATCAAATGCCTATCAGGAACAAAAGGAATGTTTGAATCACTTAACGCATTCTAACATTGTTGTTCTCAAGATCCCGCATCATCATGATCTGCCACAATGGTCATGCTTGAATCATGAAATACCTGCTGCTAATGATCAATATGAATCAATTGGTATATACTTCAAAAACTTTGCTGTATTGAATATAAACAATATTGACCACCGATTTCACACGGCCCATGAACGGCATCTAAATGGCCTGGGAATACGACTTGTAGCGAATAAAGTGCTGAGTGAAATAGGAAATAAGCCTCAAGAGGTAATCACGCGGTTAATATCGTTAGACGAAAATCAGCAATCTGTTTCTAAGGTTTTGTAGGCTAAATGTTAAGACTGGTGATAATCCGAGGTGTAATAAAGAGTCCGAGTTTATAGGGGAATGCTAAGCTATGAAAGTGTAGTTACGAACCAAGAAATGCCAGTAGCAGTAAACTCTGTGTGTTCCATCAAAACACCAGTGGTCTCAGAAACAAACTGGAGCTTCTAAATCTCGACATTATTGACGCTGAATCTGTAAACCATGCACAAGTAACATGTCTTACAGAACGCCATGTGACAAATGGAACTGAAATACCTCAAATTGATGGTTACTCACTGATAGAAAGCTATTGCGGATCCATAAAGGAGAAAGGAGAGACTGCAGTCTATGTTAAAACTAACGTGAAATATAAATCCCTACACATAAGTACTTTATTTTATTTATTTACTTCCTGAATCTTTGAGGTACATATACTATACCCTAGATGTTTGACAAAATGATATTACATTAATATACTGTTACATTGATTGTATACATTACATTTATAAATTGTTACATTGTTATATTGCTATATTGTTACATTACATTTTCATATTGTTACAACAGAAATTAACTTATTTTTCTAGATATTGTGTTATGGAGTAAAAACAGTTTTCCAAGAGATATGAAGTTACAGATTTTTTAAAGCTGTGAATTTTGTTTATGGCCTTTAAGTTACTTGGCAGCTTATTAAACAAATGTGAACCTGAGTGATATACAACTTTCTTGCACAGTGTGGTATAACAATGACGTTTGTGTATGTCACTATTTGCCCTTGTATGGTGTTCATGTACAGATTTATTTTGAATAAATGCATTTCCATTTTTAGTATGCTTTTTTTTTTAGGTATATGACAACTTCTAGTATATAGATACATGCTAGGGGTAGAATCCCCAGTTCTTTAAAGAATGGTTTGCATGATTTTCGGCTGTTAGCATTTTTCATTATCCTCACAATCCTTTTTTTCTGGAATGTTATTATGCTATGAATAGAATTTCCCCAGAATATGATGCCATATCTCAATACGGAGTGTACGCAAGCATAATACACTGCTCTGTTTCAGGACTTGTGTTGTTCCATATAATCCTCATTTCATAAGTCATTTTCGATAGTTTAGAATTTAATGATTTGGTGTGGGAATTCCATTTAAGATTGTCTTGTAAGTAGATGGCAAGGAATTTTGTTTTTAGTGACACTGTTACTAATTTGGTTTTCCATGGACATGTTTTGTTTTAATGGGTATTTATTTTGTTGTGTATTGAAGTGTACGACGACTGTTTTTTGATGGTTTATCAGTAATTTATTCCTCATAAACCATTCTGTGACATTTTCATTTGTGACTTTAGCATTTAAACTTACAGCAATTTCGTTTTTACCTTCAATTAATATGCTCGGGACATCTGCAAGTAGCGCTGGTTCGGAGTGTTGAATGTGTAGGGGGAAGTCGTTAATGAGAATTAACAAGAGAAGGGGACCTAAAATTGATCCTTGTGGTACACCGTGGGTTAATGTGGAAGGTTTCGATTGATAAGCTTGTAGTTCATGTTTTCTCATGTGTTTTACCTCTGTTATGTGAGAGCAATTTTCTAGGTAGGATTTCAGCGACTCGTGTGGCAGGCCTCTTACACCATACCACTCTAAGTTTCTTAGGAGAATTTCATGGTCTATTAAATCAAATGCTTTTGTTACATCCAGGAAAATCCCCAAAACATTTTTGTGACTATCCACTGACTTTAAAATACGATTTATGAGGCTAAAAGTGGCTGTTTCAGTGCTGCACTGAGGCCTGAAACCATGCTGACTTCCTGAGATCATATTTTATTTTTTGTTAAAGAAATCAGTTAATTGTGACAGAAATAGTTTTTCAATGATTTTTGAAAAACCTGAGAGGAGTGACACAGGCCTATAGTTGACCATCTGCTGCCGATCAACCTTTTTGTAAAGGGGTACAGCTTCTGCAGTTTTTACTGTTGTGGGAAAATACCACTTGATAGCGAAGAATTGCATATATCTAGCAGTGGTGCGAGTATCTGTTCAGCTAATACTTTTATAATATAGTCTGGCACATCGTCAACTCTGGCTGAATATTTGTTTTTAATGAATTTATGGTGTTTAGGCCTAACAGTTCTTCCCTACTTATTGGTCGAAGGAACATGGATGTATTTGTTACATTAATTCCAGAAATTTCCTGTAATATTTTGTTTGATGTTTTTCCCATTTGTTCCTTCACTAGCTCACCAGTAATATTGGTGTAGTAAGTATTTAAGTGGTTAGCAATTAATTTTGGATCAGTGATCTTGTTGCCTGCCTGTGACAATACAATAGTTTTGTGTGTTTCCACCTTTCCAGTAAGTCTCTGTACCGAGCTCCATGTTGTCTTAGCTTTGTTTGATGATTTCATAATAAGTTTGTCATTTTCCCTTAATTTTGCTTCCATTAATACACAACTCAGAGTTAACTTGTATTTTTTGAGGTAGTGAGCAAATTCACGGCTGCTATCTGTTTTTGATAGTGCAAACTTACAGTGTAAATTCTCACTTTGAAGCCTGTGGAACCGACATTACTATAAATAATAAGTCAGTTATAATTTTGTCGGTTTTCAGTGCCCCTGCAAGGAAAATATGCATCTTTCTGAACCACATAGAACAACTTTTGTACCAGATATATTCAAAACACAAGGATTTAATTATCATGGATGGTTTTAATATTAACTTCTTAACTACCAGCCGAAGAGAACTAGAGCACCTGATGGAATCATTTAACCTAATTTCAGTTGTTAACTTTCCCACTAGAGTAACTAGTCCTTGTAAGAGCCTTATTGACAATATATCACTAGGCAGATACAGAAGCAACAGTATTATTGTAAGTCAAATTCTCAATAGTCTGTCAGATCATCATGATCAGCTGCTTACAGTAAACTGTGTGATAAACCAAAACACTCATTTAAAACTGTCAGGCCAGCCAATAATAACTTAGAAATTTTCTACCTTCTCTTACAGCAGATCGACTGGAGCCCTGTATTTATGGAGAGCAATATTAATGAAAAATTTAATCTCTATTTCCAAAAATTATCTTGAGAAATAATCCTCAGGCTGCAAAATGGAAACCCTGGATTACTGAAGGCATCAGAATTTCCTGTAGAAGAAAAGGAAATTTATATGAATCTGTAAGGCTAGGTATCTGATGATCCCATCACAAATGAGGACTATAGATTTGTGGTATCGATAGATTGTATCGACCACGAAACTTAATATCTGTGAACTCTAAGTGCTCTATCGAGCCTCCATCTTAAATTTACTTTAGTCAGTTCTTTGTTATACTTCATTCTGTACAGATGCAGTGTCAAGTGTAAATATATACGAGGTATGACATGAATGGGAATTAAGTTTTCTATATTCTGATTACTGATCCGGTTCCCATAATGATGGCTCTGCAGTTCGTATTTCACGTCTTCCGCTCTGGTGTTTATGCAACAAGTTATATGCACTACTCAATGACCATGCCAAACAATGCCTTGTTTGAATGTTCCAAGAAAAAAGTGATCTCCATTTGAACACGGGTTTAGCCACCCATCGTCTTGCTACATCAGTCACTGTCGGGCTGTGTGCGATGCCACCATTACTACAAACCACGCCGGATCTGTTGGGCGCACCTGGTGTTCCAGTTGTATCCAATTTACATGCACAATTCAGTGTTTTGCACCTCAGTGGCCCGCCACATGCACTGTGTGCATCAGATAGTTTCCACACAGGTAGCTTTCTCAACTACACCCCCTCCGCCCCCCCTCCCACCCCCCCACCCCCCCCCCCCCGACTTCCCGGGGTCAGCGCACAACCACCAGCTTCTCACACAGACCCGCCTGTGTCTTCCGCACGGGTCTCTTGCCCTGTTTCAGAAGTGGATTGCTTCCATCCAGCACTCGTCACTCATGGTCCAGTTTCTGGGCCCCCCTCATGTACTGTCCATCCGCCTGTTTCCGTGGTACAATCTGTGCCTGCCGCACTGTGTTTTCATGACACACAGTCAATTATGCCAGCTGCCACTGCTATGGATTCACTCGCCTTGTTTAAAACCGGGCCTTCTGTGCCGGCCTCTGACTTAACCTCAGTTCAGCTGCTACCATAGGAGACACTGAAGCCGCCATCATCACATCCTCCTGGCAGCCTGCCGAAGCTACCACCCTTATACGAGGACAACCCGGCATTGTGGTTCGCGCTCGTTCAGCATCTGTTCGAGTTACATCATGTGTCTGACAACAACTCAAAGTTTATCTGCCCCGTCACACACCTCCATGACCACTTGGATTTGATTTGTGATCTGCTCCTTTCGCCGCCACCTGCATCAAAATGCAAAGAAGACTGTAATGGAACGACTTGCCTGTTTGCCACAAGAGTTAATAATCAAGGTTCTCTATGAGGTGCACCTAGGGGAACACAGCCCCTCACAGCTCTGGCACCGCCTTTGGTTGCTCGTGTACGAGCATACCATGCCTGACGCTATGCTATATACTGTGTGGTCTGCCAAACTACCTACCAATCTACAGATCCACCAGTTACCACACTCGTTTGAGTCCATCGGCTCTCGCCAGTTGTATTCACTGCTGCGGCAACATCAGCTGGTTCATTCCACACCGTTTGTTGGCACAGCCGCCCCTGCATACTGACCTTTGGCCGGCAGAGGCAGGGCTCGCTCCACTGTCACCTCGTCTCTTTCTCCTGGCAGCGTCGGCTCACGCTCTCCGTTGTCTGAACACTCCAGGATCGCCCGCACACCTTAGGTTCCGGTCTATTTGCTGGAACAAATCAACTAGGACAAGCCACCCCCACTGTCACAGTCTCCACCTCCTCCTCACTCTTTCTGCTGGTACCACAAAATGTTTGGTGACGATGCCAAGAAGTGCAGGTTGCCATGCCAACACCCAAATGCCGGCCGCTGGAATTAAGAGACACCGAATCCTGTGGGGAACCTAACAGGTGTCCTCTTACATTACACAATGTTCACTCGTCTGCCCAGCTGAGTGGTCGTCTCTATGTGTGTGACATTGCGTTGGTCTAGCTTTTCTGGTCGACACTGGTGCTGACGTGTCAATCATACCTACTTCAATGTATAACACTCCTGTCCGCTACTGCTACACCATAACCTTAAAGTTGGAGGCAGGTCGTGAAATAAAACTATCTTGTTAAAGCAATTATGGTATTAATCAACAGAGCAGTGTTACCCTCTGAGAGGAATTTTGCTAGGTTGACCTTGTTGTACGTAACGGAGATGGCTTATCGGAAATGAAAGTCAGAATTACGTAAATATTCAGACAGTAACAAACAATATTTTTGCCCAGCTATACTGTTTAAAGAATAAGGAAAATGGTCGCCAGCCTAATTAGGCAAGAGAAAGATTAACATTCTCATTTAAGAAAATAGGTATGAGTAACTTCAACGGACAAACACAACCTAGACTTGGCCACACGCAAGTGCAATGTACTCTGACACATACATATGTTTACGGTAAGATTGAAGCTAACAACTAGAGCAGCACAAACTATTGGCAAAATATAACAGATACCAAAACACACTATTACTTTCAGGGCTTGTTCAAACTGAATGGTCTTTATAACATTACTATTAACATTCACTGCAGGATCATAAATTGGACATAGATTAAGTCTCTTTTAGTTAAATACATTACTATTTAAAATGAAAGTTAATTGGAATCCACTAACAGGTTGCTTCTCACTATCTTTTGAATAAAGATATTATGGTTTTCATAAATAGTTGTCTTCCCATTACTTGTTACCTAGCATTAGCATAATAGGCAAACTGTAGATCCTGTTATACTGTTAATATGCACTTCCAATACACAAGAGAGACAAACACTTAGCAATCATGAACATATAATTTTCTACTATTGCAGTTTTCCACCTTTACTACAGTGAAACACAATATTGACAAAATTGTAAGAAACTGACTCACCTTTTAGAATTTACTACAGACGGCAATGTGATCATCTACTAAGCAAAACTTTATAAGCCTCAATTTTAAGAGCTTTTAATCTTTAAAAGAAACTGCAAATTGTCTTTATTACCACAGTCTTCTACTTTCAAGTAAATGATTCAATAGGTGACTTTAAACTTCACAAAACTACATTTACTGCCTCCCACAATTTCACTAAATCCACAGTAAATATGAATATTCCCTTCTCATCAAAGATCAAACAACATTATGTAATTAACTGTCTAACTTTGAGGCTTTCATTTTTTCCACAAAATAGGACACTCGGTAATCATAATTCAAATGGAGAGGAACCTGAGAGGTGTTGTGCTAGGGAAAAAATCAAGGTAGGTACATAAATTTAGTTATAAGTTACCTTATATTTGTGCACACTAAATCACCCAATAAGCTGATCCTTCAATGTACATTATTATAGAACTCCTTTACAGTGATTGCGCAATGTGGTGGCAACTGTATGTTGGTAGGTGGATTTGCAGACAGAATTGCTGGATTCTGGCCCTTCTTGGTGACGATGATGAATACCTTTTCCAGAATCATTCCAGCTATTTATCCATCCATCCGAGGCATTGGAAAGAAGCAGAAAAAGCCTCTCTATCAACCAGCACAACATGTAACTTTTACATGGCAGTGGACAGTTTGGTAGCTCGTCCCCGACTGACACTTGTTTCCACCTTTTCTAGCTATGCCAACCACAATTTGCACGTGCTACACAGTTCTCTTCCCGAGGGGAACCACAAGATGTTTTACATACAAAATAACTAAGAACCCTAAGTGAAGGTAGCAGTTTACACAACAGCAAACAAACATTTTAAATAAAACAGAACATTTGCACATATTGACATATCTACAAAAAATTGTTCACACAGAAATTACAATTATATACAGCAAGTTTTGTTCCCTCCAAATGGGACAAAGAGTTTAAATGACAGATACACTACATTGCATAGAATCAAATCATGACATCAAAGTTCTTACAAAGAAAGGAGTATACAATTTTATATTATCGATTCACACAAACACATTTACAGAATCTCAATGATGTAACATTAAATAAAATAAAAGCAAAATAAATTAGTAGAGTATAAGAGCTATGGTGTTACAGATGGTTCCACCCACTTCTTCACAGATTAAGTCTCTTCTATGAGCTGTCAACACAACAACGTTACCTACCTCAGGCTCAGTAAAGGTTAAAGTGAACCCATCTTCTTCGCTACATTTTCCGTGGATGTTCTACATTGCCGACATCCATGAACTGATCCTTGGTATGGATTTTTTGCCTCATTACAAACTATCTCAGAAGATCATACAGGCTTCAGTGCTCCACCATCCTAGCAATACTCACATTCTGTGCACCTGCATCTATGTCCAACACTCTGTTTCCACCGCAACATACGTTATCATATGCAAGAGCTCCGTCCTAGCGGGAAACATTGTGACCTGTGTTACCGACCAACTGTCAAAATATGACTTGGCGACACAACTCCGCCAGGACAATGAGAAGCTGAAACAATGCATCACATCCACTTACAGTGAGCACGTTGCGGCTTGTACCTCGCTTCTGCAACTGCAGTCCATGGCACCGCCATCTAAACAAGATTGCTCGGCCAAGCCTAGCTCGAACTCTCACCAGGTTAGTCCACAATTTTTACTTACATGTGATGTCCCCCCCCCCCCCCCTACCGTCATCCTCGCCTCATCCAGTGCCGTGCATTTGAAACAGTGCTGCTAATGACAGCCGCCTGCCCGTTGCAATGACACCCAACTCTTGGACAGCTACCGTGCGTGTTGATAAACATTCCCCCTCCCTGAGTCACCGGCCACAAGACCCAGTGGCCGGTTGTCCAGTGCAAGGTTAACTGCGGACAGTCGCCACCTGTTCCCCTTTGCTCAGCACTGCACACACCCTCCACACAAGCTCACACCATGCTCCCATAAGAGACATGGGACTTTCGTGCTACCTTTCCCCACTCATGCTAATGGCTACGCCTTGTCACAACCTACTTGTCTGAAAACTCGATGCCAGGATGTTAACCAATCTTATTTGCAGTTCTCAGTTTCTTCCGTCACTGATGGAACAACACACAAGATAGTTACCACTACCGGCCCTCCTATTAGGCATAAGGTCTGACACCTCACCCCTATCAAGTTGCGTGTGGCCCGGCAGCAGGTTAATGAACTTTTGGCGGCAGGTGTTCTGGAACCTTCAGACGGCAACTGGTCTTCACCAATCCACCTCATGCCCAAACACGATGGATCTTTTCGAATGTGCGGCAACAACATCAATGACTTCACTCATATGTTATCGTGCGCTATGATTTTCAGTGTTATTGACTGTAAATGCGTCTACAACCAGATTCCCGTCACGCCAGAAGACATTCCTAACATGTCTATTATAACGCCATGCGGTTTATTCCAATACCACTTCATGCCTTTCGGCCTAAAGAATGCGGTGCAAACGTGGCGCCATTTCATTGACTCTAACTTGCAACAGTTCGAGTTTTCCTTTGCTTATCTGGATGACATTCTCGTTTTCCCTGATGGTATCACACCACCACAGTCAGACTCTGCAGACGATCCATCCTTCTTGTTTGAGAACAAAGATGTGCTCCCAACAACACCACCGCACACCTCTTCTGCTGAAGACTGTTCACCACTGTTTGTTGGTTTCCCGACCTTGCCCCGTTTCCCCCTGTGCAGGATTCTCTCCCTCACCTCCAACATTGGAGACACACACACCCACTATCAGTTTGTCCTGCAGTGTGCAGCTGCACCGAGTGAAAGACTTTTCTATAGTGACATTCGACGACAGAGTGCTCATTCTTTTGACAGACACCGAGGTCCCATCGGACGGTATCTTACATGTAAACATTGCACTCAACCTCACACTCCCATCTCTACGTGCTTTCATTTCTAAGGACGGCTCGATCCACTTAAGGGCCACGCACGCGTCCACCATGCCATCGACCGCCCCGACCACTTACTCCCGGGCTCGCCGCTGTCTCATCCAGCCACAGTGGCTGACTGACTACAAAGTGGACCTGCCTCTTGCCACTCCACCTGCACAACCCACCTCATTCTAGATGGAAGTATCTGTGGTGCACCTGCCTACGCGCACGATTTCCACTGATGTCGACGCCCACACGCCCTCACCCTTGGACATCTGTAGTACTCCGTACTGTGGGGGGGGGGTTTGGGTGCTGTATGACGTCAGTAGTTCATATCAACCACAAAACGTAATATCTGTGAACTCTAAGTGCTCTGTCAAGCCTCCATCTTAACTTTAGTCAGTTCTTTGTTACACTTCATTCTGTACGGACGCAGTGTCAAGGGTGTAGATATGAGCTATGACATATATAGAAATTAAGTTTCCTATATCCCGATTACCAATGTAGTTCCCATAGATTGTACAATAATATTTTAAAAAGAGGAATAAAAATATCCCAAACTATGTACATAACATCTGAAATAGATAACCCAAACAACAAATCAAAAACCAAGTGGCAAATTATAAAAAGGGAGAGTGGTAAAAAAGTAGAGTATTTGGCTGACCTAGACTTAATTCAGGGTGGAAATGTTGTAAAAAATACTGAGGAAGTTGCCAATATCTTCAATAAACATTTTTTAACAGCTGTAGAAGAAATTGGCTGTGAAGGCTCAGTGGTTGACGTGATAGCTAACAATGCCAGAGTTTGCCAGATGCAGATAACCGCATAGCAATTAGGGATATCAATAAAACAATCAAAGAGATGAAGTGAAAAAACTTATGTCAAGTTGATAATATTTCAACCAAGATACTCAATCACTGTCATGGCTTTATAAATGCAGTCTTGCGTCACATTTTTAATGAATCCCTAAAATAAGGTACTGTTCACTTAGAATATGTAGGTATGACAACCAAGCTTTCTGTCCTCATGCACGGCCACCAACAAACTGTGGCCAAAAAACAAGTGGACTACCTTGTTGCTGAATACGCTGCCAAACATGATATCCTTCATCTCAATGACTGCTTCACAGCCTGTGCCATATGGATCCTATCCACCGACACCAGCTTTTCTGAATTGCGCATGTGGGAACTTTCCCTGCAATACATCCTATGTTCCCGTAACCCTCCTGGCCTCAACCTTTGTTAGTCACTGTCCATACCCATCCATCCCCTTCCCTGTTCCCATTCCAGCACTACACAGCCATCATTTCACTGCCATACCCAGTCTTTTAATTTCTTTTTATTTCTCTCCTTTCCACTACTTACCCCCTCCCCCCTCTTCATCTTCTCTCCTGAAACTTCCTGGCAGATTAAAAATGTGTGCCAGAGTGACACTCAAACTCAAGGCCTTGGTAGAGAACTTGCCCATGAAAGGCAAAGGTCCCGAGTTCGAGTCTTGGTCCGGTACACAGTTTTAATCTGACAGGAAGTTTCAAATCAGCGCACACTCTGCTGCAGAGCGAAAATCTCATTCTGAGACCTTCTCTCCTGCTTTCCATCTAAACTGTCCACCACTCCCACCATACTATCCCTCCCCCTCCTCAACCCATCCTCCTACTTACCCCCACCCAGTCACCACTCCCATCATGCACTGTTGCTGTTGCTCAGTGTGGTTCCATTTCTCTGAGACTGCAGACGTGTGTGCAAAATGTGTTTCTGTAAGTGTGTGTGTGTGTGTGCATGTGTGTATGTGTGTCTACTCCTGACAAAGGCCTTAATGGCCAAGAGCTATAATTGTGTGAATCTTTTTGTTGTACGTATTGTGATTCAGCATCTCTGCTATGTGGTCAGTAGCAACTATCCTTCCCTGGTATTATCACATTCCATCCTGTATTTTCCACTGTATAATTTTTGGTATGCAATTATGTAGCATCAAATCTCTAGCATAAAAAACATTAGGCATCAATTCTCTTATGTTCTGTAATGCCTTTAGGTGACTGGCGGTAATATGCACATCTCTTCTCACAGAGGCAGCATAGCCGTGGACACCTACATCTTGCTCATAAGCTTCACGATCCCTTTTGTCTTGCATAAGCTGTGGATCCCTCCATTGCTACCAAAATGTACAACCTTCAGTGTTCTCAACTTCTCAGACATGTATGCTTCTCGGTCCAGAAAATGGCCATCAGACATGTTTACATAATTCTGCATAGTTAAAATTGAGTCACATGAATGTCACTGAGTGAGTCAAGTGTAGGACCATTTCTGAAGGCTCGAATTTTGACATCAATCAGTGTGTATAACTATATTTAACTTTTCAATATACTAGAGGATAATGACATCCTCCATAAAAAAAATTTTGAGTGAGTAAGAGATTCGCCCTAACAATACATTTGGTTGTACCACACAATCATCCTGATGCTGAACAGCTTTGTTTTTTCTTTTTCTTTATTGCAATTTCATTCCCCTGCCCCTCATGGTTACGGGAGGGCTGGCAGTGGTACAATCCGCTGCTCTTCAACCGAGTGGCATACAAATAATAAAAGAGCAAAACGATACATAAAAAATGAAGGGAAAAGGGGGATATAAAAACACAGTAAATGGAAACAATGGAGGTTAAAATATACACAAACACAGTGGCATTCATTGGAAACAATGGAGGTGAAAATATACACAAACACAGTGGCATTCATTGGGGGGTAGTTAAAAAGTGACAAACAGTTAAAATAACACAGTTGGCAATTTGTGAGGCACTTAAAATACAGTGAAATCACACACACAAGTTAAATGTCAGCCACAGTATAAAAACACACAGAGCGAGAGACACTTAAAATAGCGCTGCAAACGACAGAGCACACATGAAGAATAAAAACTGTTGGTAGGGACTTGCCAAGGAATGGTAGGCCTGAGAGGAGGGAAAAGGAGGGGAGAGGAAGATCAGTGGGCTGGGGGGTTGGGGGTGCCAGAAAAGGAAAGAAAAGGTATGGTGGGGGGCGCACCAAGAGGCAGGAGATGTGCGGGTTGGCATATGAAGAAGGCAGGCAAGGCAGGAGAGAACACGGAGACACAGATGGGGTGCACAGGAAAGGGGGGTATAGGAGGGAGGAAAACCACTCAGGGAAAGGGAAGAGGAGGGCAGAGGGAGCCCTGAGGAGGAGGAGGAGGAGGAGGGGGAAGATGGGGTAACAGTTGGCTGGAGGCGTAGATGTCAGGGCGAAGCCCATCATTTTGGAGGGGTAGGTGTGGAGATGAAGAGAGGTCAGGACACTACGGTAAAGGCGTGGCAACAGGATGTGGGTGGAAAGGAAGGGGGACACAAGGGCGTGGTAGAGGATCGAGTCGACTGACAATGTACAGGTTGTGGACGTGTTCAAGGAAAAGAAGAGGGTGGGGGAAGGGCATCAAGTCATAGAGAACGTGTGTGGGTGACAGAAGGCGAATATGGAAGGTGGGAGGGGGGTAGTGCATGGTGTTCTAGGATTTGGAGGGCTTTATAGAATCTGGGAAGGGTGGAAATCCAAGTGATGGTGGCATAAAAAAGGATGAGGCATATCAAGGATTTGTAGGTGTGAAGGATGATGGAAGGATTCAGTCCCCATGTTCAGCAAGACAGGAGTTTCAGGAGGCGGAGTCTATTGTGGGCTTTGTGTTGGCTTGTAAAGAGATAAGGAGACCAGGGGAGTTGATGGTCAATGGTGAGGTTAAGGTATTTCGGAGTAGGAGTGAGATAGCTAGGATGACCATAAATCATGAGGTAAAAATCGTGGAGCTGGAAAGAGCTGGTCATATGACATATGACGATTGCCTGGGTCTTGGAAGGGTTGATGCGAAGGAGCACTGGTTGCACCAGGTGGTGAAATGTTAGAGGTGGGTTTGGAGGGTACATTGGGACCATATAAGAGTAGGATAAAGGGCTAAGAAGGAGGTGTCATCAGTAAATTGGAGGAGATGAAAAGCGGTAGAAGTTTGGGCATATCAGCAGTATACAGGAGAGGGGAGAGGATGGAGCCTTGGAGCATGCTGGCAGTGGGATAGAAAGTACAGGAATTGGAATATTGGATAGGGACATAGGAGGGACGACGGGAGAGGAAGGGAGTAAAAAGATGGACAAAAGTGATGGGGAGAGCAATGGTCTGGAGTTTGAAGAGGAGCCTGCAATGCCAGACACAGTTGTAGGCATTCTGGAAGTTGAGGGAAATAAAGACAGCAGAGCAACAGGAGATAAGTTGGAGGGACAGGAGATTGGTAAGGTTAAGGAGCTGGTCTTTGGCTGACAGGGAGGGATAAAAGCCACATTGGTTAATTGGAAAATGGTGGTTCTGGTTAAGGTGGTGAAGGACTCATAGACCTTACTGAACACAGAGGTGACGCAGATGGGACGATAGCAAGAGGTGTCAGAGGGGGGTTTGTTAGGTTTAGGGAACAGCAGGAGATGGGAAGTCTTCCACAGTTCAGGGTAAAAACTGGTGGAGAGGAGGACATTGTACAGGGTAGCAAGGGCAGCCAGGAAGCATAGGGGGAATTCCTGGAGGAGGCGGTAGGTGACACTGTCGTGACCAGGAATGGTGTAGTGTTTGGAATGGAGGACGTGTTTTTATGGTGTGTCATATGGAAGTGTTTATGTTGGAAGGGGGTAACTGATCCTAGTACTAGAAACGGGTGTGTGTGGTGGGACAGTGGCATCAGTGTGTTCAAGGACGGTGGAGAAGTGGCAGTAATCAAAATGGGGATCATCAGGAATGGATTAGACCTCAGAGAGGTGGGAAGCAAAATCGTTAGCCTTACTGAGGTTGTCAGGGAAGGCATGGTTGCCATAAGGAACGGAGTAATGCTGGGCCCAAGCGTTACCAGTAAGGTGGTGGAAAGCAGACCAGTACTTGAAGAAGCTGACAGGGAGGGTGGACTTGAGGTGTGTATATATCTGGTACCAGTCCTGCATTTTTTTCCTATGTGTAGGTTGCGGATGTGTTGTAATTTCAGGTTATGGAGGAGTGTATCCTAGTCTAGTCACGGGAGGAGAGGAATGAGCAGTAGAGCCTGTAGGACTCACGGAGAAGGTTGGCCTGTGGAGGAAGCATAGGGCAGGGGATGAGTTTGGTAGGAAAGTGAGCCTTCACAGTGTCAGTGATGGTCTTCTGGAGGAAGGAAGAAGCATGGGTGATGTCAGCAGGATGGTGAAAGGTAAGGGGATGTCTTTCGACCTGTGAAGCAATGGATTCCTGGTAGTCATCCTAGTCAGCATGGCAGTAATCATGGACTGACTTCTGAGGGGCAGCAGGGTAGGGGGAGGGGGCAGAAGGGGGCGAAGGGCAGAGGAGATGGTGAGAAGGCTGGAGAGGTGGTCACCACCAATGGGATCGAGAGTGCCTGCAATGATGCGACCAAGTAGGTTGGGGGTAGTTAGGATGACATCCATGGTGGAGATACTTTCAAGATGGGTGTGCTGTATGAGAGGAACAAGGTCACCATAGAGGGTGCAAAGGTACGAATACTGCTGTCAGAGGGTGGCAGGGTCACAGCTGTGGACGTAGAGGTTGGCAGCAATCACATAAATGGAGAAGGTATGGTCAACAAGGGAAATGAAGTCATAGGGGGAGAGGTACTGTGGGCTGGATATGTATAGTGGCAGAGGTGATGGAGGCAAAAAAAATGCTGAAGAGAAGATGTTTGGTTGGGTCATTGAGTAGGGGTTGTGGCCAGACAGGGAGATGCTTGAGGTGGTCAATAGCAACCCTGCCTCATGTAAAGGGAAGGGAGTTGTTGGTGCGGTGAAGGAGATAGGTGCAGGTACGGACAATGTAGTGAGGTTGGAGGAAGGATTCTGGGACAGGGTATGCATGAAGAGGTATTTGTTGGCAGGGAGGGAGCGAATGTTTAGGTAGAGGAGATGATTTTATTGATGCACCAGGTGTTGGGATGGGGAAAGGAAGTGGCAGGGGAGGAGAGAGGGGCTTAAACGATGGTGTCTTGGTGGGTGAAGGTAAAGTGGGCCTGGTTGTGGGAGTAGGTGGCATAAGCATTCAAATGGAAGACAGAGCAGGCGGCAAGGGAGATCTTATGGATGGTGTAGGGACTTCTGAAGGGGTGGATGTTCTGCAGGATGATGATCAGGAACTGGTTGATGTCTTCAGGCTTAGGGGGATGTCAGAGGGAATTGTTGGGGTGGATTGTATGCATTTCATCAGCATTATGTATGTACAGAACTGTGTAAATAGTTTTTATCATTTATTTATTTAGATCCCATAAATCCAATACAGTGAGACATTTGCATGGATGTAGGACGAGTCAGATTCTTACAAATTATACAAAAGGAACACACAAAAAAATTCCTCTTGCAAGAGGAGACATAGGAGTAAGAGAAAATACCAATTAAGATGTATAGACTAAATTACATTTAAAAAAGTTAAAATGAAGGTAGACATTAAGAGCTGCTTAAAAGACATAGAAATGTTAACAATGATTCTCAATATTGTAATGCATAAGAGTACATCAGATTTAGTTAAAAGAAAAAATCAATTCGTGTTGACACAATTGAAATATTGTTCAACCAAATAAAAGGAATTATCTGTTAGATAGAGTTTGAGCTGTTGTTTAAAATTGTGAAGCTCATGCACAAGTGATTTCATTGATGGTGGGAGAGGATTGAGCACCCTGCAGCCCCTGTAATGGACCTCTTTTGGTACAATACTAGGGTTTTTTAATTCGTAATGGAGGTCCATCTTTCTCCTGGTATTGTGAGTATGGTATAAATCATTGGTTTTGTGTAGTTGCTCATTTTTTCCAATTAAACATAATAGGGAGTAGACATATTGACATGCAGTTGTCAGTATCCCAAATTTTCTGGAAAGGTTTCTACAGGAATATCTAGGCTAGACTCTGGTTATTATCCTAATAACTGTCTTTCGGGCAGTGAATTTGTGTTTGGATAGTGGCTGATTACCCCAACTAAAGGAACACAATAAAGGAATCAAAAGAAGCAAACACTGAATTAATTTCCTTATTAACGACGCTTGGATTTCCACTTCACCATAGAGGTTTTTTTAGATGATGAGTTTCCCCAGTAGGCCTATAAACCATGAAACACACAAAAAGCTACTTCTCACTGTCTTCTCTTCATTGGACTTCCTCTTCAGAAATTCTGAAACATCCATTACAAAAACATATTATACTACTCATATATCTGTATTCTGTCACTGCAATTCATAGCTATTTTACTGTAAAAAATACTGAGTAATTACTGATGTAATTTTGAACATTCAAAAGTTTACATGTATGCAGGAACATGTTACTGAAACCAAATATATGAATGGTACTAAAGATAGAATACAGTTACTACCAATTTCTGACCAACAAAAAGTTATGATGATTCCAACTTAAATACCGAAGCCATTTCTCATGAGAGTACACTGTTCACTGTTGTCACAAATAATCCACATAGATGCATTGAAAGAAACTTTACAGACACACAAACAAACACAAACATACACACAAAATTCAAGCTTTCGCAACAAACTGTTGCCTCATCAGGAAAGAGGGAAGGAGAGGGAAAGATGAAAGGATGTGGGTTTTAAGGGAGAGGGTAAGGAGTCATTCCAATCCCGGGAGCGGAAAGACTTACCTTAGGGGGAAAAAAGGACGGGTATACACTCGCACACACACACACACACACATATCCATCCACACATATACAGACACAAGCAGACACATTTAAAGACCAAATATGTCTGCTTGTGTCTGTATATGTGTGGATGGATATGTGTGTGTGTGCGAGTGTATACCCGTCCTTTTCTCCCCCTAAGGTAAGTCTTTCCACTCCCGGGATTGGAATGACTCCTTACCCTCTCCCTTAAAACCCACATCCTTTCATCTTTCCCTCTCCTTCCCTCTTTCCTGATGAGGCAACAGTTTGTTGCGAAAGCTTGAATTTTATGTGTATGTTTGTGTTTGTTTGTGTATCTATCGACGTGCCAGCACTTTCGTTTGGTAAGTCACATCATCTTTGTTTTTGTAGATTTCCCAGACACTTTACTTTTATTGCACATCATAAAATTATTATACGAGGTCAATTACCATCCATTGTCTGGAATATAAACTTACCTCTCTCCTCTGCAACCATGTGATTTTGCACCATGTGTCCTCAAATTTGCCAAGACGTTGAATGAAGAACTGCAGTCGTCGTGTGGGCACTTCACTGTACCATAGGTATTTGGCTCTATATGCACAAACCAGAAAAAGTGCAGGATACAAAGATTTCCATAACTGAAATGCTTTATCGCACACAAAACACAAAATCAGCCATTACACATACAACACAAGGCGTCAAAGAACAATGATATGGTTCAAAGAATATCCGCTGTTCGAAAACTAGCAGCGATTTTTACTAGTGTGAGAGATGACATTATGTCATAATATATCATGATTCCTTGGGGCTGGCAAGCCGCTTCTACAAGCTAGAAGTGCATTTCGCGGGCCCCAAGGAATTGCCTCATGATGTCATCAGAAAGGCCAAAAGCGTGACAGTGTTACCTGGAGACTACACCTGTAAGCAGCTCTGTTAATACAAGTGATGTCATCACCTGTTGGCCACCGCTTTTATACAGCCTCTGCCATATAGGCCTAAGCTGTCATTTTGGAACATCACGTTAATACAGTTTGTTTTAATTAACCTTCTGTTAAGAGAATTAAATGTAGAAACTAGGTTTGAATGCCAATAATCTCGATGATGGTGACAACTAATCTCTGTCATAGTAAGAGTTACAGGTTAGAGTTTTATATGATTGATTGAAGCCAACTGATTACGAATTATTAGTTGAGTAGCAGAGTGATTTATAGCATAACACATATTATGCATTCAGGACAATCTCTCAAAATGTTTAATGTATTAAGTTCCGCTTATTAATGTAACTACAACTCAGACGTTTACAATTCGAGTTTGTCTTTGCATCCCTACCAGCAGTATCAAATGCGGAAAATGGATCAAATATGGTAAAACATACGTAGTGGAACACCTCTTGAATTTTTGCATTTTGTGTATCATATTTGTAGGTAATATGCATCAAAACACACATCAGGTGCTTATTCAGTGTCTAATAATATGTGTTAGGGGATGACGTACTAGTTTTATTTGTTTTATTATGAAAAATGCATTAAATATGGGAAAGTGCATTTAAATATGGTGCAAAAAAATATTAGGCAAAGCCACATATCTGTTTGTTATCACAACCATTTCTATTCATTCGCTGAGTTCCACAACTGTCAACAAAATTATCACTTTTCAACCTAATGTAGACCTCAGACTATGCTACAAATAAACCTGTTACTCCATCCAAGGTTTCTAGGCAAAAGGTGGGAGGGGGTGTGAAATCCAATATAGTACTCTAGCCCTGATATGTGCTCTTGCCTAATCTGTTACTGATATGCTTAAATTTTGATCTTTGTTCTGTAAACAAACAGCTATATGCCAGTGACACATTTCTATTCACCAAACAAGCAACCAAATGGTGCATGGCAGAGGGTACCTTGTACCACTGCAAATCATTTCCTTTCCTGTTCTGCTCGCAAATAGAGTGAGGGGAGGAAGGCTATCTATATGCGTCCATATGAGCTCTGATTTCTAGTATCTTCTAAATTTTCTCAATAATGTTCTACAAAAAGAACATTGTCTTCCCTCCAGGGATTCTGATACGAGTTTGCCAAGCATCTTCATAATACTCGCATATTGTTCGAACCTACTGGTAACCTATCTACCAGCCCACCTCTGAGTCACTTCAACGTGTTGGTTTAATCTGACCTGGTGGGGATCTCAAACACTTGATCAGTACTCATGAATGGGTCATGCTAGTGTTCTACACAGTTGGCCTCAGTGAACTTCCTCTCATTCCCAATCTTGCAAAACATATCCATCTTCCCAGAGGAAGGAACTAATGGTCATGAAAGCTGGAAATAGTTTTTTATTCAAGTGCTGTTTTCCTCTCATACTTCATACAAAGCATTTCATTATTTTACAAAGTGTACTGTCAGCTTTACATATACTAACAACAGTAAAATTTGGTTTAATACCAACCTTAGTGTTAACCAGCAGATGCATGTATGAGTTCAAACAGTATGCTTAATTATAAAGGAGAGGCTAATCAAATTATTTTTTACTTTATATTTTTATAATATCTTAGAATTTCCAGTTTTCTGGCTAATGCCTAGCAGCAATCTGTTAAAGACTTTTGTATCAAAATGTAAAATTCCATTCTGAATCGTAG
The DNA here is from genome assembly GCF_023898315.1 of Schistocerca nitens. NCBI lineage: Eukaryota > Metazoa > Arthropoda > Insecta > Orthoptera > Acrididae > Schistocerca > Schistocerca nitens. Next base: position 133,549,633 of record NC_064624.1, on the reverse strand, counting down.
GCAGGGATGCATAGTCTACATGGACATTATTTTTACTCAAAGTTCATTTCGCTAAACATAGTAAAATTAACCCTGTTATTAAGAACAAATACTACTATGGAGTAAAAATATTGACATGTAATTATAAGACTTCGAAGGACCCTGAAGATATTTTTGCAAGATGCTGGGCTATCAGTTTTACACAATAATTTTGGCCACATGGCTAAAAAGTTCTGTTAATCTGTCAGGTCAAATTTGTATAAAATCCCAAGCTTTTCATAACAGCCTCCATCACCATCAGCAGGGTCTAAGTCTGGCTGTCATAAACCCGGCGAGGCTCACGCTTTTATGTCCAGTGGACAGCACCTGACTGACTAAATTACATCATGATGACATCATGGAAAAGGTGTATGCTAAGGTGACATTCTCTGCATTCATAGACCATATTTGTGTTGCTGTCCAGCATGGCTTGCAGCACCATCACTCATATCGGATGATGAATATCATCCAGATATATGAGTGGTTCAAAAACGTCTGAAGTAATAGAACCCAGTACAATGTCAATGACAATTAGTCTTCATCAGAGACAGAGGTATCATCAGGAGTGCCCCAGGGAAGTGCGATGGGACAGCTATTATTGTCTGTATATGTGAATGATCTGGCAGACAGGGTGAGCAGCAATCTGCAGCTGTTTGTTGACGATGCTGTGATGTATGGGAAGGTGTCCTCATTGATTGATCTCAGGAGGATACAGGATGGCTTAGACAAAGTTTCTAGTTGGTGTGACAAATGACAGCTAGTGCTATTATAGAAAAATGTATGTAATGCAGATGAGAAGGTAACCAATTCTGTTATGTTCAAAATACAGTATTACAGTTTTGTTGTTTAAATATCTCTACATAATATAGCAAACCAATATGTTATGGAACAAGCATGTAACAGTAGTAAAACATATGGTTTTAATGGTTGACTTTGGTTTATTGGGAGAGTTTAGGAAAAGTGTAGTTCACCTGTAAAGGACTCTGAGCATAGGGAACTAGTGCAACACACACTTGAGTACTGCTGGAGTGTTTGGGATCCCCACCAGGATTAAAGGAAAATGTCGAAACAATTTAGAGGTGGGCTGCTAGATTTGTTACTGGTAATTTCAAACAATGTGCAAGTATTATGGAGATGTTTTAGCAACTCAAATGGGAATCCCTGTAGGGAGTCTGTGTTGAGAAAATTTAGAGAACAGCCATTTGAAGCTTACTCCAGAATGATTTTACTGCCACTGTTGTACATTTCACATAAGGACCATAAAGGTCAGATGAGAGAAATTAGGTCTTATATGGCCCCATGTAGACAGTCATTTGACCCTCTCTCTATCTGTGAGTGGAACAGGAAAGGAAATGAATAAAACCTTCTCAGTTTTCAAGCGATGTCAATTTGAAAACTCAAAGGAAAATAATTACTAGTAGTGGTACAAGATACCCTCTGCCACACTCCACATGGTGGCTTGTAGAGTATGTGTCTAGATGCAAAACTATGTAAAGTTTTCCACTGCAATTTTTCTTTCTCAAGTGCATGTTTCCATGCATTGCTTTAGTTATACTACCTAATTTTAAACTGTTTTAAAATGTTATATTTTGTATTAATATATATTAACTTACATGTGACATTTGGTCTGTTCTTGTATCTAGCTAAGACTAAAAACAATAGCAAATAAATGAATAAATTGGAAAATGTGTTACCTGTGTCTCTTGCAGTTGCGACCATACAGTCTAATTTCTACTGCTTTCCTAATCACAGACACCAAACTGTTGGAATTGTGGGCCTGAACCCTCGTCTGTACAAACAGTTTTGTGTTTATTCATCAGACTGTTCTAGGAAACTGCTGCTTTTAAGTTTTCTGTATTTAAGTTGGCAAGTTCAACACAGCAATTAGCAACAGTCTGTATAGACTGCCCTACATAGCAGATGTCGCACTTGCTAGAAATATTATAGATCCCTGGTACTCTGAGGCTAGAGTATTTTTGACAGATCATGTTTCTTTAATTTTCATGGTTGGCGAGAAGACTGGTCTGATTCCTTGGCCAGTTTAGACTCTATTTACCTTACTCATTGTTGCACCATAGAATGGAAGTTGTTCTACCTGTTAGACCACATGACTTGGCTGAATGATATCATGTCTTGCTTTCCTTCTCAGATTTGAGCAAATTACACAGGCAGAATATGCACTGGGGTGGGAGTGGAGATGGGTCACATTTTTCATGAGTAATGGAAAGGTAATCAGGCATGGGCATGGGAAGAAGTAAGCTAAATAGGAAATATACATGGGTGAGGGTGAGGGCTTGGGGTGATGATGTATTCAAAGCCATAGGAGATTATATCACAACATTAAGATAAGACAGCGGACCGCATGTCCTAATGCATAACTGCAATTTTTATAACAATGTACTATACAAATTAATAGCAACCCCGCTTTCATCTGGTAACTTGTTAGATAGCCATTACATACGTTACATAATATTTCAAAGAGTGCAAACATTATAAACAACCTCATGCTTGGCTGAATGTGCAAACACATACAAAATGTCAGTAATATTCCATGAAGATAATAAACAATTTATAAATTATACAGAAAAGTAAACAATATCCAAACACAGGGCGAAGAAAGAAAGCCTTCACATGACTGAAAAACCACAGGTCAGACTGGTTTCCCAAAGACCATATCACTGCACCCAGTACCTAATGACTCTCAATACCAGTCATTATAAGATGACATCTTCATTTAGCTTTTATGTTCGCATTCGCAGTCACCAGTACCTAGAACAGTAAAATGATGTCTGCCTGGTCTACTCTTGTTTCATGTTCCTCCCTGCCCCAACCCCCACCCCACTTTCTTACCCATAGCTTTAGTCTATTTTCTGTTTACATCTTCCTTTGATCACGCATGGCCACTTCCCATTTAATCACACACAATCAACTCCACCCTTTTTTCTTGCTCCCCTCACCTCACTTGTGCATCCCACAAGTAATCATCATAAAAATAAATTGATGTGGTTTTTTAACCAGGGTGAGTGATGTGTGTTTAACTGATATAATAGATAATTTCCTATTAGTACTGTAATTATAATGCAATTCATGGTGGATTCAACTGCATGCCATTTTCCTATGTTTAATGTTGGGGTACACGATCTCTTCTTAGGCCTGGCGAACACTATCGCTCCTCTTCGTTGTACTTTTAGTGTTTGTAAATTTTAAGATATTTTATTGTACTGTGACTCTGTAGGTGCAGTGGCATTAGAAGTGAATAAAGAGAAATTTTCTGAGTGCCCTATGTTCCTCCACATTCCTCCTACCCATTCAAGTGCATATTCACCCATGCTTCTTCCTATGCCGACTTACTCATTGAAATGGAATGCACATGTGTATACAGCTGCAATAATTTAATAGCATGTTTATGCACTATGAAGGAATTTCACTTTCAACTTATTGTGTGTTTTTGCACCTAATAGAGTTACGGTAGGTGTCTGTTCCATATGTTAAGTTTGCCCATGCTAGAGCTTGCTGGCTGGTATTTATATACACTGAGATTATTTTGTATTCCTCCCACTACGTCTCTCTTGTCCTCCTTTTCTTCCCTTCCCATCCCATATCCCTTAGCCTTACCCATGTATTAATGAACTTTTGTTTGAATGTGATCTTTTTCACTTACATGATTCTTAGTTTTCATAAAGGACAAAACCCTTTACATGGTTTACAATTATTTTATGGTTTATAGTAGATTTTGTGAACAACTGTCCATCAAAATTTTACACAAGAATCCAGCATCCCTACAATTATGGTAGTTAATTTTGAAATGGCATAGCACTGTCAACTGAGCACCAGTGATACAATACATAATAATTGATATGATATTCTGAAATAAGGTTTTCTTGTGGTATGTAAATATGCTTGTTTATGAACCCATATGTTTGCTCTTAATATGTCATACGTAATTTGTGCTCGTATGGCAGCTGTGCTGTTTTTTGACAGATATTCTGAAGATGGGCATTGCCTAAAATGTGTTAATAAGAAAATTTCAATAACATTTGCACTCTTTGTTATTAGTGACTTAGATGGTAATAGGAACATGCTCAGTTATTCATAAAATCATTTCAGACATCTTGTGTGACTTCTGTTTGAAAATTTAACCAAAGAGGGCCTAGAAACTGCAATAACTTATCAGTATAATGTCCTGTATCTCAAAAGAGCTGCTCTATTCCAGTTACAATATTTAGCTGTCATTACCTGTTATTGCTTGATTAATATTTAGTCAAGTATCTACACCAGTGCTAGTGATTCACCCATTAAAATTTTACATTTCACCCCAGTTCCTTGTGCATTAATTAAAAAGAAAAGAAATAATTAAAAATACTCCCAACCCAAAAATAACAGTACCTCATTGTTGGAAAACCCATCATTATTTGTTCTGTTTCATGATCCTGCCATTGTTTCAGTTTTTACCTCTTTTTTATCTGAATCATTTTACAATTTTTTTGCTATCTTTAGTGTATTTAAAAATACAAGGCAGATGATTCATACAAGCCATCAAAATACTAAGAAGAATTTGGCCACAGCACTCCCAGAAATTTTGTGTCATGAGTTAATACCGTGGTTGAGCTCACTTCACTGAGAACTCTCAAAACAATCATTTAAACTCTTGCGTTGCAGTTTACCACTGTATTTGCTGAGATGCGGAGAGTTTTGTAAGATTCTGGCATCCAGAAAGTATTTATTGAAATTGTACATACAATATTACACCAGTGTTTATTTAGGCAAATAATTATTGACGTACCCTGAAATTTCAGCAGTTTCTAGAATACATGAGATTTGAAAATATATTCCAATTCTTGGACAAAATTTATTGCCTTTATTTGGTTCTCAACTACATCTTTACTTCAATTATACTTACTCTTTTTTCACTTTGTTCTTTTATTTCACTGCCCAGTTGACAGGTGCCTGCCAAGTCATCAGGCCTACCCTATTTAACCTGTAACTGATATGGTGGGTTCTTGTGGACTGCAGGGAATTTTGTTTTCTGTTTAGTTTGAATATTTGTAACACTGTGGCTCTGCAATCTCAGTACATTTTGGCCCATCTGCTCTGAATTGTCAAACAGATTGTTCGTATTTACAGCAGGGAAGTTTGTGCCTACACCAAATTTTGTTTAAGTTAGAGTGAGACTGACACCATCCTATTGCTTAAGAGCTTTCTCTCATAGGCTGAAGTGGTGTTACATTCTCACAAAGAAATGAAAGTAAGTGAACAGATATGTTAATGTACGAGGATACAAAAGTAGGCCTACACACTGAGTTGTTACATGAATTTATGAGGACCACGCTAGCTTGCTGTTAGTAATATTTCTACTTACAAGAGCTGTTGTATGTGTGTGTCAATGTAGCATGACGCTGGTTACAGATTGTGACACACAGATCACCAACATTATACATTTGAAACTGGCAAAAGTCTGAAACTGGCCAGTAGTGCAATAAAGGCATCTTGCACATTAAAACAGATAACCTACGCTGGCTTTTCCTAATGGGTCTGTAATTTAGAAATCTGACAGTGGATAACTGGCTATCTTCAATAATAATAATAATTATTATTATTACAAAAATTTTATCAACATCATAAAACAAAAGGATCATTTTGCTGAATTTGTCAGTTCATAACAAATGGCTGCATATATGTACATTTTCTACAAGAAACTGTGATACAATAAGGCACAGGTCTATAAGAAATTTACTCATAGGTGAGGGTTGATTTGAAGAAAGATAGCAATTCACCTTAGCAGTTAAGATCTGTATCAACAATATAAGGAAGAGATAGATTACTAAACATTGTGTCTGTCTGCAACTCAATGTGTCATCTTTATGGTGAGCAGCAATCTTTTTTTTCCTGATATTGTTGATATTCCAACCTGCAGTTTCCATAGTTTGATTTCATCCAAGATCCATTTTAGATTAGTTATTCCATAAATAATTTAACACTAAAACTGGATGATAAAGCATTTATATTAAATGATGCTAAACACACATAATGAAGCCAATACGAAATTGCCTTTATTCTGTGCAAAACAGAGATACTCGTCTAGCCATTGATGCAGGTTGATGATCAGTATTCTTCGTAGTTGGCTTTAAATTTTTCAGTGGAGCATGATCTGACTGAATTCTGAAGTGAATTGATGAGCCTCAATATAGTAGGTTTCTCCGATAAAGTGCATTTCTGTGGCTTATGAGATGAAACTTATCTATGTTTTTGGTATTGTGTTTGTTCAGATCAGAGTTTACCTTTAGGTTAGTGTTTGGGGCAACATAATCAGTTTAAAGGTATACAGATCAGCCAGAACATTGTGATCACCGACTGACTATCAATATAAACCCATCCAGGCAATAGCAGCATCACCTGGTGAGAAATGGCTGCTAGTCAGACAGATGCACAGGGCATTGTAGTATAAGTGAGTGTGCTGTCCATGTGTAGAATGGGGAAGGCACATGATCTGTCCGAGTTTGAACAAGGACAGATTTCGATGGACTGGCTGCTCAACAGAAGCATTTTGGAAACTGCACAACTTGTTGGGTGTTCGAGGAGTGCTGTGGTGAGTGTCTTGAACACATGGTGAAATCGCGGCCACCCCTCAGTAGCGATGTCAGACATCGTAGGCTGGGCAGAGTGGTAAAACAGGACAGGCAGCAGTGTGTGTGTGTGTGTGTGTGTGTGTGTGTGTGTGTGTGTGTGTGTGTGTGTGTGCGTGTGTGTGAACACACAGTACACCTCGGGCCTCAACACCCAAAAACCCACGCATATGCCAGTGTTGACAATGCAACACTGGCAACTGCAACTGAAATGGGAATGTGATCACCGGCTCCAGACATTGGTGCCATGGCAGAGCATTGCACGCTCTGATGAATGCCAACACTTTCTTCATCATCCTGACAGGAGGACATGAATCTGTCACCCTCCAGTGGAATGGCTCCTTGATACCTGTACTGCGGGATGCAGACTAGATGGTGGTAGCTTCATTTTGCTCTAGGGGACATTTGCTTGGGCATTGGGCATCCATGGGCCCAGGGCAGCTCATGCAAGGCACCATGATGGCCTAGGACTATCGTACACTGGTTGCACATGTACACCCCTTCATGACAATCATGTTTACTGACGGAACACGTATTTTCCAATAAGATAATGTGTCATGTCGCAACAGCAAGACTGTGATGGAGTGGTTCAAGGAACACAGTGGCAAGTTCCAGTTGATGTGCTGGCCCCCTAACTAGCCAAATCCGAAATCGATGGAACACATCTGGGATGTGATTGAACATGGTGTCTTGAGCTTATACCCAGAATCTACAGAGATTAGGTGACTTGTATGTGCATATGTGGTGCCAACTCCCTTCAGTGACCTACCAGTGCCTCACTGCTTCCATGCCATGATGCATCACTGCTGTTATCCATGCCAAATATGAACATACCTGGTATTGGGTAGGTCATCAGAATGTTCTGGATGATCAGTGTACATACTTATAACAGTTAATATCGCAACTTTAGGGAACAGAACACAGCATACGTCTCTTAGTTTTCACAACAAATTATTCTTACAGCCTCCTTCTGTAACTTTAAAAGCTTATGAAGATTTTTCTTGCATTTTGACATTCCATACTTTATACTAGAATACATTGACATATGATAAGCAGACCACATTATATGGGCATTGTTTCAGTATTTGCTCTGCATATTTGTTGTTGTGGTCTTCAGTCCTGAGACTGGTTTGATGCAGCTCTCCATGCTACTCTATCCTGTGCAAGCTTCTTCATCTCCCAGTACCTACTGCAGCCTACATCCTTCTGAATCTGTTTAGTGTATTCATCTCTTGGTCTCCCTCTACAATTTTTACCCTCCACACTGCCCTCCAATACTAAATTGGTGATCCCTCGATGTCTCAGAACATGTCCTACCAACCGATCCCTTCTTCTGGTCAAGTTGTGCCACAAGCTCCTCTTCTCCCCGATTCTATTCAGTACCTCCTCATTAGATATGTGATCTACCCATCTAATCATCAGCATTCTTCTGCAGCACCACATTTCGAAAGCTGCGATTCTCTTCTTGTCTAAGCATTTATCGTCCACGTTTCACTTCCATACATGGCTACACTCCATACAAATACTTTCAGAAATGACTTCCTGACATTTTAATCTATACTTGATGTTAAAAAATTTTTCTTCTTCAGAAACGCTTTCCTTGCCATTGCGTCTACATTTTATATCCTCTCTACTTTGTCCATCATCAGTTATTTTGCTCTCCAAATAGCAAAACTTCTTTACTACTTTAAGTGTCTCATTTCCTAATCTAATTCCCTCAGCATCACCTGACTTAATTCGACTACATTCCATTATCCTCATTTTGCTTTTGTTGGTGTTCATCTTATACCCTCCTTTCAAGACACTGTCCATTCCGTTCAACTGCTCTTCCAAGTCCTTTGCTGTCTCTGACTGAATTACAATGTCATCGGCAAACCTCAAAGTTTTTATTCCTTCTCCATGGATTTTAATACCTACTCCGAACTTTTCTTTTGTTTCCTTTATTGCTGGCTCAGTATACAGATTGAATAACATCGGGGAGAGGCTACAACCCTGTCTCTCTCCCTTCCCAACCACTGCTTCCCTTTCATGTCCCTCGACTCTTATATCTGCCATCTGGTTTCTGTACAAATTGTAAATAGCCTTTTGCTCCCTGTATTTTACCCCTGCTACCTTTAGAATTTGAAAGAGAGTATTCCAATCAACATTGTCAAAAGCTTTCTCTAAGTATACAAATGCTAGAAATGTAGGTTTGCCTTTCCTTAATCTTTCTTCTACGATAAGTCGTAGGGTCAGTATTGCCTCACGTGTGCCAATATTTCTACGGAATACAAACTGATCTTCCCTGAGGTCAGCTTCTATCAGTGTTTCCATTCGTCTGTAAAGAATTTGCATTAGTATTTTGCAGCTGTGACTTATTAAACTGATAGTTCGGTAATTTTCACATCTGTCAACACCTGCTTTCTTTGGGATTGGGATTATTATATTCGTCTTGAAGTCTGAGGGTATTTCACCTGTCTCATACATCTTGCTCACCAGATGATAGAGTTTTGTCAGGACTGTCTCTCACAAGGCTCTCAGTAGTTCTAATGGAATGTTGTGTACTCCGGGGGCCTTGTTTTGACTCAGGTCCTTCAGTGCTCTGTCAAACTCTTCACGCAATATCATATCTCCCATTTCATCTTCATTTACATCCTCTTCCATTTCCATAATATTGTCCTCAAGTACATCGCCCTTGTATAGACCCTCTATATACTCCTTCCACCTTTCTGCTTTTCCTTCTTTGCTTAGAACTGGGTTTCCATCAAAGCTCTTGATATTCATGCAAGTGGTTCTCCTTTCTCCAAAGGTCTCTCTAATTTTCCTGTAGGCAGTATCTATCTTACCCCTAGCCTCTTCATCCTTACATTTGTCCTCTAGCCATCCCTGCTTAGCCATTTTGCACTTCCTGTCGATATCATTTTTGAGAAGTTTGTATTCCTTTTTGCTTGCTTCATGTACTGCATTTTTATATTTTTTCCTTTCATCAATTAAATTCAATATTTCTTCTGTTAGCCAAGGGTTTCTACTAGCCCTCGTCTTTTTACCTATTTGATCCTCTGCTGCCTTCACTATTTCATCCCTCAAGGCTACCCATTCTTCTTCTAACGTATTTCTTTCCCCCATTCCTGTCAATTGTTCCCTTTATTTATTGCACATACATTTTAAGCCAGAGAATGAATATATGTATCCCAATATTGTTATTCCCAGGATTTTATATAGTTTTCTTTGATGGCAATATCAGTTCCAGAGCACAAGTGAATTTCAAAATCTGCCTTGTGGGATTAAATTAGATTACTGCTGATATCTTGTGCCGACAGTGAGAGGACTTTCATGAAAATACTGAATTATATCATTTTAATACAGTTACATAGTATTTGTAATTGCTCATGATCTTCATACTTGCACGCAATAGATGTAGCTTCAGCACAAAAAACTATCTTTGAATTTGGGGAGCAGTATTTTGTCATTTACATAAATCAACAAAAGAAAGCATCCCAGTATAAAGCCCTGGGCGCTCTGTACTACGTATCAGTAATGTTTGATCTGTGTGTGCCACTCGACATTCTTAAAATGAAAATTTATTTTTCTAGATAAGATTTTATTACACTGAACAACTATGAGCAAAATTACCCAGCCATTTTCCCACAGTATTTACTTCTCTCTCTACAAGCCACAGATAGAGATTAGCTAAATATGAGGGGGAGGTGGAAAATAAGTTTGCCCCGTCGACTGTGGAGAGAGTTGTGTGATATGGCAAAAGACGACATGGCAGGTGAACGCACATGTGCAAGACACTGATACACCATTTGGCAGAGGTCAACCGTGATCAAGCAGATGGTGATGTCACAGTGCCACTAAGAATGGGCATGTAAAGTATCAGGCACAGATATTCATAACCGCCTTGTAGAGGTGTATGGGTCAGGTGTGACGTCAAGGCAAATGGTGCAGAGATGGTGCCAGCAATTCAGCGCTGGACGTCAATGGACCTGCACGACCACTAGAGATGCAAATGTCAGGAAAGTGGGTACCATGATTAAAGTGAACTGGCTTATCACCATCGATGGAGTAGTGGCAGAACTTGGAATCGGACATGAGTGAACTCACAAGATCATCCACGGCATTCTTTGATACAGGAAGGTGTCAGCACGATGGGTGCCCCACCAACTGACCCCGACACACATGGGACAATGCATGGCACTCAGCCTGGAACAGCTCATGCGTTACCATGAATCTGGCAATGACCTTCTGTTTTGGATTGTGACAGTGAATGAAATGTGGGTCCACCATTACACGCCTGAATTGAAGGTTGCATCCATGGACTGGAAACACCCATCATCACCTGTCCAAAAGAAGTTCAAAAGCACTCCGTCTGCACGTAAAGTGCTACTCACAGTTTTCTGGGACGCCAAAGGAGTTTTGCTGGTGGACATTCTGGAGGATGCAACCATCAATGCTGTGCAGTACTGTACCACTCTGTCGAAATTGAAAGAGGTGATTCAGAAAAAGTGGCCTGGCCTTCTCAGATCTGGCGTTCTGCTGTTGGATGACTAAGCGAGACCACACGCGGCAACGGCAACGCAAAACCATATTGCAACTCTTGATTGGGAGCGCCTACACCATCCGCCTTACAGTCCAGATCCTGCACCAAGTGACTTCCATCTGTTTCCTGCTTTGAAGAAGACTCTCGCTGGAAGGCACTTTGGCAGCAATTCTGACATCAACCAAGCTGTTCAATGATTCTTCCATATGCAACGCCATGATTTTTTCCTGGAAGGCTTTTTGAAGCTTATAAAGCGGTATGACAAATGTCTCAATGTACTAGGAAATTATGTAGAAATGTAAAGATATGTCTTATCTTTCATGTCTCATGCCATAAATAGCATCATTAAACAAACCACAAGTACTTGTCAAACTGAGAAGAGAAAACAAAAATACCACTTATGTAAAAAATAAGAAAGGGAAGATTGCAAAGGAGTTCCTGACAGATAAATGTAAAACTTATTGGTTTTTGGATACATTACTCACTTATATCTTTCATCCAAAAACATAAGAAGGCTGTCAGTTTTGTGTCTTCAAGGCACAATGCTGCTTCATTGAGCATCACAACAAACAATCCTGAGGTAGAAGAGTACTGTGATACTACCTAAGAAGAAATTGATGCACCACTGGATGTGAAGTGCACAGTTTAGTCTACCCAGCAGGTGTGGCAGAAGATGGCCACACTGTTCTATGCCATCATGAATATTTATGTGGTAAATACACTGATGATGTATTCATCACTGACAGAAGATTAAAGAATGACATTTTTGCATCAAGCTCCCAAAATGGCAGTTGATGAGACCATATCTGAAGAGACAGCTATCAACCCACACTTTCCACAGGAGGTAGGAATTCCAATTAGCAGAATTCTGAAATGTGGGTCTTTTAAGCCTAGAGCTGGTCTAGCAAAACAAGTAAGATGTGACGTGTCACAGATCAAAGATGAGAAAACAAAAGGTTACTGTATTGGTTACAGCACACAAATATGTGGTGACTAAAAAGTGTGTTCAAAAAACTATGTACATTTGTTTAATTCCTGGTTTAAGTAATTTACTATATCTCATTGCTGTAATTCCTACTGTTATCCATTAATATCACAATGTGAACAACTACTTTTTTACTTAAAATAAAACTATTGAGAGTTTCATTTTGAGGCCCCTCATTTTGAAATCTGGATGACATCAACTGTGGTGGCCCAGTGTAATGTTAAGCTCCCTCTATACAGCGTAAGCGTTTTCATTTCTTTGTCACCACGTTTTATTTATATATTTTCCTGTCTGTTATTTGCTGTTTGAAACTGAATGAGTTGAGTCTTGTTCACACTGAGTGACATTCCATTTGAAGTTAACCAATCTAGACCTTGTTTGAATACAGTGGTCTCTAGACTGTAATGGGTGTATTGTCAAACATAATGGTTGTGGCATCAGCAAACAGGGTGAAGTATGCTTTTTGTGTCAAACAGTATGGCAGATCATTGATAAAGATGAGGAAGAGTAAGAGACCCAGCACCAAGACCTGTGCCACTCCACATTTGATTGTGCCCCAGTCAAAGCAGGTAGGTGCCATTACAGAATTGTTCAATAATACCTTCTGCTTTGTGTTGTGTAGATATGACTCGGGCCACATCCTTACTCTACCATTTAATCCATAGTGCCCAGCCTTTGTGTGAAGTATTTTGTGATATACACAGTCTAATGTTTTAGGTGGATCACAGAAGATTACAACTGGTGACATTTTATTGTTTATGGATTAAGGAGTTGGTTGACAATTGAGAGAATGGCGTGTTCAGGTGAAGTACCCTTTTGAAATCCAAACTAATTTTTATTAAGGATATTCAGCTTTTGCTAAGAGGATTTCATGGGTAACACTGTCAAAGGCCTTAGAGACATGACTTAAACCCACAGTCCTGTGTAAATGAGGCTATCTCACAAACGAACTCTAAGTTAGCAAAGTTGTGTAAGCATTTTAACACTACTTGTGTTATAGATATAAGTAGTTTTGGATGAGAATTATTTACAAGACATGGTATGCACCTGAACAGATCATGAAAAAAAGCATTAGGTACCCTCTGAAAAACAAAAATATTGGAAGAAGTCCACAAATGTACCCCAAAGTTGGAACCAATTGCACTTAAATGGCTCCAGCCATCAAGTCAGACTCGGTTTCAAACTCAAATGTTTCAGGAAATTGCTAGTAATGAACGTACTGTGTCTGTAGCTACAGATAATTTTTTAGGCAAAAGTTTACATCTGTCTCTAATTCCAAAGAAATGACGATTTTTCACCAAAATGTGGGAGGACTTGGTAATAAAGTAAATGATATTACTGTTCTGTTAGAGGAACCACAAGGAATAAAAGATACTGATGTATTATGTTTTAGTGAACATCATGTGAAAGACATTGAAAGGTTACAGCTAAGTGGTTACTGCCAGGCAGCGCATTACTCTAGAACCATCATGGAAAAAGGTGGAGTGGTAATTTATGTAAAAAAACAACATATCTTACAATGCATTAAATTTAAAGAGCTATTGTATAGAGCAACGAATTGAAGTATGTGGTGTTGAGATTACTGTAAATGACTTCACGGCTGTAGTGTTAGCACTGTATAGATCTCCCTCAGGGAATTTGAATGTATTTCTTAAGCACTTAGATTCTTTATTATCCATACTGTACTCAAAGTCCAAGAACTTTATAATTACTGGTGACTTTAATGTTAATTTCCTAAATGAGAGCAATAGTAAAGCTGATTTAGTACATTTAATGGAGTCTTATAATCTGATGGCAACAGTATATTTCCCAACTAGGGTTACTGTTAACAGTAAAAGTCTGATAGATAATATATTTATTGATAAGTCTAAATGCAATGAGATCGAGTACATCCAATCGTTCTGATCATGGTGGTCAATTGCTTAGGCTCAATTACATCAGTGTGTGCAACAGTTCTGAGCATTCTTGAAAATATTTTAAGATAATAAATGAACAGGGCCTTAAAAAATTCAATGACAGCCTAAAAGAGATAGATTGGAGCCCAGTTTATAGGGAAACAGATGTAAACAAAAAGTACAATTCATTTTTAAATGAATTCATGTCTGTATTTGAGTCCATCTTTCCCAAAAAAAGTAGTTAGAAACAGTCATATAGGCAATGCCAAGAAGTCTTGGATCACTACAGGGATAATAACATCTTGTAGAACAAAGATAATGTTATACAGTTCTCTCAGGACTTGTAATGATCCAAAGAAATGACAACACTATAAACTTTACTGTACCATTCTCAAGAAGGTTATAACTAACTCTAAAAGTATGTGCATAAAATCAGAAATTGAAAGCTCAGAAAATAATATTAAAACTATATGGAATGTAATAAAGAGGGAAACTGGCAGGACAACAGGGAACATGTCTCAGGTAGAGATTAAAACAGGGGACAGTGTCATAAAGAAATCTGAGTTGGTTGCAGAAATATTTAATAACCACTTTTTGAGAGCAGCAGAGAAGACAGGCTGTAATGGTTCTATGGAAGAATCACTGTCCCTCCTACAGAAAGCAATTAGCAACAGAATCTCACAGTTATCTTTACCTCCAGTTACTGTAAGCGAAGTCATAAGAGTAATTAGATCATTAAAAAATAAAAATTCTGCTGGTGTGGACAATATTTCTAGTAAAATACTGAAACACAGTTATAAATTTGTTAGTCCCGTCTTATGCAACATATACAATACATCCCTACAAGAAGGGATTGTCCCTGACAGACTAAAGTTGGCTGTAGTGATTCCTCTCTTTAAAAAAGGTGATAAAAGCATTGTTACAAACTATCGCCCAGTATCCCTATTAACTACCTTCTCGAAAATTCTAGAAAAACTCAATCACAGGAGGATGCAGTAACCTAACATTGAAGTGACTCAAAAGTTTTAATGTGCAAGTATTCATGAACACAGTTACTAATTACTGTATCCTTCCAAGTAGGTAGTCACACAAAAGGGACAGCAAGAATAATTTGGAAATAACACTGTTCACAGTCTGATCCTATTGTCACAGTTAGCAGAAGGCATTATTGGAAGATTAACACATTTCTTACTACAAGTCCACAATCGGGCACTAAAAACAGTCACCGAATAAACTCTTAGACACAAGATTTAGATAACTCATGATTCATTTTTGATCTGTATCATGTACTAAATCATCGGTGGTACATCATTTAATAATTTTGGGCATAGACCTTGCTTACATCATACTGCCTACAGACTGACTGAAAAGGCTTCTGAAATATTCCTGTTATAATTTAGCAATAATTAAAACCACTTTCAGTAATTATTGTCCAATATCTTTCTACAAAGTACAATTAAAGATCTCTATTTCTCAATAACTGAATAGCGTAATAAAGATTGTTTCACTAAGGACTTTTAGATAAAACAATAATTGCTATTACATTCTGCTGTCTTATTTGCCAAAATATTGTATTCTACTTCAGTGACAATGTTATTACAAAATATCTTAATTACTCAAACTAAGTTAAGGCAAAAGTGACTACCGTATTTCCAGCATCAGCTTTACTTCTTTACATAACCTTTTGTTCTCCTTTTATTTGAAATTTAGCAGTTGGGTATATAGGGAAGGTAGGAGACGATGTACTGGCAGAAATAAAGCTGTGGGGACAGGGCGTGAGTCATGCTTGGGTAGCTCAGATGGTAGAGCACTTGCCTGCTAAATGCAAAGGTCCCAAGTTCGAGTCTCTGTCTCACACTGAGTTTTAATCTGCCAGGAAGTTTCAGTTGGGTATATGTTTACATGTAAACAGTAATAATGAGGTTTGTAGTTACTGCTAATTATAATTAGCATAATTTTTGAGGTAGACTAATTGCACCAACAGATTCTGCTTAACTAGTTGAAAGTACTTGACAATAAAGTGAAGCTGGTTAAGCCCTGAGCTAATATTTGAAATTTTTAGTATTGTGTGTATCCCATGTAAGTGACAATCTTGAAGACATCTGGAAAAAAAAAAAAAGCTGGAGGTGGGAGGAGAGGGGAGGTGGGGGAGGGAAAATAATGTAGCAGGTGGAAAGAATCTACTTGCCTTATTACACAGTAGAGACTTCAATGGCAATTGAAATAAACTGGGTTCAAGATCAGAGACACAGGGGAAAGGAAATGGATAGAGGGGGAGGATGAAAATAATACAGTGAGCGGGAAAGAGGTGGGAGTAAGAGGTGGTGGAGAGAGATAGGAGAGAAGAGGAGGTAGACTACGAGAGGGGAGTGGGGAGGAAAAGGAGGTGGGCAAGGAGAGGGGTAGGGGGAGGAAGAGAAGATGAACAGTGGGAAGAGAACATGGACAGAAAAGGGGTTTAAAATGTACATCCAATTCTCAACCATATTTAGTAGTTGCAAAGCATTGCCAGGTTCACAAGTCTTTAGTAACAAAAAAGGAGATTCTGAACTGTAATCCATTTCAACGAAGTGACTTGTGGAACTGTGATGACACCAGTTTAAGAACAGCCCACAAAATCCTGGTACCAGAATGTTGGAGGAACTGATGAGAGAGATTATGGAGTGACTGCTGTTGGCAGCAACATCTCACGTTAATTTGTTTTTCCCAGCGCTAATTTCAAGCCTCCAACACTACGTGGGGCACCTACAGCATTACCTGGAATAGTGAATTTCTCAGGTTAGTCTATTGCACCAATTTGTCCCACAGGTTTTCTAGTCCTTTGTTCTTCATTTAATGCCAAGTATATAAAGGCTAACTTTGTAGCTCACGGACAACCATGAAACTTGGTTTGAGGATACCAATCATTAGCTTGGAGAAAGCAAATGGTGTAAGAATAATGTCATTCCCTCCACATTCCAGCTGCAAAGTGCAGCCTTGTAACAGAAGTGTACCATACCCTGGAGACCACACTCTGTGGAAAATGAGTACTGTAATGTTGTGTGTTATTTTGCCATTTAAAACTTTTGACGTTTGGTTGCAAATAACTTCATGTTAACTGCAGGTAATGCTGAAGAGCCCACAAAGAGTGGATTAATTACAGCCAGTACAGATGCATTTAAAAAAATCAGTTTTCCCACTCTCCATATGTGAATTTAATAGGAAAAACCCCTAATAAATGGCACAATGGGATGTACCCTCTGCCATGCACTTCACAATGTTTTGCAGAGTATAGATGTAGATGTGTCACAGTTTACTAATGATTCCTATACTAGAACTGTCACGTAATCAAAAACAAAATTAAAGGGTTTCATGCTGCAGGTTTTATGCCACCAGGTGGGAATATCAAACAATGGAAACTCCAGGTAGGGATATCAATAACATAGGAAAAGGTAGATTGTTATTTACTGTAAGGATAACACACTAAGTTGCAGACAGGCACAGTTAAATGGCACTTACACAGCCTCACATACACACGACTGCCGACTCTGGCAGTTCAAGCCAGAATTTCTTTCATTATATGCTATCAAAGGATCTATGATGGATTGGAGAAAGCAAACGAGTCTTTCCTCTCACAATCCCACCATATGTACTGACAGATCAACTGATGTAATTACATATAAATGTGGCAAGTTGGCTGGGTATGGCACAACAGAATACGTCTGCTGGTGTCAGGTCACATGGAAAAACACATGTGTCAGATTTAAGGGCTTCTGTGGAGTTCCACATTCTAACTTGTCACAACCTGCTGATGTTTACTGCAGGCTCTTTGGTGTGCATATTGACAATGCCTCTGTGCTATGAAATTTTCTCAGGGACTGTCATTTGGACCCTGTTGAAGCCTACCACTGATTTTGTCTAGAGCATGAGATTATGCATCTACTCAGTCTGGGACTGCCTTTGCTCACCATTTGACAGACAGTTGTGATTTTAGTGGACAAAGTGTTGACATATGAGTGCACTGAGTGTGTGCTTCATTTCTGAGTGCTTTCCAGTTCAACCTACAAACACTGTTATTCAACACCAACGTGTCAGTTATTTGACCAACTTTCACTGAACTGTATAGACCCCAAGTTAATCACCTCCACAAGTATTTGTTTTGTGTATTTATAGAAGAGTTAGTACTATTACTTTCTGTGTTTTAATCGTAAATATGTTACCCTTAATATGCCTGTGTTGTTGGAGAAGCTGATTCTACACCACCATCCGCTAAAAAAAAAAAAAAAAAAAAAAAAAAAAAAAAAAAAAAAATGTTTCTCTAGTTAGTCATACTGAAATTAGTTTTATCAATCCGTTGACTACATTCTTGATAGTATAAGATGATGTACAACTTTTCCCAAAAGCACAGGTGAGAAAGGAAACACGAAAGTGTAGGCTCAGAGGGAAGTGTACAATGCTAGCAGAGCAGTTGGGAAAGCAACATTAAAAGATGGAGAAGTGAAAATCACAAAGTTGTTTTTATATGATGTCGATAGTCTGAGATGAAAACTGAGGTTTTATTTGATAAAATGGCTAAAGTGTTACTTGCCTAATGCGAAATGCGATGCCAGTTCAGTTCAGGTTAGTTTTTCTGCATACTTCATGATTAATAATTAGGACAATTTAACCTCCTGTTAAATGTGTCAATAGTTTACAAATAAGACAGCCATTCTCTGTGAAAAAGTGGCTACTTGCTGGCCATTTACATAACTGGATATTTTATTTTACTCTTAAATTAAAACGCAAGTTTATAAATGCAACCTAACCAGGTAAGCACTACAAACAAGGGACGATCAATGAGTTACCATTCGAGGGCATTACTGTAGTGTACAAGCAACATAGTGCAACTCCAATGCAGCAATATAACCCCCAACATATGGGTAAGGGACTAGTGTGACATTTGTGTCTTTTCAACGTATATATAGTAAATGCGGAAATGTGAAGTATGGTGATGTTGTTACCACATGTGCCCAAAACAAAACCAATGTGCTGATATTCTTTGCTTAACTGTTGAAGGACAAACACAAGTAGACATCCATCAGAGAATTACGAATGTATATGGGGCAGCTGTAGAATGGTATGCATAGTTCTGTGACGGTCACAATGTGACACGAGACTACAGTTGATGTGCAAAGTTACGCCAACAGGTGTGGGAGACACTCGAGCATCCACCATTCCATCCTGATCCCTCCCCATGTGATTATCGTGCCTTTGGTCCTTAAAGAAGGCCTCGAAGGCTTGACAATTCCTGTCATATGAGGACATGAGCAGGCCATTACAGGCTACTTCACGCAGCACAACACAGTGTTTTATCAAATGGGTATCTTCAACCTAGTGTTTTAGTGGGTTGATTACCTCAATTCTCATAGTGGTTTTTCCTGAGTGGCAAACCAATTTTGGATGGTACAGCCTTTGAAAAGAAACTTTTTGACTGCTCCTGATATTATACACTCAGAAACTCATCTATGGACTAAAAGGATTGGTGAGGAGATGTAACTGGAGTTTGTTTTTCAAACTTTCGATATCTGTCAGAAGCTTTAATATAGAATGGAGATGGTTGAATATGCTTATGGCTGCATACTTTGTTCCTTTCTGTGCAAGAGAAAGATCCAGAGTAAGAAAAGCAGTGTGAAGTTTTAGTCTTTCATTTCAGTGCAGATCCTTTTGATCAAGGGGATTATATTCTCATAAATTTATCACAAAAGAAAACATTTAAGTAGAATCAACCACACAGACGATGAAATTTGGTCAGGTGTTGCTTTATTCCACATATTTCATTCTCTGTAGCCTTCTGGGGCAGTCAAAGGCCCCCTTCTTTTTCTCATCTTTATCAATGACCATCCCTTGCATACCAGCTTTAGAACCCACTTTACTCTTTTTTCTGATGACGCCTCTATCCTCATCAACAAAACTCCCAATCTCAATCTTGAGGAATCGGCCAACATTGTCTTTAGTGAAGTATGTAATTGGTTTGTAAATAATGGGTTATCACTAAATGTTAATAAGATTCAGTTTGTGCATTTCCAAGTAAGGAAAAATTTGAGGATCAATTAAGTATTACATTGAATGGTAGTGAGTTACTGCAAGTTGAGTCAACCAGGTTTCTGGGTGTAAACATTGACAACAGTCTACAATGATCTGAACGTATTTTGCACCTCCACAAAAAACTCAGCTCAGCAACATTCGCTGTTCGTATTGTTTCCACTGTATGTGACTGAGACACCTCAAAAACTGCTTACTTTAGTTATTTCCATGCATTATTGCTGTATGGTATGGTTTTCTGGGGTAATCAGCCACTATCCAAAAAAATATTAATTGCCCAAAAGAGAGTTATTAGGATAATGAGCGGAGTCCAGCCTAGACATAGGAATGTTTTCAGAAAATTACGGATACTGACAATCACATGCCAATATATTTACACCCTGTTATGTTTCATTGGTAAAAATGGACAATCGTACAAAACCAAACGGTAGAATAGAGTTAAATGTAATAGACTTTTTCATTTACTAATTTGATATGCTATTGTGCATTACAATACTCACAATCACTGTTAACATTACTGTGTCTTTCATTTAGCTATTAAGATCTACCATATTTTTAATGTAATTTTTCTATACCTATTAATGTGTATTTTGTGTTATACCAGATATCCTCTTGCAAGAGGTACTTTTATATATTTCTTTTGTATTATTTGTAATAATTCTGTACAAGTGGCCATTCAGATGGCCACATATAAGATTTGGCCCCATGAGATAGTTGCGTACAATGCTGGCCCAGATATTCACAGCAGAACATACTTGATGGTGTGACCCTACTACAGTGTGAGAGTTTTCCTCATCCCACACATGGCTATTCCTGCTGTTCGAAGTACCATCACAATCAAATGAAGCCTCATCAGTAAACAGAACAATTTGGAGGAAATCTGGTCAATCAATCCACTGCCCCTGTTAGCTGAGTGGTCAGTGCAACAGACTGTCAATCCTAAGGGCCCGGGTTCGATTCCTGGTTGGGTCAGAGATTTTCTCTGCTCAGGGACTAGGTGTTGTGCTGTCCTAATCATCATAATTTCATCCCCATTGACGCGCAAGTCGCCGAAGTGGCGTCAAATCGAAAGACTTGAACCAGGCAAGCGGTCTACCTGACGGGAGGCCCTCGTCACATGCCATAATTATTAATCCACTGTTGGACAAACCACTGACACAATGCAATCCTTAGTGCAAAGTCAGTCACAAGTAGTGCATGGACTCACTGCGGGTGATATGGGTGTAATTGTTGTTGATGGAGTATTCACCACACACTAATGTGTGATGTGTCTGTTTCACATGAAATACAATGAGTACTTGTAGTGGGGTCTGCTGCAACATGTTCCAGCACCTTTTATTCAAAATCCAACATGCAAGTGGTCATGATGTTGCCATGTCCCTCATTTCTTCTGTCCAATGAACCAGAATCCCACATTTGTCAATCTAGAGAAACAACCACTCATCATGATGGAGGATGCCTGTTAGGAAATTGGACCTGGTACAGCCTTTCAACAGCATGACCATTGAAATTTACTTCCCCATACACATGTCAGTGAGTTCTGTGAAATTGTTCCAGTACTGCTCCATCATATTGTACTACACATCTCTGAACAGCACTGAAAAATGAATGGCTCTATCACTGATTCATAGCCTGTTCTGTCATGGCACAATGCAAATACGATACAGCAAGGCCACCTTCCAGACAGATAAAGTAAACTAAAACGCCATCATGACTTCCTGGTAATCAGGCTAGTCCTCCTTGTTTCCTCACAGGAAATAAGAAATGTAAATGTAAGTTAAAATGTTTCAAATAGCTCTGAGCACTATGGGACTTAACATCTGAGGTCATCAGTCCCCTAGAACTTAGAGCTACTTAAACCTAAATAACCTAAGGACATCACGCATATCCATGCCCGAGGCAGGATTCGAACCTGCGACCGTAGCGGTCGCGCGGTTCCAGATTGAAGCGCCTAGAAGCACTCGGCCACAACAGCCAGCATAAATGTAAGTAAACAGTGCAATATGTGTATACTTGTATGCATGTGAGTAGTAAATAGGAATGCTAGACAAAGCTGGTTTCCCCAACCCCAGGTTCCCAAGCTAAAATTGTTTGGTGGAGCGTTTTCTATGTCCTGTTACATTTATGCACACTCTCACAGAAACACCTTGCATATTTGATCAGAGCACAATTACATTACGTGTCGCCTAAGCAAAGTACTGGCAACAACTGTCTTTAGGCAGCGATAATGCTCACTGTGTGTGTCATCACGATGACTATCTACGTGGTGTCACAGATGTAAGAATATTTGCCTTTGATAATGCCATTGCAATCAAGTACACATTATGCATCTGACAGCAGATAAACAGTAGCTGTACAGTAAAGCCACAGACACCAGCTCTTGCCAAAGTAGTAGCTCCCTTACTAATATATTCAATTACCTTTAGATGGTATATGTATGAATAGCATCAAGCAGTGTACTGGTGGTTTATTGTTATTACAGTATGGGATGGGTGGAAAGTAGCTTCCTGTTTTTAATATTTTTCCCTCCTAAAATACTGTAGGCATAAATTCTATTTTTTGCACTCATGTAGTTATTGTACACCATTAATTTTAAATTCAGTGTGCACTCCAATATTTTCTAGGCAGTTTCTGAAATCAACAGGTAAATTAGCTCTGACCATCCTCAATAATTTGGTGGGAATACCATTTATGACCTCACCGATCTTATTTTCATGCTTGCCAAGAGTTTGCTGATTGCTACAATACACTTCTTCCTTAGCCTACTTCCATAAAAAGAAGCCACATGGGGTGAGGTCTGGACTTCTTGCTGCACATTCTGTGGGATCTCAGCGACCTATTCAGCATCTTGTGAAGTGTTAGTAGAGCCATTGTAGGTGTAATGAGGAGGAGATCCATCTTGGGTAAACAGCAGTTCATGTGAATTGTCGCACTCAGAAATGGTAGGCCATAGAAAATGTTCTAACATTTGCAGGTATCTGTCAGTGTCTCAATTGACAGGATCCAATGACACTGGAAGAACTTAATCTACACCACACTGTCACTTTTTGCTTTCCCTGCATTTTTTCAGTAGTGCCTTTGGGATCACCTTTTGTCCAGTAATCTCTATAATGAGGATAAACAACCCCCCTCCCTTGCATGAATCATGGCTTCAGCACTCCACAGGTGTTGATGATGTTCATGCGATGCCAGTTGCTGTCAGAACATCTAGAAAGAACAAACCACCTTCATCATTGCCAGTTTTTTGCATAACATTGTTGAAAACTGTTGTCAGTTGTGTATTTATTGTGGAACATTTACAAAAGTTTGCTGTTGCAATGAACAGCATCATAACTCATTTCTCATAGTAAATCACTGCTAATCCCTTTGGTTTGAATTGGTCTACTCAATACAGAGTATGATGAATCTTTGCCAGGTATCATTATTATGTGGTCTTCCACCTTCATGAGAGCTTCATTGTAGTTTAAATCAATCTATGTAGTAGTAAGGTATTTAAATGTGTGCATTATATCCTCTCCCATGTCAGTTTTGTAGTTTTCGCACACCTGTTGTGGATCTGAAAGCCCAGAGGTTGCCATTAATATTGCAAAAAGCTGCCTCACTTTTGTCACTGATCTGTGCCGTACGGCCTCCTCCAATGTTGGAGCAAAATGGTTATCTCTTCCTACCAACTCTTAGCCCTCACCTGTCTAAATATCAATAATTCCTGACCCTTGCATTTTTTAAGATCTTTGAAACAGATTGGGCCTCACACATGGTGCAGCATCATTTTCAAGCAAAAGCATTCCATGTTGCTGACATGCACCATATAGACTCTGCCTAAAACACAGCCAGATTTAACACCAGGTCAATTGTGAACATGGATTCCTTGAATGTGACATTTCCATTCTGTCCTTGATACAATCCAGGTATTATATCTAGTCACCTCAACATATAAAATGGTTTTTGTGAAATCGTTGCTTGGACAATGATCAAAAAATGCAATCAGTGGTGCTTTTTGCAGGTTTAATATTATCTAACAAAAATTATTTATTAAAATACACTCTTTCACCATTCTCTAAATGAACATTGATGTGTGCGATGGTGGGGTGTCTCCGAATTGCAGAAAACCTAAAAGACGCCACACAGCTTCGTTGCTACTGAAATAACAGCTGGACTGATACCTGTGCACTTGATTTACCAGATTTGTGAGATCTTTGTTTCTGAAGTTGAAAATAGCTTATTTACTGCCTCTGTTAATGTATTTCAAAATACATTTTATGGCATGCAGTGAACTGCAAGCCTCCAAATTGGTATGTGCTTTAAACATTATTGACAAAATTGGGTAATAGAGGACAACCCACCTATTATTGACATTAACATAACCGCCTTTTCGAAGCTTTACCACTGATGTCTGACTGTCGTGTTCTGGTGCTCTACATCAGTACAGAGGATATCTGTGTATGGTCTGCTTTTGAGGCCTACATGGGAACTTTTTTGTGCAATACACATCTTTGATGCAAGGAGATTGAGAATTGTTAAATCCATATAAGCCATGGATCACGCTTTTTCAATAATTTTGTGCAGTGTCTTGTCAGTACTTGAATTGGGTATTTTTGCACTTTGACAAGGTCTCAACCTATATTTTAACCAAAGTAAAATATGTACATGCTGTAAGCTCACTTTTGTCACCCAGCAGAATACATAAAACATAGCATTTTTCCATATATTTTTCCCTTAGTAATAACTGACATTAGCTTCTTTATTTTTAGTAAAAATTCTTGCTACTATATCATGTCTATGAACAGCCACATGTCCTGGTAATAAATCAACTACTTCCTTCCATGCTGGGTTACATGTTGTCTTGAGTATACTCATGCAGGTATTGTGGACTATTAACAGATGAATAGGATAGGGTTACCATCTTGCCCATATTATTAGGATTTATATTTGTATCATTCGCAACACTGTCTTTCAGATAAATATAATTCCCTTCTCTCAATTAAGCTTTATTAAATGATATGTATCACAGCCATTCACTTTCCACCTTAACATACATTTATAAGCAATACTGATTGGCGAGTTGCGTGCATTGTGATATCATATTAAAATCATTTTGTTGTATAATCATATGATGTGCGTAACAGTCAATACATGGCACTTTTTTCAATACATGGCACTTTTTTGTTTTGGAAGGATAAGCATGTTGTAGGCTCAAATTGTGGATACTGGAATGCATCATAATATATTTGTGCATGAGACACCTTGGTTAGTCTGCCATCATGAACATTCTGTGACTTTAAAACTGTTCAACTATACCCAAGGCTGCTACTTCATTTATTAATGCTGCAATATATCACCCACATATTCCCTACTTGGATATTACTAAACCTACAGTCCATTTCATTGGTTTCATCACCGCTGAAATAAATCTGTAAGAACTTGCTGTGATGATTGTCTGGTGAAAGCAAAGAGACAATTCTATGGTAAATTTGACCTTGAATCATAAAAGTTGGTGAAAAACCTGGCATTTGATTTCTGCGTCCCCGCCAAATGAAGTTATCTGAAAGCACGCATTATATTTTCTTATATATATATATATCTAAAAAGAAAGATGTGAGACTTACCAAACAAAAGCGCTGGCAGGTCGACAGACACAAAAACAAACACAAATATACACACAAAATTCAAGCTTTCGCAACAAACTGTTGCCTCATCAGGAAAGAGGGAAGGAGAGGGAAAGACGAAAGGATGTGGGTTTTAAGGGAGAGGGTAAGGAGTCATTCCAATCCCGGGAGCGGAAAGACTTACCTTAGGGGGAAAAAAGGACAGGTATACACTCGCACACACACACACATATCCATCCACACATACAGACACAAGCAGACATATTTAAATGATGCTGCCATTGTGAACATTCAGGGGTCTCAAAAGCTAAAAGAGATGCATGATGCTCAGCATCAAAACAGCAATTGGCTTCTGTCTATTCCACCATCTGTAGGTCTAAAGACAGCATTATGTTCTGCCTACAAGGTCGGGCAGATCTGAGATTGCTCCAAGGTTTGTTGCATTCTAGTGGCTTCAGTAACTTGACCTCTCTTTGATCGATTTGCTAAATCAGACTTACATTTTCAAGGCATATCATAATAATTTTAAATATAGTTCTCAAGTTTGCCATCAGGTTCTATTGTTGTGTCTCCACAAAAAATCTCCAGCTATGCAAAGTGGTGCAGCAACTCAATACCATAAGTCATGCACTCAGTAACACTGGATTCGTACTGTCATGCAATAACATATAAACAGGAAAGCCCGTATTACACAAAGACTTATACCTGCACCACAGCACACCAAACACATGTGTTTGGAAGTGCATACCAGTTTACGTTGTCCAATTACATGACACGTGTGGGATAGAACGACACGAATCCAAACATGTGCATTAGACGTCAATAACATGAAAAACTCAAAAGTGCACTTTCCAATTTCTTGTAAAACCTTTCCTTCAAATTAAAAATTTCTAAGGGCTCAAGATTCTTTTTCATTAGGTATTTGCGTTTATTTTTGTTACTATTGGCTATTAAGTAACTCTTCTTCCCTTATATAATGTAAAATGGAGTGAATAGAAACAGTGGGGGTGAATACAGACCAAACTCCATATACATAATTACTCTGAAAACTGTAAGTTTGTATTTGACATTATTTTTAATTACTATTGGTTTTGGGTCAGCAACACTTTAAACCAACAAAGAAATTATGTTTTATTTGTTTGGCAGCACTGTACATTGACATTTATCCTAGTGTCTTTCTCGAAAGTTTTCAAGATGTTTTCCTACCTACTTTGAACTTCTCTGGAAAGTAAATATGAATTATATGTGTGCTAGTTAATGGCATTGTAAATACTACTTCTAACATCTGTATAAAACAGTAAAGGTTGGGTTCTGTTTTACATTAAACGAATCAGCTCTTGAGAATTATCATATTTTTTACATTTGGTTTTTATAGTTTGTGCAGTGAATAGAAACATAACAATTTTGGTGTTTCTATTCACCTGATTATAGTAAGATTAAAAAGAAATCTAGTATGCCATGCTAATGCTGTATAAAAAGCTATTATCCATTCTCTACTTATATTATATGAATAACTAACATATTCTTCTCGTTTCAGAGCTGCTGTTCAAGTATGTCATGGAAATACAAACACAGCACTGGGGGCGGTTACAAGAAATACTGTCCAGATCATATAAAAAATGCCCTCTCTAACATCGAATCTGGTGTTAGCCTGCAGAAAGTAGCTGAAAAATGTGGGATTCATTATAGTGAATTGCACAGACACCTAAAAGGTAGCCTCAATTTTAAACTTCTGGCTGGGAAAACTGTTCCGTCTTTCAAAGAATTGAAGCTGTCTGTAGATAGATTGAAAATATGCAGCGAATGGGGCTATCCTAATGACTCTGCAGTTTTACAACTTCTACTAGAGGACTTTCTGGACAAAAAGGGGTACAGGTGGAAAGGTTTAAGCGTAATATCCCAGTCATGATTTTGTGGAATCATTTATGAGACAATACAAAGATCAACTGACAGAGCAAATGTGCCAAAACATAAAACACTCCAGAGCCAGTGTCCATCTACATGGGTACGCTGCTAGTAACACTTAGGTGCCTGACAAAGAGTGACACCAGAAACTGCCAACAGTTACTTTGATGAACTGTCAAACAAAATAGAGAATTTGCCGCTGTCCAATATAATGAATTATGATGAGATGGACCTTACAGGCAGTTGAGGAAAATGAAATGTAATCACACGGAGGGGAACTAAATATCCTAAAAGGGTCATGCACTCCAGGAAGGTATTGACCCCCATGATGTTTCCAGTTGCTGCAGAGAGCACAATACCATCTTCTTATGTTGTCTATAATGCTTTGCATTTATATCAATGCCGGACTAAAGGTAGGCCAAAATGTGCAGAGTACGTGAAAGAACTTGCCCCCCTTCTAACAGCCGTGTACCGCAAGTCTCTAGAGGAACAGAGGGTTCCAAATGATTGGAAAAGAGCACAGGTAGTCCCAGTCTTCAAGAAGGGTCGTCGAGCAGATGCGCAAAACTATAGACCTATATCTCTGACGTCGATCTGTTGTAGAATTTTAGAACATGTTTTTTGCTCGAGTATCATGTCGTTTTTGGAAACCCAGAATCTACTATGTAGGAATCAACATGGATTCCGGAAACAGCGATCGTGTGAGACCCAACTCGCGTTATTTGTTCATGAGACCCAGAAAATATTAGATACAGGCTCCCAGGTAGATGCTATTTTTCTTGACTTCCGGAAGGCGTTCGATACAGTTCCGCACTGTCGCCTAATAAACAAAGTAAGAGCCTACGGAATATCAGACCAGCTGTGTGGCTGGATTGAAGATTTTTTAGCAAACAGAACACAGCATGTTGTTATCAATGGAGAGACGTCTACAGACGTTAAGGTAACCTCTGGCGTGCCACAGGGGAGTGTTATGAGACCATTGCTTTTCACAATATATATAAATGACCTAGTAGATAGTGTCGGAAGTTCCATGCGGCTTTTCGCGGATGATGCTGTAGTATACAGAGAAGTTGCAGCATTAGAAAATTGTAGCGAAATGCAGGAAGATCTGCAGCCGATAGGCACTTGGTGCAGGGAGTGGCAACTGTCCCTTAACATAGACAAATGTAATGTATTGCGAATACATAGAAAGAAGGATCCTTTATTGTATGATTATATGATAGCGGAACAAACACTGGTAGCAGTTACTTCTGTAAAATATCTGGGAGTATGCGTGCGGAACGATTTGAAGTGGAATGATCATATAAAATTAATTGTTGGTAAGGCGGGTACCAGGTTGAGATTCATTGGGAGAGTGCTTAGAAAATGTAGTCCAGCAACAAAGGAGGTGGCTTACAAAATACTCGTTCGACCTATACTTGAGTATTGCTCATCAGTGTGGGATCCGTACCAGATCGGGTTGACGGAGGAGATAGAGAAGATCCAAAGAAGAGCGGCGCGTTTCGTCACAGGGTTATTTGGTAACCGTGATAGCGTTACGGAGATGTTTAATAAACTCAAGTGGCAGACTCTGCAAGAGAGGCGCTCTGCATCGCGGTGTAGCTTGCTCGCCAGGTTTCGAGAGGGTGCGTTTCTGGATGAGGTATCGAGTATATTGCTTCCCCCTACTTATACCTGCCGAGGAGATCACGAATGTAAAATTAGAGAGATTAGAGCGCGCACGGAGGCTTTCAGACAGTCGTTCTTCCCGTGAACCATACGCGACTGGAACAGGAAAGGGAGGTAATGACAGTGGCACGTAAAGTGCCCTCCGCCACACACCGTTGGGTGGCTTGCGGAGTATGAATGTAGATGTAGATGTAGATGAAGTCTGGCTGGTTAACTGTGTTCTGCTTCGCAGATTAGGTCCTTACAGTTGCTGTCCCATGTCTGATAAAGCTGGAAGTGAAGAAACTTCTCACAGGTGACAATTTATTGTTGCGCCTGTCTAAGAATCAGTTGAGATGTGTCAAGACAACAACGTAATGTTTATATTTCTTCCAGCAAATTCAGCACACCCGACACAGCTACTTGGCATGGCATTTTTTCAGACTCTTAAAATTACTTGACCCAAAATATTAGAGGCATGATGAGATAAGGCAACAGTTCCTAATGATGAATTTCCTCTGCTTTTGACTGCATACTTCTCGATACCTGCATAACATATGAAATACAGACAGATTTTGATTGTTTACATGAGGAGTGCTCCTTTGAAAGTAGTTGTGTTGAACTAGAAGACATGAACAAAATAGTCACTTCAATTTACAGAATTCTGGGAAGTACAGTAACTAAAACTGTCTTGTCCGAACTCCAGTGTCTTCTTGATAATCTTAAGAAAGTAAGGAGGAAAAATATCATAATAGCAGCTGATTGTAATTGTAATAAGTCAAAGCAGTGGCTCAAAACAGTTTGTTGACATAATTCAGAACTCTGGTTTTAAACTAATTTCTTTGAATTCACTAGAGAAATGCCAATTCTGCTACTTGTATGGACAACATCTTAACAAATTATGTGTTCGACAGTGAAATCAAGTCCTGTTTATATTTAAGAATTTCTGATCATTCTGCATTGTTCATTCCACTGCCAGGAAAATAATAAACCAAATCTCATGAAAAGAGTTTAGTCAAAATAACTTGGACCTATTCCATGACAAGATAGATGCAGTTAAAATGGCCCATAAATAATAGTGTGTCAAGTATTGAGAACTTTGATAATTTTCTAAGAAGTTGTCTAGAAGTATTTAATGAATCATTCCCACCTAGGATCTGGCACCAAAAAGTTAAAAGTAAACTAAAAAGAATTACTGCAGACTCAAAGGTATCTAGTGCTCAAAAATGAGAACTACAGAAATAAATGAAAAACAATAAAAACCCTGAATTTGTTAACTATGTGAGACATTATAAAGCTGCCAAAAGAATGTCAAATAATATGTTGAGTTTAGAAAATATGAATATGACTAAAGCAGTATGGTCTGTTATTAAATCATAATTAGGTAAAACAGTTAACCACTAGGAAATTTAAAAATTGAACGAAACAATGATATTATTACAAACCCCGCTCAGATAGCTCAGTCTTTTAATAAGTTTCTCATAAATGTAACAAAACCTGATGTAAATGTGACTACTTATCAAAACGATATTATTACAAACCCTGATCAGATAGGTCAATGTTTTAATAAGTTTCTCATAAATGGAACAAAATCTGATGTAAATGTGACTACTTATCAAAACAGTGTGAATTTTTTGTGCTGGACCACAATAGTGACCCCCTCATGACATTTCCCAACACCAAACTCTTAAAGCTTCCCTGATATGCCACGGTGGTGAGTGAGCTAACACCTTACCGTGGGTAATGTTAGGCGTTCTGTCCACGTAGATAGAGGACCTTGGCGCATCCCTGGCAGAAGTACTGTACAGAGAACCCCTCACACTCCCAGCCGAGCTAGTTGAGCCTTCAGTTCCTCCAGATCAAATCTGCGACTCAAAATTTGTCAGGCACGTCAAGGAGCTAATCGCTA